>NW_012108919.1:3746699-3769819 GCF_000951045.1 Mandrillus leucophaeus | reverse complement strand
GCCAGGATGGTCTCGATCTCCTGACCTCGTGATCCGCCCGTCTCGGCCTCCCAAAGTGCTGGGATTACAGGCTTGAGCCACCGTGCCCGGCCGATTAAGTTCTTAATAACTGACTTGTTTTCTGAGAGTCTGGCTATTTAAAAAAAATCCCCTTTCTGACTACTATTACATTCAATTTAAAAATATTATTAAGTGACTGCAACTTATCAGGCTCTATGCTTGGCCTTGGAATACCACTATACACAGGTCAGACCCAGACCTGTTTCCCAGGACTCAGATGCCAGTGGGAAGTAGAGACAAGTATAGATGCTATACCACCCTGCGTGGTAAGAGTAATGACGGATAGGAAAGCAGCACGTATTACAGTGTTGACAGCCATCTGGTTCTTCAGGTGCAGTTGGTAGGTGCATAGGCTTATTTTTACGATTACGCATCATAACGTATGTGTATATTACATACTATTTTGATGTACCAAGTGTTGCATAATTTAAAAGGTGAAGTAAGGGGGCTGTGGAGGCAGCCAGTGCATCCCTGTTATAACCTAGTAGGTGTCACATCTAAACCGAAAATAGAATGATGAGTGTGAGCCAGAGCAGGGAAGACAGGCAGTAGGGGGTATTCTCAGGCAGGTGGAGCATAGGAAAGAGGTCTGGAAGGAGGTAAGGGAGAGCAGGCTGAGTAGTTTAGCATGGCTGAAATGTGGAGTGTGAGGCAGCAAGAGATGAGGGATGGCAGTAGAGACCTACATAGGACTCCAAACACAAAAGGCCTTGTGAGCCAGTCAAGGAAATGGGACTCTATTTCAAGGACAGTGAAGAGCCACGGAAGCATCTTCTATAGCTGAGTTACAGGATTGGACTCACACCCGAGCTGCAGGGTGAACAGTGAATCAAAAGGAGCAATACTGCAAGCAAGAAAATCACTGAAGACACAGTTGTTTACTCATACATTTTGCAAAGATCAGAAAAGTTTTAAAGTGCACAGCACTGGTAAGAGTGCAGAAAGGCAGGGAATATAAATCAACATGCTCTCTTTAGAGGGCAATTTGTCAATATCTATCAAAATAAAAAATTCATATGCCTTTGATCTAACAGTTCCACTACTGTTAGGAATATATCTGGCAAATAAACTTGCACACCTGATGAGAAATGCATGTGGAAAATGTTTGTTGCAGCACTGGTAGTATGAAGATTTTTAAAATAAGTTAGATCATTCTAGGTAGGGATAAAAAGAGCACTGAGGGGCCTGGTATGGTGGCTCATGCCTATAATCCCAGCACTTTGGGAGGCCGAGGTGGGCAGATCACTTGAGGTCAGGAGTTCGAGACCAGCCTGGCCAACATGGGGAAACCCTGTCTCTGCTAAAAATACAAAAATTAGCCAGGCGTGGTGGTGCATGCCTGTAATCCCAGCTACTCAGGAGGCGGAGGCTGCAGTGAACTGAGATCGCATCACCGCACACTCCAGCCTGGGAGACAAAAGCAAAACTCCCATCTCAAAAAAAAAAAAGCACTGAGATGTGTTCAGTGACTAAAGCAAGATCACAAATATTGGGTTTGGTATTCTCTCATATAAATATCAACATATATGTTTACTGATACATGTATATCTTTGTTGATGCATACAAAAATTTGTAGAAGAATATATTACTGGTTTCCTCTGAAGAGAGAGTGCCTGATCTGCAAGAAATGAAAACTTACTTTTCACTGAATATAGTTTTCTTTTTTCTTTTTCTTTTTCTTTTTCTTTTCTTTTCTTTTCTCTCTCTCTTTTTTTTTTTTTTTTTTTTGAGACAGCGTCTCACTCTGTTACTCAGGCTGGAGTGCAGTGGCGTGATCTCAGCTCACTGCAACTGCCACCTCCCAGGTTCAAGCTATCTTCCTGCCTCAGCCTCCTGAGAGCGGGGATTATAGGCACACACCACCATGCCTGGCTAATCTTTTCTGTATTTTTTTTTTTTTTTAGTAGATATGGTGTTTCACCATGTTGGCCAGTCTGGTCTCAAACTCCTGGCCTGAAGTGACCTGCCTGTCTCGGTCTCCTAAAGCTTTGAGATTACAGGTTTGAGCCACTGTGCCTGGCCGTTTTCACTGAATATATTTTCGTCATTTGTATGCATTTTTTTTCTTTTTTTGAAACAGGGTCTCCGTCCGTCACCCAGGCTAGAGTACAGTGGCGTGATCATGGCTCACTCCAGCTTTCACCTTCTGGGCTCAAGGTGATCCTCCCACCTCAGTCCGCCTCACAGGTAGCTGGAACTCACAGCCAGGTGCCAGCACACCAGGCTAATTTTCAAAAAATTTTTGTGGAGCCAGGGTCTCACTATGTTACCCAAGCTGGTTTCAAATTCCTGGACTCAGGCAATCCTCCCTCCTTGGCCCCTCAAAGTGCTGGGATATTACAGGCAAGAGTCACCATGCCCAGACAGTATGTATTATATATATATATACACACACACACACACACATACACACACACACACACACACACATATTTTTTTTTTAGACAGAGATTTGCTCTTGTTGCCCAGACTGGAGTGCAATGGCATATCTCAGGTCACAGCAACCTCTGCCTCCTGGGTTCAAGCAATTCTCCTGCCTCAGCCTCCCAAGTAGCTGATATTATAGGCATGTGCCACCATGCCTGGCTAATTTTGTACTTTAGTAGAGATGGAGCTTCTCCTCGTTGGTCAGGCTGGTCTCAAACTCATGGCCTCAGGTGATCTGCCCACCTGGCCTCTCAAAATGCTAGGATTACAGGCGTGAGCCACCGCACCCGCCCATATTATATTTTAATTAAATGCAGTGGGGATTTTGTGTATGTGTGTTTAGAATGAATTTTCCATTATCTGGCAAAAGATGACATGATGTGTCATTCTTCAGTCCCGGCCCACCTCGGCAAGCCTTTCTGCTCCCAGAGTTCTGGGAAGAGGGCTCTTGCAGGGTGATCTACGTGCTGTCCGGTTTTCTACCATGGCAGAGGAAGGGAAAGCAACATATTCTGTTGTAGAAATTTAGGATAATCAGGGATCTAATTATAAACCTTGCGCCATTTAGCATCCCATCCCAAAGACATGCTGGGTCCACCTCTTACACCTTGTCAGATTGTCTCCTGGCCTAAGCCTTGTTCCAGACAGCTGCTGAAGTCCTCTGCCCTGGATGGGCCATGGCAGAGCTGACAATCAGGCCCTTGGAAGGCAGCCCAGAGAGGGCTTCAAGCATGCCCAAGGCCATCTCTTCCCACTCTCCCCTCCTGTTCAGGCCCACCCATCCTTTCTGCAGTCTGAGCAGAGATAGCACATCTTCGTTAGGGGTTGATAATGCTCAGACGGTGGAAAGCAGGCCTGGAGAAGAGAACTCTTCCCCTACACATACATCCACACAGACGTTCATCAGGGAACCTTTCCACCAGACCCTCAGAGACAGGGGCGCTACCCCTCGGGATTCCCAGCAGGTGAACTGAGACTGTTATTTTCCTGAAGGTTAGCCAGGGGCTGGAATCCAGCCCATCCGCTCCGGCCTTGTTCCTGCCCCTACAACCTGTTTATAAAGAGCTCTTCATTTATAATTTGGTGTTTACTTAAAATGCTCCAGGGGACTCCTGCTCCATCTTCCATCCTCCAAGATTCTGAGTAATTTGTTTTAAAAGTTGCTCACAGCATGTCTGCTCCATGAGGTGCAGTAGGGGAAAAGAGAGTGTTATTTGGAAAGGTTGTTTCCAAAGAAAGATAGATAGATAGAAAGACAGGAGAGCAATCTTTTGAATGTTCTAACATCCTCATGCAAATGTATCTGTACATGTAATGGCTAATGATGAGCTGGCAAATTTGGCTTGGCACTGAATGAGATCCAGCTCAGGATTAGAATAAGCAAGCGGTAAGACCGAAGGCCTCTCAGCCCAGGTTTCTCTCCAACCATTCCTTCCACCTGCAGCATCGTTTCTTAATTTTGAAAAAATAAATAGCCCCCCCTTTTAAGGGGGAAAAACGTGTTTGAGGAAAATGGATTTAAAAATTGTGTTTGCTTGTAATAATCACTGCAAAACAGAAGTTTTGATTTTATAATTGGAAGACTAATAATTTTTAGATGGTCTTGTAAATGAAAACACAAGATAAAAACTCTCAGAGTGGCTGAGCACAATGGCTCATGCCTGTAATCCCAGCTCTTTGGGAGGCTAAGGTGGGAGGATCCCTTGAGTCCAGGAATTCAAGACTAGCCTGGGTCACGTAGCGAAACCCCATTTCTGCAAAAAATTAGAAACTGAGCTGGGCATGGTAGCATGCACCTGTAGTCCCAGCTACTCAGGAGGCTGAGGTGGGAGGATTGCTTGAGCCTAGGAGGTTGAGGCTGCAGTGAGCTGTGATTGTGCCACTGCACTCCAGCGTGGGCAACAGGGCAAGACCCTGTCTCAAGAAAGAAAACTCTTAGAGAGACCTCAGATTCCAGTTTTGAGAAACAGTGGAAGCCATTTCTCCTGGGAAACCCCTGGCAGATGTTACATACAACCTGGACCCAGACCACTGACCTGTCAGCCCGGCAGCCATGCACTCAGATGCCATTGTTCTTAGGCAGTCACTTCACTGTTAGTAACTCTAAAGACACTGAGGCATTGGAGAAGTGGACAAAGACTGATAAGTTGTGAGGGCTGGAGGGCAAGGAGAGAAAAACTTGCCACTTGGAATGCAGCTAGAGTGGAGCATGACCGTGGAAAGACCCTGAGCTGGAAGGCAGCTGCTGTGAGGAGAGTGGGAGAAAGACAGCGGTACTCCTTTTTCAGGGCTGCTGCAGCAAGGTACCGACAACTAGCTGGGCAACTTAAAACATCAGAAATGTATTCTCTCACAGTCCTGGAGGCTGGGAGTCTGAAATCAAGGTGTCAGCAGAGCCATCCTCTCTCTGATGGCTCTAGGAAAGGAGCCTGCCTTGCCTCTTCTAGTTCCTGGTGTTTGCTGGCTGTCCTTGGTGTTCCTGGGCTTGTAGAGACATCACCCCAGCCACATGGTCATCTTCTTCCTGTGTGTCGTCACATCCTCTTTCCTCTGCACATCCGCCTCTGCGTCTCTTCTCCTCTTCTTAAACCAGTCTAAATTCGTTCAACTATTGTGGAAAGCAGTGTGGTGTTCCTCAAAGAACTAAAAACAGAACTACCATTTGACCTAGCAATCCCATTATTGGATCTATACCCAAAGGAATGTAAATCATTCTACCATAAAGACACATGCATGCATATGTTCATTGCAGCACTATTCACAATAGCAAACATACGGAATCAACCTAAATGCCCATCAACGGTGGACTGAATAAATAAAATGTAGTACATATACACCATGGAATACTATGCAGCCATAAGAAAAGAATGAGATCATGTCCTTTGCAGGAACATGGGTAGAGTTGGAGGCCTTATCCTAAGGGAACTAATGCAGGAACAGAAAACCAAATACTTCATGTTCTCACTTGTAAGTGCGAGCTAAATAATGAGGACACAGAGATACAACGAGGGGAACAACAGATACTGAGGCCTCCCTGAGGGAGGAGGGTAGCAGGAGGGAGAGGTTCCGAAAAAAAAAAACACAACAGTCAGGTACTATGCTTAGTACCTGGGTGATGCAATAATCTGCACAGCAAACCCCCAGGACATGAGTTTACCCATAAAACAAACCTGCACGTGTCCCCCTGAACATGAAAGTTAAAAAAAGGAACACCAGTCCTATGGGATTAGGGCCACCCATATGTCCTCATATTAACTTGATTACCCCTGTAAAGACCCTATCTCTAGATAAGGCCACAGGCTAATATACTGAGGGTTAGAGCTTCAACTTGTACCAGAGCGGGTTGGGAGAAACCTGGGTGGATAAAGAGGTGGGAAAACGAAACCAGAAGACGGAATGGAGAGGCTGCCAGATCTCTTCAACCCACCCCACAGCGGTGTGCAGAGTGGCCTGGACTCATCTCATCAGGACAGAATGAGAACCTCACTTTATAGACCACAAAACGCCGCAGAGCCCAATTGTTCGCCTTTAGACTGTCGTGCAGATGCAGCTCCAGCACACGGAGCACACAATTTAAAGCACAAAGCAAGACAGACTTTCTGTGTCATTAACAGAAGTCTCTGGAAAGAGCTACTCTTGATGTGATGAACTCACAGAGGTGAAAATGTCCTACTAGGGCGATGGCTCAGCAGAGGCTGGCGATCGGCCAGGAAAGCACATCTGGTGCTGCTCAGCCGGATGCCCTGGGTGGGTGATATTTACAGTAAAATACAGAGCTCTAATGAAGTTTCCACAGTGGTTACTTGGCAAATTGATGGTTTTGTTGAGATGAGGAGAAAGATGGGGCAAGAGGGGAAGGGAGAAGAGCGAAACTGAGAAAAACACACACACACACACACACACAAAAACCATTTTAGTCATTAGGAAAGAAAGTTGTGAGCATACCAGTCAGGGCACTTGTGATTTAAGTCAGAAAACTGCTTTGATTTAAGTTGGACTTCAGCTTTGAGGGCATGGGATGACCTGGCCTTATAATCCCATACATTTGAAAGTGATTGCTGATTTGTAAGACACTCGCTGCATGCACAGCCTGAGAGCACAGACTCTGCTTTCAAGGGGCATGTGATGTTTTAAAGAAAATTCAAAGTGCTGGTAGAAATGTGTCTAAAACAGGCAAGTGACTGAGGACACATTCATTTTTTATTGAGAGTCCAGCTAAACATGTAGTTGTGACAGGATGTTAAAAACCATCATGTAATCACGTGTTCCCTCCCTTATAAATGAGTTATCTGTTCATGCTGGGAACATGCTTGGGTGAAATCATACAAACACCACACCAAGACTCTGTTTTTAAAGCACTGATGACTTCTGACCCAATCATAAAGGTGACAGCAAAACCGGCTTATTTTTCAGAGTTCCAAAGAACCATCCTGTAATCTGTAAGATATTTGAGAAAAAGTCCTAGTCTTAATGTTCATTTTCTTTAAGTTGTTTTTGGAAGTAAGCTGGGTGTAACTAACAGAAAAATAAAGAAGAACTCATAAGTCTTCCCCTAAATACTGATTCCAATGACTTTCATGCTGAAAGAGCATCCATGGGTTTAAAAACTCTGTTCAAGGAACAGTGCCAGGTACCAAGGACACAGGAGGTATAACACAGACCCTAACACAGACCCTACTTGCAAGGGATCTGCACTTCATTTATCCATTCGTCTTTCACCAATCCATTCAAACAGTCAACATTTGTTGAAGATTTGCCATGTGCCACCTTTCTTTCACCAGGGAGATGGAGGTCCAAAAGGAAAATCTTTCCCATCAAGGAGGCTCAGAGTCTATTGGGAAGAAGAGAAGGTAACAATTATGCTACTTCATCAGAACCAGGTCTATGGGTGACCACCAAGAACCAGGGCTGTGAGTTACTACTAAGGAAGGAAAAAGCACTTGTGGAAAAATCAACCTTAGTATTAAGGCAGATTCTGTGGAGGGTCAGATGAATGGTGAGGACCATAAGCATTCTCAGTGACAGAAGATGGGATTCAGCACATCTAGAATATTAATGTATTGGGCTTCCAAGTATATTGGAGAATAAAATAGAAAATTTAAAGGAATTTTATAACTACACTTTATGGGTAAATATTCCATTTCTCTCATTTTTCTCTGCAATCACAACTGTATCAAATATAGTTCCCTAGACCATGCGTTGTGGCTCATGCCTATAATCTCAGTACTTTGGGAGGCCAAGGCAGGTGGATTGCTTGAGCTCAGAAGTTTGAGACCAGCCTGGGCAATGTAGAAAATCCCCGTCTCTACAAAAAATACAAAAATTAACCAGGTGTGGTGGCGCACGTCTGTAGTTTCAGCTACTTGGGGGGCTTAGGTGGGAGGATCGCTTGGGCCTGGGAGGTGGAAGTTGCAGTGAGCTGAGATCGTGCCACTGCACTCCAACCTGGGTGACAGAGTGAGACACTGTCTCAAAAAACAAAACAAAACAAAAAATAAAAACCACTTTTTTTAATAGTTCCTATAATAAGACCTGAAACCCTTCAGTGATTTGGGATGGGAGCATGAATGCTAGGAATGGAAAAAGGATGGATCCAGTTGAAAATAAACATGAAACAAGGCTCTCAGAGATGACTTCTCCTAAGTCCATATTGGAATCCCCAGGACATTTTCTGTCCACTCCTTTCCTGATGATTGACTCTCTTGAGAGCTGTCTCCTTGTCTATTCTCCTTCCTGGACAATGGTCAGCTTAGCCTGGCTTTATTAGCATTTTTAGTGAATTCTTCGTCTGAAAACTACCAATGAACTACTAACTCTGTCTGTCATAATAAGCCAACAGCCCTGTCTTGGTTATAGACAGCTAATATCATCTGCACTTAAAGTCTCTGCTTCAGGAGATAGCCTCAGCCTTCTCCATATCCTGTGATGAGAGACAGATGAGAGCCCTTTGAAATAAATGTATCTACACACACAAAGGGTTGTTAAAATTAGTTTTAAACTATGAGAAGAAATTATGGAGGAATATATATTCAGTGAGACTGCAAGCTTAAATTACTGATAGACAGAATGGAGGAGAAAGCCAGATAAAACTCTCTGATCTATTGGAAAGACTATGTCATATAGACTATAGGAAGTACTATCAATAATGAGCACTTATTTATATATCTCATATAGGGAGAGATCAGGAGAATTGTTCCAAAGATGTACATGAAAGTATAATACGCTAGGAGCAGACAAGTATCATTTTGTTGATTAGTCAACTGGGCTAGGGCCTCACTTTTGGAAGAATGATGTGCACAACCAAGTTTTAATTGTGCTTATGTCACTGGGCAACTCTAGAGATGCCTCATCTTTCTCTTTTCCTATGATTTCTCCCATCTCCTCCACCTGTTAGAATCCTACCTGCCCTTCAAAGCCTAGCTCACCTCTGCTCCCTGATGTGAACACTTCCTTAACTATAGTAGGCTGTATATTAGCTTCCTCTTCTGATCCACTGCTGCAGTTATTTTCTGAACAAACCATTGGCAATTTTATTTTTTTTCTTTTTTTATTATACCTTAAGTTCCAGGGTACATGTGCACAACGTGCAGGTTTGTTACATAGGTATACATGTGCCATGTTGATTTGCTGCACCCATTAACTCATCATTTACATTAGGCATTTCTCCTAATGCTATCCCTCCCCCAGCCCCCAACCCCATGACAGGCCCCGGTGTGTGATGTTCCCTGCCCTGTGTCCAAGTGTTCTCATTGTTCAATTCCCACCTATGAGTGAGATCATGAGGTGTTTAGTTTTCTGCCCTTGTGATAGTTTGCTCAAAATGATGGTTTCCAGCTGCATCCATGTCCTTGCAAAGGACATGAACTCATCCTTTTTTATGGCTGCATAGTATTCTATGGTGTATATGAACCATTGGAACTTTTCATGTACTACCTTACATATGTATATATCTTGTCTCCTCAATTTGAGGTAAGCACCTCAAGAAGGACCTATTTCAGAAACATCTTATTAATAGCACCTTACACATTTATTTATTGAACCTACTACATGAACGACAATAGAGGTGCAAAGGTGAATAGTATACCTGCCCTGTCTTTGAAGAGCTAGGGCCATTGATAAGTAACTTCTGGTGAGTTAGTCAGTTGAAGATTCAAGAAATGATGCAACAACAGAGTACTAAGCAAACATTTGGTCGGGGAGAATAAGAGAGGAGAAGAGAAAAAAGCTGGCAATTATGAGTCAGGGTAGACTTGATTCCTAAAACAAACAATGTAATGTAATATAAAAAAAAAATCCCAGTCAAGTCACATTTCAGTGCGGTCAATGGAGAGCTCTGCTCATTCAATCATTCAGGGATCCAGGCATCTGCCAACTTGTGACTGTACATCAGAGTTCTCTACGTTTATGAGATGTATAAAGAAAGACTGAGAGAGCATAGCAGACACACCTGGTCCTCCAAGTAACACACCTCTCCTCCCTGAGATGTGTCACGTTGATAGGAATCAGTTCTACAGTCTCACATAGATGCCACAGGATGGTAAATATGGTCTAATTGTGTGCCTCCAAAAGGAAAACTCAGGTATTGGTAGTTTCTGCTATAGTAGATAAGGCTGAACAAAAATTAAAAGATGAGAAGGACTATGATAAAAAACAGAGCCTCAAACTCCAGGTTTTCCCTCTCCTTTTCTTCAAAGAGATGGACACCAGTATAATGGTCCCCCATTTGAAGAAAGACCTGCATGAAGTGTATGGGGTTGGGCTCAGCAGAGGGGAAATTGCCTGTTTTTCTTCAGAATAGTCTCTTCTCTGTGACTAATTAGCCATATGAAGAAATGAAACAATCAATGAGGAAAGTATTTTTTTTAAATTTTAGGTTCAGGGTTTCATGTCCAGGTCTATTACATGGGTCTATTGTGTAATGGTGAGGTTTGTGTTTCTAGTGAACTCATCATCCAAATAGTGAACATAGTGCCTGATAAGTAATTTTTTTAACTGTTACCCCCCATCTCTCCTCCCCACTTTGGAGTCCCCAGTGTCTATTGTTTCCATCTTTGTGTCCATGGGTACTTATTATTTAGCTTCCACTTATAAGAGAAAACATGCAGTATTTGATTTTCTGTTTCTGAGTTATTTCACTTAGGATAATGTCTTCCAGTTCCATCCATGTTGCTAAAAAGGACAATATTTCATTCTTTTTATGACTGTATAGTATTCCATTGTGTATATGTACCATATATACATACATATTTTTTGAGACTGAGTTTCACTCTTGTTGCCCAGGCTAGAGTGCAATGGTACAATCTTGGCTCACTGCAACCTCTACCTCCCAGGTTCAAGTGATCTCTTGCCTCAGCCTCCCAAGTAGCTGGGATTACTGGCGCCCATCACCATGCCCAGATAATTTTTGTATTTTTAGTAGGAATGGTGTTTCACCATGTTGGCCAGGCTGGTCTTGAACTCCTGACCTCAGGTGATCCACTCTCCTTGGCCTTCCAATGTGCTGGGATTACAGGCCTGAGCCACCACACCTGGCCACCATATTTTCTTTATCCAATCAATCATTGATGGACACTTAGGTTGATTCCATGACTTTGCTATTGTGAATAGTGCTGTGATAAACACTGAATGCTGGTGTCTTTCTGATAAAATTTTTTTCCTTTGGGTGGATACCCAGTAGTAGGATGTCCGGGTCGAATGGTAGTCCTATGTTTAGTTCTTTGAGAAATCTCCATACTGTTTTTGGTAGAGGCTGAACTAACTTACATTCCCACCAACAGTAAATAAGCACTCTCTTTTCTCTGCATCCTCTCTAACACATGTTATTTGTTGACTTTTTAATAACAGCCATTCTGACTGGTGTGCGATAGTATCTCATTGTGGTTTTAATGTGCATTTCTCTGATGATTAGTGACATGGAGCATTTTTTCATATGTTTGTTGGCCATGTGTGTGTCTTCTTTTGAGAAGTGTCTGTTCATGTCCTTTGCCAACTTTTTAATAGGATTCTTTGATATTTTCTTGTTGATTTGTCTAAGTTCCTTAAGGATTAGTCTTGTTGGATGCATAGTTTGCAAATATTTTCTCCCATTCTGTAGGTTAACTGTTTACTCTGTTGACTGTTTCTTTGGCTGTGCAGAAGCTCTTTAGTGTAATGAGGAAAGTATTTGAACCAGGTAAATATTAATCTCAGATTAACTACTATGTGAAAGTAACTGGGTACTTTTCCTCTGTGTCCTCAAAGGCCATGATCACTGATGGGAACTTCCCTAGTCAGTGTGTAGCAGAGAGCTTCTGTGGGCCCTGAGGAAAATACCCGTTTAACTATCTTGCTTTAAGGTTTCTAACTGCTCTATGAACATCCTGATAATGGGCTGACAAGCTATAAGGCCAGGAGCATTTGAGGCCACATGGGGAGAGCAAAGACAGGAATATCCCATTCAGCTGAGAATCACAGTCACTCAAGAGGTCAAGCAAACTCAATTTCAAAGAGCGCTGGGGGGATCCTCCCAGCTGTAGGGGCCAGCAAGGAGGTGAAACTGGGAAGAGGCAAAGTACTATAAGACCCTACAGAGTTATTAATCAGAAGGAACAACTCAGTACTGCTGGCTGTCTTGTTTAACCCTTTCTAGTCTTGTATTTTTCAAAGCTCTCATAAGTCCCTGTAGCTTGGTCAGCCTAAAGGAAGCCAGCAAAGTAGGAGAAATTTTTAGATGCTTCCCACCTAACTTTGTGCACACCTTGCTGCCTCCCAAACTTTCTCCCCTCCTTCCCAGGTGGCATGTTCCCTTGCTGGCTACCAGCTGCTCACCAAGAACCACTCCATTTCCCCCACCTCTACACAGTGAACTAGATTTCTGTAACTCAGTCTAGCTTGTGAATAACTGAAGGCTGCATTAACTGTTAATGTACGAACTTTCAGAATATTTGCATTTTAAAAGAGGATCTTATAAAGACAAGTGAATCAACTGTTAATGGTAGGCTTAGAGGGTTAGAGGTGGGAACATATTTTTATTCTGCCTATTTTATCATCAGGGTGGCCTTATACCAGCGGTCTAACATTTCTCTGAAATAATTGATCTAGTAACTGTTTGATCTAGTTAAAGGCTTAGATTTTTCTTAATATCATAAATCTGGATTTAAATCAATCATGGGATTATGTGTTGAATTTTTTAAGAGCAGACTGCCACATGTTAATTCTCTTGCAATTTCAGTTTAGAATAGCAGAGCCATGGAGTTTCTGTTTTTCCATGTCTTCCTGTGACATAGTTTTGATCTATGAAGTGAACAGTTTCTTTCCAAAACACGACTCCGGTGGCTCAAGCCTGTAATCCCAGCACTTTGGGAGGCCGGGACGGGCGGATCACGAGGTCAGGAGATCGAGACCATCCTGGCTAACACGGTAAAACCCCGTCTCTACTAAAAAATACAAAAAAACTAGCCGGGCGAGGTGGCGGGCGCCTGTAGTCCCAGCTACTCGGGAGGCTGAGGCAGGAGAATGGCGTGAACCCGGGAGGCGGAGCTTGCAGTGAGCTGAGATCTGGCCACTGCACTCCAGCCTGGGCGACAGAGTGAGACTCCATCTCAAAAAAATAAATAAATAAATAAAAAATAAACAAAACACCACGACTCAAGAGGTAAAGGCAGGTCAAATATGTAATCCAAGTGGGCATGTTTGGGAAAAATCACCTATAAAGTGAAGAACTTTTTAATGGACTTTTTGATCAGCTGTTTCTCACTGTGCTGGTTTTAGCATTATTGCTGTTTTAAGCTTGTGGCTTAAAATGACTTCATTTTGTTCACAGCTTCTTTTTTTTTTTTTTTTTTTTGAGTCAGAAACTGGGGAAGGGTTTGGTGGGATGGCCCATCTCTGCTCCGTGTGCATCAGCTCGGGGAGCTGGGCTGGGCTGGAGGATCCACTCCAAAACCATTTACTGTCATGGCTGGCAAATCCCTGCTGGCTACCGGCTGGGACCCCAGCTGTGGCTGTCCCCCAGAAGCCATGATTCCTCTCATGTTGGCTTCTCCATGGCTCCCTGAGCTTCCTCACAGCACAATGGCTGGGTTTCAAGAGTGAGTGTGTCCAGAGGCCAAGGTGGTAGCCAATGGCTTCTTGTGACTTAGACGTGGAAGCCATGAAGTGTTACTTGCTCTGCATTTGATTGGTCCAGCAAGTCACTAAGCTCAGCCCAGATTCAAGAAGAGGGGAGTTAGATTCTACTGCTTAAAGGAAAGAGTAGCAGAGCATTTGTGGCCATCTTTAATCTACCACAGACATTCTCAGATAAGAACTGTTTCAAACAAGCCATAAAACATTGTTTACTGTGTTATTAAGACCTCCACAAAGGAAGCTGTCTTCTAAAGTTATAGTTCATTCTTCTCTGAAAATACAACCTTTTATTCACTGGCAACTGCTGACTTAAAAAATGGCCTCCTGTGTGACAGACTGCTTAGTCTTCAGGTTCGAGGGCTTTCTGGGTGCTCCTTGGGGCCTAGGTTCCCACAGCTGGAGTGGACTGTTTATTCATTTTCCCTACAGTCCATCTCAGAGGCGACAGATGAGGTTTCACATTTTTAACCCTTGTGAGTAGTTTTGGCTTTGAAAGAAAAGAACAGGAACAATTCCCTAAACATATTTATAAAACAAATGCTTACTAAATTCCTACAATGTCCAGAGCGCTGTACCGTGTTCTGGAATGTGGAGGGAGGGAGTAGGGGAGATGAGTAAGTCACATTTGCTGTCCTCGAAGTCACTTCTTGTCTAACGGCGAGACAGATGTGTTGATAAAAACAGAAAGTAGTTAAAGAAAGTGAGCCTTCAGGAGGCTGAGTGTGGGTTGAGAAAGGAAACAGTTGACTTTGAGTTTCCGAATCTTAGTGCCAGTGTTTGTGTGTAGTAGAGGTGGCATTCCTGTAGGATGGAAGGTAAGTCCCCATCAGGAGAAAGTAGAGGTTAGGAACACAAGACCTAAAGTCAAGTGATGTGGCAAAGAGAACAGTAGCGTGGCACAGAAATTAAAGCTCCAGACCTACCTAAGTCTCAATCCTGGCTCTGCTAGCTGTGCGACCTTGGGCAAGGTACTTAATCCCTCTGTTCCTCTGTATCATTACTTGTAAGATAGGGATAATGACCATATCTAACACATGGAATGGTAAAGAGAATTATTGAGTTGAGATTTATAAAGCCCTTAGAATAATGCTTGGCATACTATACTAAACTCTCAATAAATGGAATCTATTATCTTATTGTGATCTGGATCTGGAATTGGACATTAACTTCATGTGTTATTGAGACACAATATTTTCACTCATCAACAATTGTAGGCAGCTCATTCTTTACCTAACGAAAACATGCACTATGGATGAGGAGTCAATTCCATGTACTTGTAACTGCAAATAGAGGAGCAGTATTGGACTTGTTGTGGACACCCATTGGTGGTGTAGACAGCAGTTGTGTTGCGTGAATGATGGTTTATGCTGTTCTATTTCCCTGGGCAAAGGCCTTGATGTTGGGTAGAATTTGAATATCAATTATTAAATGTCACTTATCCAGTAAGTGTGTCATGTCTGACACTGTTCCAGGCATACATTCTGAGTGATATGGCTGTGACACACCTCATGATACAGCTGTGAGCAAAAGAGACAAAGTCCTTGCTTGTCAGCTCCTGGAGTTTACCTTCTGGTGGTGAGAGAAAGAAGTGGGGTGTGCCATATGGGGACACAGCATGCACAGAGCAGAGAGAGGAACGAGCAAGATGTGTGTGTTCAGGGAACACAGGGAGGAAAAACAGACCAGAGCAGGTGGCCCGTATGGGGCAGCATGGGAGATAGGAGCAGAAGGTCATTTTCATTCCCAGAGAGGAGGTCAAACAGAATGGCCCATGCCAGAATTTTTAACCCCCTAGAGCTCCATACAAATGGGTTGCATCTAATGCATGCATAATTGATATTCCAGGCTCCAGTTAAGACGAAACAAGTGAGGTCAGGCATAGACTGCAGCAAGAGTCTAGGTTTCATGTAACTTCCTGATTTCAAGGGCTGTCAAGCATTAAAACCAAACCAGAGCACGCAGTAAATTTTTCTCCCCTGGAAATGTTTAAGAATAAAAGAGGGCAACAGATTTTAGGAATGAGTTAGGAAAAAATAATGTTCAAGAAAAAATAATCCTTGAAGAACTTCAATCCCTTCCAGGACTCTCACACTATAATCTGTGGAATGTCACGTGTTCATTAGAAAGTTTTCTGGATATGGAGGGGCTTATAATTCTGAATATAATGACTGTAGTTTCTTTCCATGGACTCAGAGATCTGATAGGCAGAGGGCTGCACGATTGTGCAAGATTGGTTACAAAACCAGCTCTTACCAACTCTCAGATTCTGGGATACTATCAGCTGATAAAGGAGAAAAAAAAAAAATAGCCCACAGAAGAAATTTCCCAAACCGTACACTAAAGACACAAATTTAAAAAATTAACTGATGCTTCCAAATTGGAGAACTGAATACATGGTCATGCTTGCCCCAAAAGAGAAGTAAGCTGGATTACAGTGAAAACTGGAAAGTCTTTTAAAAACAGAGCAGAAAGTAGGAAAGGATCAGAAAATAACAGGAAGAGTGAGTAATCCCAACTTCACGCTGTGAAAAGCCAGAGGCTGTCTGGATCCAGGGCTGCTGCTTAGATCACTTTACAACACAGCTCTTTTCCACTGAAAGGTCTACAAATTCTGATGGGTATTTAGAAGCTCTTCCAAAGCTGCTTGATAAAAAACAATACTCTTTTGAATTTTTCCATAAAAACTAATTTGGGGGCCAAGCATAGTGACTGGCTCATGCCTTGTAATCCCAGCACTTCGGGAGGCTGAGGCGGGCAGATCACTTGAGCCCAGGAGTTTGGGAACAGCCTGGGCAACATGGTGAAACTTAGGCTCTACAGAAAATTAAAAAACTAGCCAGGCACGGTGGTACATGCCTACAGTCCCAGGTACTTGGGAGGCTGCGATGGGAGGATTGCTTGAGCCTAGGAGGTGGACACTGCAGTGGGCTGTGATTGCGCCACTGCACTCGAGCTTGGGCAACAGAATGAGACTCTGTCTCAAAAACAAAATAAAACTAATTTGGGGCTTGATGTGTAGCCCCCTAATTCTTCTGACTTTATGAACCAGAGTGGGAGTAATTTTTAAAAGTTTGCCTTGGAGGTTTCTAAATCCAACTTATGCCCAAGTCGAGTGTAGGATTCGATATTGTACATGGAAGTTAGAACCACAGTCCTTCAATATGTAGGCAAAACAGGCTGGTTTTTCAATTCCTTTTCTAAAAACCAAAGGAAATTAACCAACTACTTCTTTGACTCCTTCTGTTATTCAAAAGCAGCTTTCATCCTCCTTGGAGGCCCTGTATTCTAACAGTCAAGTCGAGCTTTTAGACCATATTCTGACATTACAAATGGCAGAATTTTTATTGAAATTTTATGTTTAGCTACTGGGAAAATGCTATCCAAACCTTTGAAATTTTCTGTCAAATCAATCTATTTTAATTTAAAGGCTATTTACTGTACACGTAGCATATATAGCCCCTCAGTATCTGTGGGAGAGTGCTTCCAGGACCCCTGTGGATACCAAATTTGAGGATGCTCAAGTCTCTTATATAAAATGGTGTAATATTTGCCTATAACCTAGTCACTTATATAAAGTCTCTTGAATAAAATGGTGTTATATTTGCATATAACCTAGGCACATCCCCCATATAATTTAAATCATCTGTAGATACTTCTAATACCTAATACAAAGTAAATGTTATGTAAATAATTGTTATACTGCATTGTTTAGAGAATAATGACAAGAAAAACAGTCTGTGAGGCACAGGTGCAACCATTCAAGTCTTTTCTTAGAATATTTTTGGTCTGTGGTTGGCTGAATCCACAGATGAGGAACCTGTGGACACAGGACCAACTATATATAGAACCTTGGAGAATATGGTTTATTCTAGCCTCCAAGAAGCTTGTGGCCTCACCGAGCAGCTAAGACACGTGCACATGAAACGTAAAATGCCAATTAAAGGCAGCCCATGATTGAGAGTCCCCTGGGTACATATCGACGGGTATGACAGGCATTCTAAGGAGCAGGAGATCATGCCAGGTTCATGTGGTTCCAGCAGGTGAAACTGGAATTGGGTCTTAAAGTATGAGTAGGAGTTGGTCAGGTAGAGAGGGCAGGAGAAAGCTCTCCTGGCAGGAACATAGGCTCAGAGATGACAATAGCAGGTGGAAGTATCAAACTAGCCATTTATTCCTTTTGAAAATTTCTGTGGTCACCCTACATAACAGTCTTCATGGTCACCCTGAACAAATGTAAAAGATACTTAAAAGCCTGGACATTCCATTTATCTAGAATATTACACTGGGCTCATCCTATTTTCTGCTCCGTGCCATTTTTATACCCTTCCAGGAAGAGCCCAGCATATTCTACCATGATCGTTTGAAAACACCTTGAACCTAAGAAGCCAGAATTATTGGCATTACATCAATAACCGAGTTTTGTTTTGTGAACCAAGACATTATTTTTGCCAGATGAAAAGAGAGAAAGAGATAGCAAGGCCAACAGACAATTTATAAAAATCTCATGGGATGACTCGTGTTTCCTTGGGGAAGAGTTAAAACAATTAGATTGTGGCCAGGTCTCTTTGTGTCAGAACCAAACATGCTGATTGCACAAAGCTTATAGAACTTTGGATGCTTTGTGTAGAACTGTATTTTAGTTTTTACGCATTTGCAGTGATTCCCCAAGCTGCTCGTCTGAGCGTGTAGAAGACGTGGAGCTGCATTCAAAAACTGGAAACCACAGCTATCCCACACACATGTCCATTAGTGAGTGAAAACGTGAGCCATAAAGGGCGACTCCAGGACAGCAAGAGTCGAAGGGGCATTTTTCACGTGGCTACCTTCTAAGCTATCTCCTGTGCTTCTGTTTTTATATCTCCACCATTGATGTTTATAGTACTTTGAGTTTATTGCATTTTTACATACCTTATTTCATTTCATCCTCATAACTATAGAGGATAGATACTATGAGCCCCCGTTTTACAGCTACGAAGAAATTGAAGCTCAGACAGTTTATAAGTTATTCAGAGAGCAGCCTTTTAAAGTACAATTTGAGAAATCTTTTTTTGTGATCATGATGATGATATCACTAGAGATTTTAAAATATTGCTATGTGTCTGAGGAATAAAAGACTACATATGGGTATGGTGTACACTGCTCAGGTGACGTGTGCACCAAAATCTCACAAATTACCACTAAAGAACTTATCCATGTAATCAAAACCACCTGTCTCCCAAAAACTATTAAAATTAAATAAATCAATAAAATATTGCTATATGTAATAATAGTATATAATAAGGCCCTTGACTGGCAGTAATACTGCATAGAACCATATTGCCATATTGGTCACAATATGAGAAAGAAAGCAGAAATTTAAAATAGGAAAACTCACATCTGGTATCACACTGATGGATTTAAAAGCGTTGCCAATAGTATTGATGTGGCTGACATAACAAGATAGAAAAGATGGCAAATTCTGAAGTCAACCAGCAACCATTTTCAAGTTAAATAAAAAAGAGTTTCCCTAAATGTTTCCCAAATACCCACGATTTGGCTATGACACAAGGAGTATAGAAACATTTGTATTTATGGTCAACCTGTGGATTATCTGTCTCAAAAATACGTAGACACTTTGTAATATGTTGATTTTTATTTTAGTGGATAGGCTTGTGTATTGACACACCCTCTGTGTATACATACAGATTATGAAAAAGTTACCAATTACAATTCCACAATTGTATACAGAGCCCAGGCAAATTTAGTGTCAGAGGCAGCTAGTATGCAGAACAGCCATTTTGAAGATAATCTTTTCATCCGGATATTAAATGTAAACATTTTTTTAATCTCTCCCGTTTTTATTTTAACTTGACTCAGTTACCATCACATACCCGAACTTATGATAAAATCATTGGGGCTGGAAATCCTTCTTTCTTACTGTCCTCTACCCTCAACCAGATACTCCCTGAATGCCCTTTAATCTACTGTCTTCAGGAGGGGCTGGTGGACTTGAGAATCTAATAGAGCCTGAGCATCTTCCCTAATCCAGTCATTAATCATTAATTGCTTTAATAGTTTAAAATTTATGCAAATATAGTTCTTCCATAATTATGCATATATTATACCTTTGGGCATATGAAATGTGAAACAATTTTCTATAATTTCTAAGGGCAAGGTAACAGACAATTTTCCAATCGTTTTTCCAGAGGTTACCAACAGCATAGATTTTCTTTCTTCAAAGAAATAGTTTCCAAACTATTCTCCCAGAGTTCTAAGGGTTCCTAGGAGGTGCCCCTGGAGCCTCGGAGGGTATTGGGAGTGGTAAGAGCAGACACTATGCTTAATCCTGCAACTTTCCTCATACAGAGCAGCGAAATTGTTTTGATGTTGATATTCTTAATAAAATCTGGCTTACAGCCATCAACAGCAAAAAACTTAAAATTATTGCTTTAAGGCTACTGTATAAATGGTCTTGAGATATCTAGTAAGGTCTACTGAAACTCTCTGAAGCCAGGTCAAAGCAAGTTTAAATCACTTCAACTTTTTTCTTTTAACCAAAAAGCTACTATTTTAGGAGGACTACAAGAACGTTCAAAAAATAAAAAGCAATAGGGTTTTATATTAGTTGGGCATTATTGTAATAAGGAATTCACTTTCTTTCTTTTTTTTTTTTTCTTTGATACGGAGTCTCACTCTGTCGCCAGGCTGGAGTACAGCAGCACGATCTCAGATCACAGGAACCTCTGCCTCCCGGGTTCAAGCGATTCTCCTGCCTCAGCCTCCTGAGTAGCTGGGACTATAGGCGCACGTCACCAGCCCAGCTAATTTTTGTATTTTTAGTAGAGACGGGGTTTCACCATATGGGCCAGGCTGGTCTCAAACTCCTGACCTCAGGTGATCCGCCCGCCTTGGCCTCCCAAAGTGCTGAGATTACAGGCATGAGCCACTTCCCCCAGCCAAGAACTCACGTTCAAAACCATGTGTTTGGCTACCTGAGCTCCACAACTGCTCCTTCTTTGGCCTCCAGTGAAGGTAGAGGAACTCTGAAAATGGCTTATTCCCTCTCTTTTGATGCTTCAAACAACTCTGGGCACTGCCTCCCATTTGCCATGTTGAACCTGTTGGCTTGGTCTTGCCTGATCTCAGTAATAGATTGCTGGTTCCAGTCTCTCTGGCTGCCTGTGCTGGTCATGCTATTGCACACTGTCCTTAGATTCTCTAGCTGCTCTCATCCGACACTCTACATCTACATCCCTTTTGCCAACCTCTCCTCAAAACCAGCCTCAATTCTCAAAACCTTATCCTATATGAGGTCATCAAGAAAAGAGCTCAGTTGGTTTCCTAACACAAAATGGAAGCACCTTTCAACTCTGCATTTTAATCTGAATGTAAATTATAGAATCATGGAAAAACAGGTCTTTGAAGGGACATGAAGGAGCCAGCGATCCGATCCCATGACTATTCCTACCCTTGCCCAAAATCTTAGCTCTGTTTAAAAATGAGTTCTACAGAAGAATTCACTGCTTTCCTGATTCAATAATTATTCTTATACCCCGCGGTAGGAAATTCATCAAATTAGTTTGTATTTTAAAATTAGCTTTTCAGGTAGAGAACAAACCTTTTGTCACATCCTCGAAGACTCATTAAGATTACATGTAATAAAAAACTGAATCAACTACAAAAATAAAATTATAGGCCAGTTTTAAGCCTCAGTTGGCTCCTCTGTGGAATGGAGAAAATAACCTTACTCCCTTGCAGGGTTGTTCTGGAGTCTTAAGTGGATCCCTGCCATGTAAAGTGATTGCCATAGCCTGATGTATATAGGAAGCAGTTAAGAAAACCTACCTTGTTCTGAATGGTTGTTGGCTGTTGGTTAATGGCACCAGGCTTTTGAGTTTTCTGCTCACCCAGTATGACAACAGATATCAAATCACTTTTATCCAGATTGCCAAAAAACTGCTAGCTAACAATGTGGTGAATCATTTCCAGTTGGGATCTAACCCAGCATCTTTCATTTATACCCAGGACTCTCTTTCCTACCACCATTCCTAAAGCCACTAACTCTTGTTTCTTTACAAAGAAACAAGCCAAAAAGAATTCACAAATGTCTTTCTATTTCTCTATCCCCTCTCCATCCCAGGAGAGCCCAAACAAAATATATCACATGAATGTGACATGGAAACTTTATTCTCCAGGAACAATTTTGGTTAAATTTTGACATTGTGGGTTGACTTCCTAGAGCAAGACCAAGTCTCTTTATTTACATAGCACATCCTTAGAAATGTTACCAACCCTTGTTTAGCTATGTTGCCCGATCAAAGACTCTCCTTATTGTTATTTAATCTATTTCATTTAACTTTGATATATAAGAAACTCTTTGGGTGTTTTTATTAAATACTTTTTATGAAAATGTCTAGAGTCTGTTATTGTAATTTAGCAACCAAAGAAGACATTTATCCTTATAAAATGAAGTACGTCACCCATTCACCATTAATTCCCAAGCTTTTACTCCATGGTTTAAAAACAATTAAAAAGTGGGAAGGAACTTGGCAGATATGAGTCAGTGTGATGAAGTGGAAAGAATAAGGCATTTGTAGTTAGAAGACTTGGTTTCCAATCCCAGCTCTGTTATATATTAGCTGTGTGACCTTGGGCATACAAATCCTCTGACCTTTCTGAGTTTTTCTTTATTCATGAAAGGAACATGACAATTTTTGCTTTTCCCTTCTTCACAGGGTTGATGTGAGGCTCAAGCATATGTAAGAGAACTCTAGTCCCTTCAAACTTGCTCTCTCAGCCCTCCTCTGACTTCAGCTCTTCCTGATTTCTCCAGCTGGTTCTGCACTGACCACTTGCATATTCCACAGCGCTGCTCACCCACGTGTGCACCACTTGTCTCAGGAGAGAAATACTCTGGCCTTTCATGGAATTATTACTTGTTCTTACTCATTGTTGATTCCAGACAAGTAAGTCTAAGAGACTTCACAGGGCTTAATAAGATCTGAAAATAGAAAAGACTTCCAAACATAATTATCTTCTAAATGTAATTCACTTATGAAGAACCCTCATGTTCACACTGTGTCCTGCTCTCATTCAGGTCACTCTGTTATTCAACAGAACATCACTGCAAAAGTCATTTTACAGAATGTTGCATGCACACACACACACACACAAAATTTTCTTCATCCTAATGGCAACTATTAATGGTTGAATAATGAATTCCTGTTAAAATTCTTGACCATTTCTTGCACGAGATAACCTCTGGTAAAACCAAATTTTAGTAACATGAAGAGTCAGAAATTATTTGGGAAATCTGAGCTATGCAGTGTATATAAAAATACAGATTTATATATGATATATATAAGTGTGTATGTATATATGTATGTGTATGCATGTATATATATCAACATATGTAGCTATATAGATACCTATTTCTTTTTTTTTTTTAATTATACTTTAAGTTCTAGGGTACATGTGCATAACGTGCAGGTTTGTTACATATGTATACTTGTGCCATGTTGGTGTGCTGCATTCATCAACTCGTCAGC
>NW_012108919.1:3739375-3745319 GCF_000951045.1 Mandrillus leucophaeus | reverse complement strand
TGTGTGGTATTATTTCTGAGGACTCTGTTCTGTTCCATTGGTCTATATCTCTGTTTTGGTACCAGTACCATGCTGTTTTGGTTACTGTAGCCTTGTAGTGTAGTTTGAAGTCAGGTAGCGTGATGCCTCCAGCTTTGTTCTTTTGACTTGATACCTATTTCTATTTATCTATCTATACATACACACATACAATTTAGGAGTGTGACATAATTTACCTAAGTTGATTATATTAAATGATTATGCAACTCCCCATTACTTTATAGCTTACAGGTCCAACCTAAGTCATTATTTTTATTGGGGCCTATCACCTTTTTTAAAAATTTAGCATGAATTTTAGTGTCTATAAAGGTGAAAAGATCCACACTCATGAGATATGCTATTTTCTGACAAATTAGGTGTGGCCTTATTATAATCAATGGAAAACGTTATTTGGCTGTTTTTCTGCTCCCAATCAAAGGCAGTTGCAGTACTGCCTAAGCGACTGTATTTTCCACATGCTCATCTCATGATTGACTCCTATGGTGGTTTTCCCTATTTAATTTTAAAAACACATTCTAAAATTCAGAACCTAGCTTGATGGTACAGTAACCTGTAGCTCTAAGTACTCCTGGGGAACAGAAAATGTCTCCAGAGATGTAGAGCTGGAATCTACACACAGAAGTGTGAGGGGTCCAGCAATTCCTAAGAAACAAGAGGATCCAGATCTGAGCCCCCAACTCTGCCACTCCCTCCCCTCTGGCATCACTATCTGGATGAAACTGGGCTAAGGGAAATGTCAAAGAGAGTCTAAAATGGGTGCATGTGGAGTGGTATCATGTTCCCATAGTAATAGAAAGTCAGGAAGGAGGCCTTATAAGATACTATTTTTGATTCCCAGATCTTTTTAGCACTGATTGTCAAAGCCATCTCCATGTCTCCCTCCACCTACCTTATAGCCCTCCCAAAGTGCAGGGGCCCTTTAACTGTTACCAAAGGTTAGTTATCTGATCAATTCTCCATCAGCTGTCTGAAAACTCAAAGATCAACCCATCTTCCTTCTCACTGACCCCTAACCACCAACCTGACTTGGCAGATTTTTCTTTCTTCTAGGGGACAGGGTCATTGACAACACACATGGCAGGCCATATTCATTTATGCTAATGAGAACAAAGTTAATTGTTTGGTAAGCAATTAGTTAAACATATAGATTGGCCGCACAATTTTGCCCAAGCAAAACATTGTTACTGTCTTTCTGTCATCCATATAGACCAGGGTTCCACAAAGCTCTGTATTTATACGTCAGTACAAAAGCCAGATTCCTTTGATATATGAAGTGAAGGGACTGCCAGGCCTTTCCCCCTTCCTACTTCTCACCGCTTTTAGAAGATGCTTTATATCATTATAAATGAGCCAGTTATCAACTTATTGCCTCTCAGATCCAATGTCAACCTTCATACCTGCTCTGCCATAATCCACCAGACTCTAAGCATTTCTCCCTTAGAGTGAAAGTGATAGAAACTTTGTCAGTAGAGGGTGCTACAGAGACACTTCAGGAAGAAGGAGGCTTCTCTTCCTGACTCTAGTTGCCGCATTTTGCTTTTCTTGTCCCTACCACAGTCTGTCAATGGGGCATGGGTGCAGAGACACCTGGTGATGTTCTGCCCCAGCCACACATCTGCAGTCCCTCAGTGACCAGTGCAGTCCTGCTTGGGCCTAGTGATCACCTTCCCATGGCCCTTCCCATGTGGACACCAAGCGATACAGGCCTTCCACCTATTGTGGAGCCCCAACTCCCTCTGTGCCCCTGTCCACCTGTCCGCTCACCTGTATCTCAGAGGGCTGTCTCTTGTTGCTCAGCACCAATGGATGAGCTAGAACTGGAAACCTAGCAAAATTATCTGCTACCTCTGGGCTGCAACCACACCTTCTCCAGCAAGGTCTGAACCTCAGGCTTGGCAGGTGGGGACCCTCCCAAGTTTGTCCCTCCTTAGATACTCTTCCTCAGTCCTATGGTATCCTTTAGGGTTATCTTTACATCTTGATGGTTACTTTCCTATCACAACTCAGTAATTTTTTATACTAAACTTCTCTGTGTAAATGGCTGTGTATTTTCTGTCTCCTGATGGGACTCCTGTGGATTCACCGTCTGTCCATACGGGAGTGACTTGGGTATCTAGCAGTCTCCCACCTGACCATTAATTTGACCACCACTTGAAGCCTCACTCTTTGCTTCCTGGACTTTTTCTGTATTCAGCAAGGCTCCAGTGAATTAGTCAGAAAGACTTTGGTTGATCAATGAATGTTTCTGCTTAATAGTTTTGCGAACTTTCACTCAATGATACTCATTCTCTCTTTGTAAATAATGATTTTTTTTTCAGGCAAAATGGATAAAAACATTGATTAAAAAAACCCAACCTTTCTTAAAAGAGACTCTATTCAGCTCCTAAGAAACTCTTCTTTATCTGGAAGGATATAGAGAGCCAACTTGTGCTGTTTTCTGCTATTGTAATATTCCTGAACTCCAGCTGAACACATAGGCTCCACCAGTCTAAAGTAACTAAGTGATCAGTATATTCTTTTAATAAGAAGGGTTTTGAGAATGGCATGTGAGTAATTCTGGCCTGCATCATCTGAAGACACTGTGAGCACGGAGGCTGAAAGATGAAATGGTAACTCTGTTATCTTGCTTATTGCAATGCTTTCCATCACCCTGGGGAGTGTGACAGCCGCCACTCCTGACTGATTATCATACATTTATGGATTGAAACACAGAAGGTATTGATCAGCTTTCCAGGTAGCAATCTCTTTTCAAAGCAACTGCCAGTTCGAAGAATTCATTTTCTTTTGTGCTGCTGAAAGCTACTTGATTTTCAGAGCATGTTCTTACCTAATGGCATAAAGATTGAAGCTGTATTTTTTTTAATAATGAGCTTTTAATTAGAAGAAACTTTTTAGTAAATTGGATGATAAGAGCTTTTTACAGAAAGGAAAATCAATTTGAAAATAACTTGTTTTCATCAGGTCTTGTTGTGAATGGTTGGTTGCTCTTGGGAACAGAGTAAGATCTAGCCATGGGACAAGCACACTGGAATTACAAAGGACACATCAGTAACATACTGTTAGCAACAGTTGTCTTGGAAAACACATTCAACAAAAGTGTCTTCCCTATGAAAGGGACTCTTCTAAAAATCTGAAAATTAAGAAGAAAAATTGTATTAGATTTAAACTTGGAAGCTCACCCCAGAGACATAGTTTTATAAGTAATGGCGTCAATGGCCACTTATGTAGAAAATAAAATCCCAGGAAAAAAACCTCCTCTGTACCTGTCTTGTCATTGTGAACAAAGCATTTCATTAAAGACCATTTCTTTAGGGCTTTCAGGGTTTGGAGCTTCAAGAGTTGTTTATTGAAATGCAGATATTCCTAGTAGGAATCACCCTTTAAGTCTTCAGGAATTAACTTTATCAGGGTTAAGTCTATCAAGTTGCTTTGTAATCATGACAGTTCCACAAACAGAGACACAAGTAATATTTCTTGGGCTAGAGGTACTGGGAGAGTGACTATCCATTGTTCTACAGCATTTTGTTCCTTATAGGTTCATCTCTTGCTTAGTACATGAAGAATTGCTTGAAGCATACATGGTCCATGTATCCTCCTAGACAGGTGAGCCAAGTCCTCAGGATGCAATATACCTAGAAACACATTCTAAGCAACTTCTATTTGTTCTAGTATTTTTTGGTCATATTTTGCTTTTGGGTAATGTCATAAAAAATCCATATAATAAACAGCCTTCTGAAGTGCATCATTGCATTTACTGTAAGATCATTGTCAAAGACTTTGCCCATTGCCTCATATACTGTGTTCTGGAAATGCAGGAATTCACTGCCTAGTCCTGGAAACAATGACATTTACTAGTTCTGTGGGACAACTGGTTTCTTTTACATTATGGATACTGTGAAGTGTTCTATAGACTCAGCTTCCTTTTTTTATTTTTATTTTTTGCCATTTGCTCTAAAGACTACAATCAAATTTATATCTCATTCATATTTTTATTCTCACTTCTGACTTCACTATATGTTCCCACTTTTGTTTTCCTTTCATCTTTTATGCATATTTTAAATTTATGCTCATTGGTGTATAGTGTGTATATATGTCATATGAATCTGTGTGTACCATACGTGTGTGTTATAAAGTTGTGTGTTTACTAGAACCTTATCTACAAAGCTGCCTTAAATCCTTTCTAGAACAAAGCAAATTCTAAACACATGACAGTTTTATTTAATTCTCACAACAACCCTATGAGATAGATTTAGTCACATGGTTATAGTTACACAATTATATATCCATCTTATAGGGTTGTTGTAAGAGTGGATATAGTTATCTATCCAATTTTTTAAATGAATAAACCTCAAAGTTGTAAAATTCCTTATCAAAGAAACCAAACTATTAACAGAGCTAATCTGAAACCCAATTTCTTTTCAGTTTTTAATTCAAAACCCCATGCTTTTTCTCCCATCCTTAATACCATGTTAAAGAAGAAAAAGACACTAAAAGGGATAATGGAAAGTCACAATTTGCACTAGGAAGAGTCATTTCCCATTTTTGCTGTACAAACAGAATGTTTAAATAAACACAATTAAACCATCTTAGCTCCTAGAGTAAAATATCCTAAAATCAGGCATCTGACAGGACCCATCCTAAATGGGCAGACAAGCACAGTGGGACCACTTGGGCGGTCAATCTGTATTTAGTAGAACCCAGACATTTAAGAAACCTCCCTCAGTACTTGTTAACGAGTTGGTTTTGTAATCTCTTCCTTATACCCTGCATTCAGAGGCTTGGGAATTGCATTTATGTATGCTGAATTTGATTAGTTGACATGACCTCTTTCTTTTCAACAAATAAAACATGAAACTTCAATCTCCAAACCTCTTTGTACATTTATTTTTAATGAGTAATGTTCCCTCATCAGGCAATCAAATCACGAGGTCACACAGAGAAGCCTGGAATCTGAACAAGATACCAAATAAAACCTATAAGGAAAAAAATTGCCTGAATGAATTGTTCTCTGGCTGTCAAGATCAGTTAAAGGTACTTGTGATCTTAAGAAACATACACATACATGAAGGAAACCAAGCACATTTCTTATTTCATCATTATCTCTGTGAATATGGGAATTCATTGTAGGGAAGGAGAACAACTCATAAAAATGTGTTTGGCCTTGTTTTGGCCCTTATTTTCAAGGCTCATAAATACCCATATGCCAGGTACCTAATTAGTGTTATAATCTAAGTTAATAGGACAGGCTATTAACTTGTGACAAAATTGCTGGTGGGGGGTAATGCATAGAATTAAAAATGCCACTCAATCAAATACAGAGGGCTCTGCTCTGATTGCCCTCTGGAAGAGGATGAAACCTGGACTCACATCCTGAGTTAGAAAGGGCCTTAGAGGACAGCTAGTCCAAATGTTCCGCTTGATTCTGTTTGAATACCTCCAGTATTGGAGAACTCTCCACCTCCCAAAGCACCTATTTCATTTTCAAGGCATTCTGATGGCCCAAGGACTTCTAATCACAACCCAGGTGGGTCTTCTACCTAGAATTAAACTCTTGGCAGCAGAGCACACTCTCCCATAATAAGAACCTCTACGGGATCTTTCCATTGCTTTTGTGAGGTCACTGGAAATAAGCGAAACACAGTCAAGTGTCTCCATCTGAAAGACAGCTAAAATGCCATTTGAGCAGGTCATATGTTGTAGGACATGAGACTAATTTGAAGAATGGCTGGCTATGTACTATAAGAGAGGAACAACCAAGTTGTCTTTGAGGTCCTGGAGTCTGCATGTAGGGGAAGGGAGTAGCTATTAACAAAGTTGAGTAAGCAGTTTGTGGTATGGGTTGTAAAAGGAAATCACTAGCAGCATACACCTTTTGTCCCAGCTACTCCGGGGGCTGGGGCAGGAG
>NW_012108919.1:3735592-3739297 GCF_000951045.1 Mandrillus leucophaeus | reverse complement strand
AAAAAAAAAAAAAAAAAAAAAAAAAACCAAAAAACGTGTTGGGGGTAATCACTAGCACCAACCACACTCTTTGCGAATGGGAACTCTTCTTGAACATCTCCAACAACTATGAACTTGCCACCCAACAAAGAAACTAAGATATTGACATTAACTTGATGTATGTTACCCATACACTCGTCATTCTTCCCATCTCTCAGCCTTCTCCCATCCAAGATAACCACTATATTGTTTATCACTCTTTTGTTTTTACGTATCTCTAGTTTTATCACATATATTCATTCCCAAAATATATTGTTTAGCTTTACTTTTTAATTTTGTAAAAAGGATACACTTGGCCAGATGTGGTGGCTCACGCCTGTATTCCCAGCATTTTGGGAGGCTGAGGAGGGTGGATCACCTGAGGTCGAGAGTTCAAGACCAGCTTGACCAACATGGAGAAACCTTATCTCTACTAAAAATACAAAATTATCCAGGCGTGGTGGTGGGTGCTTGTAATCCCAGCTACTTGGGAGGCTGAGGCAGAAGAATCGCTTGAACTCAGGAGGCAGAGGTTGCCGTGAGCTGAGATCACGCCATTATACTCCAGCCTGGGCAACAAGAGTAAAACTCTGTCTCAAAAAAAAAGGGTACACTCTGTAGTTAATATTCTACTTATTTTTTTCACTGAATATTAAATTGTTAAGACTCATTCATATTGTTGCATGTAGTTTATTCATTTTTATTACTATATAATATTCCACTGTGTACATATGCCTCACTTCGTTCATTCTCCTGTCAATGGGCATTTGGCTTGTTTCAAGGATTTTGCTAGTACAAGTAGAGCATCTATGTATATTCTTGTACATGTACAAAAGTATATTTATAAGAAGAACTACTTGGATTATATAGTATGTGAAAACTCAATTGTCCAACTTAATGCCAAACTGCTTTCAAAGATGGTTATAATAATTTACACTCTTATCAACAATGTATATATAAGAAATTTTGCTAGTGCCAGGTGTGGTGGCTCATGCCTGTAATCCCAACACACTGGGAGGCCAAGGCAGGTGCATCACCTGAACCCAGGAGTTTGGGACCAGCCTGGGCAACATGACGAAACTGCATCTCTGCAAAAGAATACAACAATTAGCTGGGCGTGGTGGTGTGTGCCTGTAGTCCCAGCTACTCAGGAGGCTGAGGTGGGAGGATTACATAACCCCAGCATTTACATATATTATATATATATGAATCAATATGATATAAAGATAGATACATGTATGTTTTTCTCTGATTATTAAAGAAATATATGTCCCCTGGTGGAAACATTGAAAAATAGAGAAATTATAACACACACACAGAGAAATTCCATCACACTAAAATAATAATCATTAAACATTTTGATGTGTATTTTTTCAATCTGTTTTCTATGTAAGTAAATATACTTATTCTCTTTTTATTTTTTAAAACTGGAGTAATACTCTTTTGTAACATGCCATTTTCACTTAACATTATGTCTGAAACGTTTCCTTGTATTATTAGGCACTCTGGAACAATGATTTTAATGGCTATACTGCATTCTATCATATGGAAGAACTATATTTATTTCACCAATTCCTTATGATTGGGTTTTGATTGTCTTCCAATTCTATCATTTTAGATAATTCTGTAATAAATGTTCTTTAGATACATTCATATTTATTTCCTTAGAGTAAATTCCTAAGAGTGAAATTGGATGGTCAAATTTTTAAGACTTTGGATAAATATTTCTAAATAGTCCACTGATTTACTCTGCTCTATGTCCAGCAGTGTTTGAAAATGCCTGTTTTCTGCACTCTGGATATCACTAGGTATTACCATAAAAAGTAAAATATTTTCCAATTTGATTAGTGATAAGGGGCTATTTCTCTTGGTGACATTTATATCTCATTTATTTTCTTTACTTGCTAGTAAAGTTAATTTGTTTAATAAAAGATATTTATTAGCCATCGGTATTTCATATTTTCATGTTCTGCTCTTTATTTGGTCTTTCAAATGGTCAATTTGATTCCTTCTTCTTGATTTGTACATTCTCTTTATGCATTAAGGATAGATTATTTGTCATTTATCGACGCTGCAGTTTATCCCATTTTTGATCCAAATGACTGATGAAATTGAAGGCAGTATAATAAAGCGATGTAAAATTTTGCATAAAACAGAAAGAAAAGGTGCTTCCCAGAGCCCTGCAAGGTCCCCATGCAGGTAATACAGCCAAGTAAAAGAGGGAAGCCCTTACTCAAACATACGTTGAATGACAAAGCACAGCAAAGCCCACACTCCTGGGATGACGCAACATGCGAGCAGCCTGTTTCCAGCCCTGATAGGCCCTGTAATGAGTCTAGCCATGATAGTCACTGTGACAAAGGCCTCGGGGCTTTCCTGTCTCCTAAAAATCAGCTTCATATCAATTAGTATGTTTAGCATGTCACCAGGGACAAGAGGGAGAAACAGTACTTCCTCCTGAGATAAACACTTCCATTTAGAGCTCATTAATAAAACCAGCTCAGGAGGTTGTAATCATAACTTAAGCAACAAAGACACACTTCCAGGTCAATGCTTTTGGGAGCAGGTTCATTTTCATCGCTTGCTAAGGACCATATTAGGGCTTTAAGACGCAGTCAAAATCTTTGCCTCAGCAAGACTTTAGAGCTCGTTTAAACTCCCAGCATGCTCTTAGCTCCAGTATTAACTTTTCCATGTTTAATGTTTATTTTCGATAAGAGAAATAAATACATCATAGTTTGTAACTGGGCACTCTGGGAATGAATAAAGAACAGTACCTGGAATCAGGAGGGAGATCCCCTGGGGACTGGACGTAAATAGTTGTCTTGAAATCCAGAAAAGTAAAATAACTTAGGCATGTTACTGTCGGGTTTTGAGTCTTACACATAAATATTTTTATGTTCTTGCCCTCTGCTGCTCAATTTCGGTACTTCGAATAAGGATTTCAACGATGTGAACTTCAACCTAGCACCTCCTCCTTCTCTCTACCACCCAACTTCAAATCAAGAACTGAGAGGCCAATCAATTACACACGGATGATAAATTCTAAGGCCAGTGAAGTGATGACACTTTAAAACTAGTTGCTGAGTTTAAGATAAGAGGAAAAACTGTCTGGTGGAGTCTCTGTTTTCATTCCCTTAGCCTTTTATACTAGTCAGGATAATTAGTGCTGGCTGCTGTAACAAACAATCCCCTAAGCGCCATGGTTTAGTAAGACACAGGTTTATGTTCCTTTTACCTCACAGTCCAATGCACAGCAGGCAGCTCTTTGCAGAGGCTGTCCTCCAAATAATGACTTGGGGATCCAAGCTCCTTTCATCTTGGGGTGCTGCCATCCAAAGTGTGGCAGGTAGCTCTCATGGAAGGTAGCTGTGAAAGAGGGAGAGAGAATATGGAGCTGGTGGAAAATGATGCAGGGGTTTTATAGCCATTGTCTAAAGCCTGGTAGCATAAGGCCAGGCATGGTGACTCACACCTGTAATCCCAACACTTTGGGAGATCGAGGTAGGAGGACCACATAAGCTCAGGATTTTCAGACCAGCCTGGCAAGATGGCAAGATCCCATCACTACAAAACAATAATAAAAAGAATTAGCCAGATGTGGTGGTGCACACCTCCCAGCTACTGGGGAGGCTGAAGTGGGAGGATCACTTGAACCCAGCAGGCCAAGGCTGCAGTGAGCCATGA
>NW_012108919.1:3727393-3729335 GCF_000951045.1 Mandrillus leucophaeus | reverse complement strand
AGACCAGCCTGGCCAACATGGTGAAACCTCATCTCTACTAAAAATACAAAAATTAGCATGGTGGCAAGTGCCTGTAATCCCAGCTACTCAGGAGGCTGAGGCACGAGAATCGCTTGAACCTGAAAGGTGGAGGTTGCAGTGAGCTGAGATCATGCCACTGCACTCCAGCCTATGTGACAGAGTGACAATGTGTCTCAAAAGAAGAAGAGGAAGAAGAAGAAGAAGAAGAAGAAGAAGAAGAAGAAGAAGAAGAAGAAGAAGAAGAAGAAGAAGCAGCAGCAGCAGTAGCAGCAGCAGCTGAGAAGCATATATTCCTTTGTGCTTAGGAGAAAGAAAAGGAAATGAAATTTGGTAACCACACAGCATCGTCTGTACCACATCTTGGTTGGTTTTACCCATATAATGATATGAACAGCTAAAAGGCCTTTTTAGCCCCTCTCTTTCTATACTTCTCACCAGGATACATTAAATCTCCACATCACCATCCCTTTCTTTAAGACTTGGCAGAATGGATTAAAAGAGTCTTATGACTCTTTACAAAGAGTTACCTTTTGAGGAATGCTCTATCCTGAATGCTTTTTTCTGTCTCAGTTGTTCTCAGCATCTTAGGAAGGTAGAGTCAGCTGCTTCCCACCCTAACCACATCAGATTATAGCAGGGAGTGTGCATAAGGGAGAGGAAAACTACATAGGCTGGACCTGAGGCAGCCCAGACACCTCGGAGCTGGCTGGTACAAACAAGACAAAAAGAGACGACTCACACCAACTTGCTCCAAACAGCTCCATCAAATGCTCTCTTTCATGAACTGAAAATGTGAAGGGAACAAAGTGAGATCAGGCCTTCAGCTTTAGGTTGTTATCCTGAGATGCCCCAACAAATTTCCCTATTGCTGCATAGAAAGAAAACTGTCACCTTTGGTAACAGCATGCCATAAAATAAACCCCGTTTTTATAAGTTGTCTCAGTCAATCATTTAGTTCATTAGAGATTTTTGGGGAAATTCCAAATGTGGCCTGAGAATTCTCTGGCACATCAGAGAAGGACAAATGAAATCACTGCTCTTAAGCAAGGTCGGTCAAGGAAGGATGTGGATAGTCAGGGGCCCATAGCAATTTTGAAATCTTATCAGGTTCCCCCTACCTAAAGGATAGGAAATGTTCCTTAATTAAGCCTCAGTTCTGCTTCCTGGGAATAAGTCCCAAGTCCATTGTTCTACATGATTCTTGACTCTACTCTATGGATGTCCCTCTGTTTTCAAATCTTCCTTGGCTACGTAAAAATAGCATTGTAGAATACGCCCTCTTAGAAGGGTGATCAACTGTCCCCACTTATCCAGGACAGAGAGTTTCCTGGGTTGCAGGGTTTTCTGTGCTAAAACCAGGAAAATCCCAGGCAAACCAGGTCACCCTGCTACCTTCTTGGCAGCTGGAGAACTTTCTTAGCCTGCTTCCTGCTGGTAGCAAGTTGGAGAATCAAGTTTGGTTTTTTTTGTTTGCTTGTTTTTGTCTTTCTTTTTCTTTTTAGCTTGTTAATAGTCACATCTCCTTTAAGCCAGCCTAGGGTGCTTTGCGCAAGATACCTCACTCAAAAACTTTGTTGACTTTTTGTATTTCATTCTCAACAACTCTATGTGACGAGTTATACCCACAATTTGTTTTGAGACATGCAGTATACTTATTAACAGTTACTTCAATATATCAGATTTCCAATATGTCGGTCCATTATGTCCCACTGGGGAAAAAAATCTATAGCTACCTCTTTAATCCTTGCAATGATCTTTTAAAAGCTTGATTCAGTCTTTCCCCAGAGGCTGAACCTTAGTAAGCTTTTAAACTCAAAGAACTTTACAAATTTTCTCTTTTACTGGTTGGAGATGAGAAACGGTTTAATTTTTCAGCCTGGAAAGTTCCAAAATCTTTGGCCTTTCTCTATTTCCTCTCTAT
>NW_012108919.1:3725125-3727343 GCF_000951045.1 Mandrillus leucophaeus | reverse complement strand
TGAAAATGTGAAGGGAACAAAGTGAGATCAGGCCTTCAGCTTTAGGTTGTTATCCTGAGATGCCCCAACAAATTTCCCTATTGCTGCATAGAAAGAAAACTGTCACCTTTGGTAACAGCATGCCATAAAATAAACCCCATTTTTATAAGTTGTCTCAGTCAATCATTTAGTTCATTAGAGATTTTTGGGGAAATTCCAAATGTGGCCTGAGAATTCTCTGGCACATCAGAGAAGGACAAATGAAATCACTGCTCTTAAGCAAGGTCGGTCAAGGAAGGATGTGGATAGTCAGGGGCCCATAGCAATTTTGAAATCTTATCAGGTTCCCCCTACCTAAAGGATAGGAAATGTTCCTTAATTAAGCCTCAGTTCTGCTTCCTGGGAATAAGTCCCAAGTCCATTGTTCTACATGATTCTTGACTCTACTCTATGGATGTCCCTCTGTTTTCAAATCTTCCTTGGCTACGTAAAAATAGCATTGTAGAATACGCCCTCTTAGAAGGGTGATCAACTGTCCCCACTTATCCAGGACAGAGAGTTTCCTGGGTTGCAGGGTTTTCTGTGCTAAAACCAGGAAAATCCCAGGCAAACCAGGTCACCCTGCTACCTTCTTGGCAGCTGGAGAACTTTCTTAGCCTGCTTCCTGCTGGTAGCAAGTTGGAGAATCAAGTTTGGTTTTTTTTGTTTGCTTGTTTTTGTCTTTCTTTTTCTTTTTAGCTTGTTAATAGTCACATCTCCTTTAAGCCAGCCTAGGGTGCTTTGCGCAAGATACCTCACTCAAAAACTTTGTTGACTTTTTGTATTTCATTCTCAACAACTCTATGTGACGAGTTATACCCACAATTTGTTTTGAGACATGCAGTATACTTATTAACAGTTACTTCAATATATCAGATTTCCAATATGTCGGTCCATTATGTCCCACTGGGGAAAAAAATCTATAGCTACCTCTTTAATCCTTGCAATGATCTTTTAAAAGCTTGATTCAGTCTTTCCCCAGAGGCTGAACCTTAGTAAGCTTTTAAACTCAAAGAACTTTACAAATTTTCTCTTTTACTGGTTGGAGATGAGAAACGGTTTAATTTTTCAGCCTGGAAAGTTCCAAAATCTTTGGCCTTTCTCTATTTCCTCTCTATCCTACTTTGAAACCAATCAGTTCTTTTCTGAACTCATTCCTTTCTTTTAGTATTTGATTACATACAACACATAACAACCAGCTCACACTGTCAACATTCTGCTTCAAAACTTCCTGCTCCTCTCATCATTTAATGAAGTATGTTACTTGCCTTCCCGACTTTATCAGGTGACAATTTTACGAAGTGTTTTGCTACCACATAACATGGGTCATCATTTTTCCAACCTCTGACATTGTTTTGCTACTTGCTCTCTGATCCCAAAGCCGCAGCCGCATATTACAGGCAAAACCCTGCTTCTAGTACCAATGCACATATTAGAAAGGTTTTTACTGTGACAGTTCTGTAGATCAAATAATTCTAACATCTCAGTAGATAAAATAATAAACATTCAATTTTCTACTCACATATCTGTAAGTAACCTGCAGTTCAGGTGATATTAGCTGGATTTAACTGAGCTAGGCTGGATTATAGAATTAACACCAATTCTTCATCATTTCTGGGTTCACCTTTGAGTTGAACCTCCTAAACTAGCTAAAAGGTCACCATTCCTGATGACCTTCAAGGTGATGGGTCATCTAGATGCAGACACTGATTAACAATTCTACCCAGCTGGACTGAGCCAATCTCATTAAAATGTTGCAAACAATTTCATCTCTCACACTGGGAAAAAAATAGTTATTCATTTCACAATATCATACTTTGTTTTTATTATTGCAAAAAATATTATTCTTTCGCAAATGTACATTAAATGTCTGTTAAGTCATTTGTGGTATAGTATTCTTTAAGATGAATAATACTTTAAGCCATTGAGACCAGTAATGAAGAAAACCAATGAGACTGTTTCCAACCCACATTTATCAAGTGCTAATTATGTATACAAGAGCTGTGATGAGTAGAAAAACTGTCACTGTTTTCAACAATAATGATACTAACATATAATAATAATAATAACATAATAGTACTAACATATAATACTTGTAACATAACACTTGTATCAGGCCAGGCAGCATATTACTGCATTAAATGCAGTAATACAACATGCAAAACAATCCTCTGAGACAGGTGCTCTGTTATCCCCAATT
>NW_012108919.1:3711170-3724580 GCF_000951045.1 Mandrillus leucophaeus | reverse complement strand
TTTAGTAGAGACAGGGTTTCGCCATGTTGCCCAGGCTGGTCTCCAACTCTTGATCTCAAGTGATCTGCCCACCTTGGCCTCCCAAAGTGCTGGGATTACAGGTATGAGCCACTGTGCCCTGCCTGATATTTTATAACAACACACCATTATTTAATTAAACTTGACTCAGCCTGGCCCTGCCGTAAGATTTAACTTTTCCCACCCCCCGTTTTTTCTTTAAAAAAAAAAAAACTTCATAACCAGACATTCTCAGTAAGATCCAACTCTATTAACACAAGATTAGCCTTAGTCATACAGGTAAATGTTCCCTGCAGATGTTACCAACACGGTCAAATGCATATCATGTGGTTTCTCTCCTCTGGATTTAACTGCGGGTGAAAAGCTATTATATTAACCTGCTGAGGTAATGACAATGACTACTTCAGTCCTCCCTACTCTCCTGAAGGGCTTTGGAATGATTTCTTTCCTTGCACTACTGTTACATGAGAAGATGCATATGAAAAGCACCACAGAAATGTATACATCACCACGTACATGTTAGTTGTGACTGTGTAGATTTCAAGCAGAGGATAGCTTTAATTTCAAACATTACTCTGGCTGAAGATGAAGTTATATTGAAATATCTCAGAAAATGTTAGCCAGGCCAGTTTCTGAACACCAAAGGTCTAAGGGTCAGGCAGGTGATAGGGTATACCCAGGGTAAGCTCATGGAGATTCATGGTTAGGGTCTCCTTAGAAACCACCACATCATTCAGTCATTCAACAAATGTTTATTGAGCTCTTACTCTATGCCAGGCATTGTTCTACATGATGGGTATTTAGGGTTGAATGTGATCGACAAGACTCCCATCCAAAAGCAAAGACTCTCGAGCCAAACTACTTCAATTGAAAGTTGCCACTTATGAGCTAGGTGACCTTGAGGACATTTCTTTTCCTCCATTTCCTCATCTGAAAAAAAGGATAGGAATGTTATGAGGATTAAATGAGTTAATATAGCTAATACATTTAGAAAAATGCCAGGCTCATAGTGATGCTATGTAAATGCTTGTTAAATAAATGGAGTATATTTAGTAAATCAAGATAGGCATTAAATCAAAATACAAAGTAATGACATAATTTGGTAAAACAGGGTAATGTGGAAAAGGGTGACAGGATCCCCTTCAGTTTGGGTGCTCAGGGAGGGCAGTCTTCAAGCAGAGACCTGGATGACAAGAAGGAACTGGATGGTGGAAGGACTAAGTCCGGAGAGCTTCAGGTCAGGAGACTAGAACAGGAGGGAGCTTAGCATGTTCTATTAGGTTGGTGCAAAAGACATTGCCGGTTTTGCCATTACTTTTAAAGGCAAAAGTCGCAATTACTTTTTCACCAACCTGACAGTAACAGACAGAAAGCTAAGCCTAGCTGTGACATATGGAGCAAATGAGAGATGGTGGGAGATGGTGGAAGATGTGGGGAGAAGATCAGAGACAGGCAGAGGCCAGGTCATGTGGGGCTTAGTGTATTGGTGGCTGGGATGAAGAGTTTTGAGTTCATTCAAAGGGAAATTCAAGGGTTCTGAGCAGGGAAGCAACAGAGTTTGATGTGTGGTTTAGGAAAGTCACTTGGCTGCTATGAAGAGAATAGACATGGGGATGTAAGAGTGGGAGCCAGAGGCCAGACAGGCAGCTATTACTATTGCTGAGGTGAGAAGCAATGCTAGCTTGGACGGGGATGTATATGATAGAGTGGGAGCAAATAGAACAGATGTGGGATGTGGTTTGAAAGTAGAATGGGCAAGATGGTAGTATATAGGATGTGAGAGTGATGAAAACAAAGGAAAGAGTGGATTGAAGAACTGGGTAGATGGTCGTACCAGATGGAAATACGAAAGTGATAGAGAGATAGACTACTAAAGGGGGAGACACTGGGCATCCAGGAATATTGAGCAAATGGCTAGAAAACCTAAGCATCAATCCCAGCTGTACCTCTTCCTGGTATTGCAACTTTGAGCAACAATCCCACTCTCATTCTAGTTTCCATTATCAATGAAATGAGAATGGTAGTATCTTCCCCCATCACTTCTTCTTCTTCTTTTTTTTTTTTTTTTTTTGACAGAGTCTTGTCAATCACCTAGGCTGAAGTGCAGTGTCACGATCTTGGCTCACTGCAACCTCCACCTCCCGGGTTCAAGTGATTCTTCTGCCTCATCCTCCTGAGTAGCTGGGATTATAGGTGCGCACCACCACGCCCGGCTAATTTTATTCTGTGTTTTTAGTAGAGACGGGGTTTCACCATGTTGGTCAGGGTGGTCTCGAACTCCTGATCTTGTGACCCACCCGCCTCAGTCTCCCAAAGTGCTGGGATTACAGGCTTGAGCCACCACACCTGGCCTACTTCTTAGAGAGTTCTTAAGAATCACATTAGAGGTCAGGAAGTTCTAGGCTGCAGTGCATTATGATTGAAGCTGTGAACAGCCACTGCATTCCAGCCTGGACAACACAGCAAGACCCCATCTCTTAAAAAAACCTCAAGCCATCCTCTAGCCTCAGCCACACAAGTAGCTGGGACTACAGGTACACCTGGCAATTGTCTCCTGAATATTAAGCTTTTAATTTTTTGTTTCTGTCACTCTTGAAGATAGTAGACATTGAGGTAAAAAATTAAAAGCTTTATATTTAAAATTTACAAAATGAATCTGGGTGTGGTGGTGCATGCCTATAGCCCCAGCTACTTGGGAGGCTGATGCTGGAGGATTGCTTAAGGTCAAGTATTGGAGGCTGCAGTGTACCACTGATGGTGCCTGTAGGAATAGCTACTACACTCCAACCTGGACAACATATCAAGACCCCATCTCTTAGAAAAATGCAAAATTAAATGCAAAAGAAATGGGCTGGGCATGGTGATTCATGTCTATAATCTCAGTACTTTGGGAGGCTGAGGTGGGAGGATTGCTTGAACTCAGGAGTTCAAGACCATTCTAGGCAACATAGTGAGACCCTGTCTGTAAAAAAATAAATAAATAAAAATAATTAGTTGGATATGGTGGCATGTGCCTGTAGTCCCAGCCACTCTGGAGGCTGAGGTGGGAGGATCACTTGAGCCAAGGTGGTCAAGGCTGCAGTGGGCCATGATCATGTCACTACACTCCAACCTGGGCAACAGCCAGACCCTGTCTCAAAAAAAAAAAAAAGAAAGAAAGAAAGAAAGAAAGAAAGAAAGAGAATATTCAAACAAGGTTTTGTGAAGGTTTGTAGCATTTATACTTCTACGAGTATCAAAGCTTAAAATTACACTAAACTTTTGTATTACCTTGTATCTCCATAAAATGCCCTCCTCTTTTTAAAAGGGAGTTACCTGCAGAGCTGTGCTCTATATGCTTTGATCACTGAAGTTTCTTTACAGGAAGATTTTGAAGAGCAGTGTTAATTCACATGTAATAAAAAGAATTGGACCCTAATGAAAGAAGGTGATATGAACAGCTGTTTTATCGTCCCACATGCTACCAAGCTGTAGGTGTCCCATTAAGTCCTGCTACTTAAGAAATAACTTACATAACCCTTAGGAACTCTTACTTCAGACTTTAAACGGCAAGGAGCAAATAATTTTAGGAGACCGATAATGTCACCTAAATTTGAAATACTAAGAAGAGATCAGTGTTCTCAACTATGTGAAATCTATTTCTCCTACTTTCTCAAATCTAATCCTTGGAATCCTGCTTATAAGCAAAGCGTTTCTGGGCCAGGAACACTTTCTCTACTATAGCAAGGCTTCACATCATATTGTGCTGCAGATTCCATCATTTTTAAAGGACAGAGACATAAATGATAAATAATGGTATAAAAATATTACAATCTACCACCTCAAAAAAAAAAAACAAAAAACTGAGCTTGGAGATTCAAGTATTGATTGCACTTTTATTTTGAAAAGAATGCTACAATTTATGTGGTTTTTATTTCTCATGTTTATATGAAAAGCTCATCAACTCTATTTTAATTTTTAAAAAATCACATTAGATTATAAAAGGATTGGAAACACATAAGCCATTGTATAAATGTAGTGTCGTCATTATAATTTTCAGCAGGTGTGAGGCCCAACATCTCAGTGATCGAATACTAGTGCTTGATAGAATTCGACGAAAATATTAAACAATATATTGTAAAAGACCAGGCAAATCAGGATGTTTCCCTTTAATACACTAGCAGAAGAAAGCTGAATGCACACCCAAGTGCTGTGGGCATTGTCACGTCTGCCTTCTCGTTACAACCCAGTGACACTGGCAACATTCTTATCATGAAGCCAATGGCTGTATTGCTGATTTCATGCACTCTGTCACTGTTTAAAGGAATTTTGTGCTAGCTTTGTTAAGTGGGAGAAAATTCACAACGTCAAGATGTCACTTCCAAAGTTAGTGAGCCTAGTCAGAAAGAGCTCTTAAGCAGGGGGAGAAAAATCAATCCTTTCTAGCTTTCATGCAGTAATAGACTCTAACAGATAATGGGCTAAGGGCTTCCTTACAGTTTAGTGAATTTGCAGATAAACCAAACCCCTGAATTTCATTACGTGCAACAATGCTGTCTTTGTCCAAAGCTATTTTGGTCATTGTAGCACTATCCGTTATATTAAAATAATGGAAATGATCTAAAAGTACAAGAAGAGGAGCTTGGTTAATTAAATTATGGTATATACCTACGATGAACCATATTTGTTTGTTAAAATGCTTAAACAGATTGCATATAATATGGTGCTGTTTATAACATAATGTTAACTGACAAACTCAGGTTATAGGCTTTGTATAGTATGACACACATCCTCATTTATGTTTTTAAAATATGTATCTACATGTTTATTTGGTTTTTTTGTGTGTATATATATATATATATATATATGCTTCCTTTACAATTTTGAACAATTTAAAATGTTTAGAAAAATTACCAGTATAGTACAAACACCTTTTATCCTGAGCTAGTTTTGAGTAAGTTGTTGACATGAGGAGCTTCAGATGAGCCACCCAGGGAGCTGTCTCAGTCCCCGGTGGCAGGGGGACACAGGGGCTGGTGTTTGACTTCTGTTTCTCAAAACACTTAAGGAAGAACATTTTAAGTATTATCCGTATGGTAATTTTCTAACACATTTCCAAAGAAAGAGCAGCTTATACATAAACCCTAACATAATGTGTTATCTCAGGAGACACTGAGTTACCCTTGGGAAAAAAGGACACTTACATTCTATTTCTATAACATTCCATTTTATACTTGTATAACACCTATCGACATGACATTAGCAACAATAAATTGCCCAGGGCACTTATTTAAATGTGACCTGAATTATTAAAATCTCCACTGCCAAATATCAAATTTTTAACTTAGTTTTTAAAGATAATGGTTCTTTCTAGATTTACACAAATTTTTACACCATTTTCCCAGCTTCTGTTTTTTCATTTTATTTTATCCCCCTCGTTGTCCTAGAAACGGTACCAGAATTATTCATTTTCAGAAAACATTTTTGTATTGCTTACATGGCAAGTTCCTCCCATTATTTTGGAAAATAAATGAATTGTATGTTCTTTGAAAATAAAAAAGCACAGGGAGAAAAACATTATAGGAAAATTATAAAATCCTAAGTTCAAAAAGAGAACTAGAGAATCCAGAGAGTCAGCTAAATTCTGTGCCAACCCTGGGTTTCTGACATTCTCCTCTGTTGGTGTGATTTGCAGAGCTGGTTCACTTTTTGTACCCAACACTTAGACAGCTATGGTGGTCAAAAAAGTCCAGCCATGGGTAGATATGTTCAAATGTCGCCTAGGAGGCCCGCAGTGTACCTAGAGAGAGGTGGTGTTTGGATAGGCAGGGAGCACTTCTGAGAGGTGAAGTGCTATCTGTCTTAAGATACTCAGAAAAATGTCGAAAGAGACACCCTTCGGTGTAGACAAGAGGAGGAAACAATAGTTCTGAGCTTCTGCTATGTTCTGCAACTCCCACTCTCAAAAAAGCAGCAGCCCAACCCTCTCTTCATGCATCCAAGGAAGAGGAGAGAGTTAAATTGTCAGTTGGATAACCATCTCTTGACACCATTAAAACTCAAATGTCTCCAGGGTTGAAGTCAATTACCAGGTTTTAGTTTTTCCCAATCTCTTCTTCAGGTTTCAACGCAATTTCAAGGACTTCCTTTTGCTGCAAGAGTACCACTCGTCTCATCTGCAAACAGTCCTTGACTTTATACAGCTCTTATATTTCAGAAGGTCATGTTTTGGTTTTCAATACATCTAAACCCTGCTTTTAAAAAAATGCAAAATCAAATGCCAATTTGGCTGCTTTAGGATCACCAAAACAAGTCTACACTTGTGAACACTTCCAGTCATTCATGCGTTACCTGTAGATATTGAGCTGTGGTGAAAACAAGAATACATGAGTGGTATTCCCGGCTTTGCCAATAACTAGCTGTGTGACTTTAGGGAAGTCACTTGACTCTGTGGCCTAAGTTACCAGAAAAACTCTCACGTCCTTTCTGCCCATAATAATTCTAGGTAATGGAACCACAGACTTTAACAGATGCATGACCATAAATTGGTTTTTAAAAAATCAAAGAGGTCACTTATGTACCATGATCATAATTTATCTATGACAAAAAGACATTTTTATAATGCCTGAAATAACAGTGACAGTAGCTGCTATTTTACCATGTTGAAAACAATTATTCAGTTGTTTTGCTTTTGAATGAAAAGATCCTTCCTTTCCCCACCCCAAACCCCTCAGTGAGATCCTATGTTTCTTTAAGACAGGAAGCCTTTTCTTTAATTTTATTTTTAACTCGGAGTGCTCTGTATCGGGAGAAAAACCCAGTGGCAACATCAGCAAGAGCTCCTGGGTCTCTATGCAAGAAATTTTTCAGGATATCAGATTTCTGAGATTGAAGAGTATGAAATGTATCTTGGAAACAAGGTAATAAGTGATGCATTTGGACAGGAATCTCTAGAGAAAAAAATAGGGGAAAATTGCTGGCTTGATTTTGCAGTAAAATTACCAGGCAGCCTGAAGAATAAAAGGGCATACATTCCCAGAAAAAACTATCATGATTACAATAAAGTTGACCAAGTTACGTGTAAGTGAATAGGGGCCAGCATTCTGAGTCATCCAGGCAAGAAAGTCAGAAAGGCAGAAGGAGCTGGAATGAGAAATGTTACATTAGAGAAGGATGAGGGGAAAGGGTCATTGACTGCAATAAACCACCTGCCTCATGCTCCTTCATAAGGTCCAGGTGCTGCACTCTGGGCCCACTGAAGAGATCCCCATTGTGATGGTCAATTGTATGTGTCAATTTGACTGGGCCACGGGATGCCCAGACATTTTGCCAAGCATTGTTCTGGATGTTTCTGTGATGAGATTAACATTTGGATCAGTAGCCTGAGCACAGCAGATTTGTGTGAATGGGCCTCATGCAATCGGCTGAAGACCTGAATGGAACAAAAAGACTGAGACAGCGGGAATTCCTCCTCTCTGACTGCCTGTGAGCTGGGACATTGGATTTTTCTTGCCTTTGGACTCGAACTGAAACATCTTCCTGGGTCTCAAGCCTGCTGGCCTTCAGGCTGGAGCTCACACCATCAGCTCTCGTGAGTCTCAGGCCCTCAGATCCAGATTGGAATCTGCTCTTCCAGGTCTGTGGCTTACCAACTGCAGACCTTGGGACTTCTCAACCTTCCATAATCATGTGAGATGTGAGCTGATTTATTATAACAAATATCTTTTCATATGTGTATGTGATTATGTAAAATATATATATACTTATGTTATACATATATGTGTATATATACATATATACACGTATATATACATATATCATGTGTGTGTGTGTGTATATATGATCTTTTTCCCAGTTTCCTGATGTATAGCTCCTAAAATCCTTTGAATCTCTGGAGCCATAAGAGTATTTTGTGTGTGCTAATGAGATAACTAGTCAGCTGGGGACCTCTACATAGCATCAGGATGGGGGCTGCCACAGGAACCAGCCAAGTGATGGAGGGTTGGAACTTTCAGTCCCTCGCTTCACCTCTGGGGAGGGGAGAAGGGCTGAAGGTTGAGTTGATCACCAATGGCCAATGACATAATCAATCATGCTACATAACAAAGTTTCTATAAAAACCCAGAAGTACCGAGTTCACGGGACTTCCAGGTTGGTGAACAAGAACTCATCCGCACACCAGGAGGATGGCTCACGACTGCTACACGGAGACAGAAGCTCGTGCACTCGAGACCCTTCCAGACCGTGTTCTCTGTACCTCTTCATCCGGCTGCTCCCTTGTATCCTTTAAAATCACCTTTGTAATACATGGGGAACTGTTAGAGTGTTTCCCTGAGTTCTATAAACAACCTTAGCAAATTAATTACACCTGAGGAAAGGGTCATGGGCACCCCAATTTATAGCCTGCTGGTCAGAAGTTCTGGAAGTCCGGGACTCACAAATGGAGTCTGAAGGGCAGAGCAGTCTTGAGGGACTGAGCTCTCACCCTGTGGGATCTCCTCGCAGGTAGATAGAGAGTATCAGCATTGAATTGAATTGAATTAGAGCAAACCCAGCTGGTGTCTGATGCAGAATTGCTCACTTGTTTGGTGTGGCAGGGGGTCTGGGGGGAACCCACACACATTTGGTTATAGGACATTCTGTGTTGTGAGAGTATAATAGGAAAAACAGTTTGTTTTTTCAACTCTTTCTCTATATATCTATACCTATATGATCTATCTATAGCTCTCTATATAGACATATACACAGATATCTTTTATTGGTTGTTTCTCTGGAGAATCCTAACTAATATACTCATGTTCAAGTATCTTCAGATACAAGAACAGCTATCCATTCCTTAACGCAGAAGAAACATTTACTGATGTGCTGCAAAGAAGGTAACCTACTGTGTGGCCCATGTCATGCAGACACACACATTTTGTTCACATTCAAAAGCTCATCTTGGCCAGGCACCATGGCTCACACCTGTAATCTCAGCACTTTGGGAGGCTAACGGGGGCAGATCACTTGAGGTCAGGAGTTCAAGACCAGCCTGGCCAATATGGTGAAACCCGTCTCTACTAAAAATATAAAAATTAGCCAGGTGTGGCAGCAGGCACCTATAGTCCCAGCTACTCAGGAGGCTGAGGCAGGAGAACCCCAATTCCCCCTGGGAAGTGGGGGTTGCAGTGAGCCAAGATTGCACCTTTGCACTCCAGCCTGGGCATTGCAGTGAGATTCTGTCTCAAAAAACAAAACAAAACCAAAAGCTCATCTGGGCACCTAACTAGAAAGGGAGGAGTAGGACTCAGTGAATCCATGGACATTGTCGGAGAGCAGGTGTGCTTTGGTGGGAGGGGTGTGGGGTGGAGGTAGAGGGAGAGGAACACAGGACTGACTCAGGGACTACCTGCTCCTTTTCACTGCCAGGCATGGCTAGCTGCCCTACATGCATAACCCTGACAACAATTCTGTAAGGCTGGTGCTGAATTTTTATTTCTTTAAGGCAACTTAGAAAGTCATGTAATTACACTAGAAAATTATATAATCACACTGATTTTTTAAAAAGGTGAGTCAGGAAAATAAGACAAGAAGAAAAGAAGACTATAGGAAAATAAGATGGATCTAGGAATGAAGTTTGTCCACAAAATGTAATTTTACAATTACAATGTAATTGTAAAATCCTGTGTCCAAGCCCGAAACAGAGCACAGAGTGGCCTAGTCATGTTCTAGCATCCAATACAAACACGAGAGCAAGATAAAGTTTGTGATGCATTGTGTTTGGAGGACAATGGCAAGAGAAGCAAAACTCTCCCAGGATCGATACGAGAGAGACATTTCTCCCAAGTGTCCTTGGAAAGAGAGCCCAGTAGGATGTCGTGAGCAAAAGCATCCCCACAGAAGTTCCAGCAAGCAGCTTCACAGGGCCGCGTCACCTCATGTCCTTGGCAAATACAATCATGCCAAGTGACAGTCAGCAAAAACAATTACATGGGAAGCAAAAAACCACATGGCCTGACTACACAGCTTTCCAAGGGTCTCTCTTCATCTCAAGAGTAGATTTTAGGGTATCTGGAGCAGAGGTTCTTAACGGGGCATTTTGGGCATTTGCACTGGAGTTTTGGGTTGTCGTAATGTGGGGGTCCTCCTGGCAGCTAGGGGGCAGAGCCCAGGGACGGTCAACACCGTGTAGTGGGCAGACAACGCACATGATAGAGAACTGCCCCATGTCCAAGGAAGGATTATCCTGTATCCCTCTCGGCTTTTTCAATACAATGTTGGATGCTTGCGTAGATGAGAAAACCTTTTGTAACATGTTATCATACACTGCCGGTGGGGAGGCAAAATGGCACAACTTCTATGGAGGAGAATTTGGCAAACTCTAAAACTCTAAATGTTTGCCCAGTGATCCCACTTCTAGAATTCACTCTTAAGTTATTCCTCCACGAATGCAGAATAGTATGTATACAGGGTTATTAACGGCAGTATTTGTTGTGATTTTAAAAAGATTAAGAGCAATACAAACATCCATAAATGGGTCACTGGTTGAATAAACTAAGGTGCATCTACACGATACAATACAATGTAGCCATTAAGAAAAGAATTAGGTAGATTGATATGGACAGACTTCAAGATGTACGTAACATCTACAGGTATGGTGTTTATTAAAGTATTTTTTAAATGTTGAGGGTAAAAGTAAATAAGTGAATATATGTTATTAGGAACCAAAATTGTCAGCTTAAGAAAATAGACATAAAGGGGAAATCTCTGCAATATTTCATTTGAATTGGAAGTAGCATATGAATTCAGTTACAAAAAAGTACACACACAGCCTAAGCTCTGTCCATGGAATTAGAGATCTTTGGATAAATGATTGATTCTAATTATAAGAAAGGAAAAGCAAATTTGTTTTCAAAAACTAATGGCAGATGTGTAAAAAAAATCAATGTCATAGGAGAAAAAGGTGAAGGGATTATTCTAGATTAAAAGAAACTAGTAAAACATAATAAATATAATGAGTGAATGCTGATTGGATTCTGATTTTTAAAAACCAGTCTTGAAAATAATGCTTGGGTCAACCGGAGAGATTTGTTTATGGACTAGATATCAGGTGGTGTTATTAAATTGTTAATTTTCTTAGATGTTATAATGGTATCATAAATATGTAGACAATGTCATTTTTAGAAGCTACAGAGTGAAATAAATTGTGATATGTTTCATCACTTTCAAATTATTCTGGAAAAAAATGGTTGAATTTGTGTTCAACCTTTTTGGATATATACCAGTATTTATTGTGCTATTCTTTCAATTCTTCTATATGCCTGAAATTTTTCATAATAAAAATATAAAACATTTTCCAAGTTTTTGAACATAGATCCTTACTCTATTTTGCACACAAGCCCCCAAACGTTTGGCATAGTTTTTTTGTTTCTTTGTTTGTTTTTGACACAGTCTCGCACTGTCACCCAGGCTGGAGTACAGTGGCATGATCTCTGCTCACTGCAACCTCCACCTCCTGGGTTCAAAGCGATTCTCCTGCTTCAGCCTCCTGAGTAGCTGGGATTACAGATGGCCTGTCACCATGCCCAGCTAATTTTTTTGTATTTTTAGTAGAGATGGGGTTTCACTATGTTGGCCAGGCTGGTCTTGAACTCCTGACCTCGCGATCTGCCCGCCTCAGTCTCCCAAAGTGCTGGGGCATAGTTGTTAGTGAATTTCCCAGTAATGCACCTACTATATGAATTAAGGGAAGCTTTTATTAAGTTTTATTTGGAATATAGCCAATAGTATTCACCATTCCACATACACACCTCTACCCACCTGTGCTCATAGCTGCCACACATTCATGCTGACAGCTGAAGTGTCTGATGACTTCCTTTTGTCTTCTAGAATGATTGTGCTGAGCCTTTAAAGTTATTGAAATGCACAAGAGTGCATCATAAATTAATCTCCTTTTATGTCTTCTTTATATTCCAGTTAGAGTATTTTTTGGTGTTTTTAAAAATTGTATGTGTAGACAGGTTATGTTTCTCATGAATTTTATTTTAGAATAGTAAAAGAAGTTGTTAAAGAATGTACTCATGAAAAGGTGGTCAGATAGGGTGGAGAATTATTTCCCCAAGGAATGCTTGCAGAACACATCCTTCAGGCCAAAGGACACAGGCCAGACATTGAGTGGCAGTCCCATATAAGGGACATCCATCAGGGAGCTGCCCAACAGTCTACAAAGAAATCTGACCCCAACAATAGATCTGGCTTCCGCATAAGCTAACATCCCCACTCCCTTACATTTGTCATAAAAAATAGAGAAGGTAACAAGCGACATAAATTTAATACTCAAATATTTCCATTTAAGGTTTTATTTTTGGTCTTTGTGAGAAGAAATTGTACAAGGTGCTTTTCCTTTTTTTAAACAGCATTTCAAGAATTGCATGCTATCTCTGATAATAATTACAGAAATTACCTTTTTCTGAACCAAAATTGAAATGTGGCTTGACAATGAATCGTCTATGACTTAAGAAGGTATTGATAAAGAAAGCTTTACAACGGTACAGAAATGAAGCATATCTAGTTAGGCAGTTAATGAGTATTTTTTATTGAAAAGAAGAAAATTTCACCAATTGTTCCAGGAAACACAGGACACGTGTTTGCTGTAAAACACTGAACTAAAAATACAGAAGGGAACAACATATATTCATTCATTCATTCATTCATTCATTCATTCATTATGTATGATATGTGCCATGCCCAGTACTAGGTGTTAAGGGTACACACCTAAAGTACTAGGTGTTAAGGGTAAAGCCAAATGGTGCATATGCCAGGGAGGGTCGGAATGGGAGAAGAGACAGACATGCTTGAGAATCAGCAATGGACAAAAAAGCTGCTTTGTGGAGAGAGATAAAAGCAAAACCCTGCTTGAAGCAAGGTCATTATAGTAATAAGAGGAAAGTGAAAGGTATTCTCTTAGCTCATAATACAATGCCAGAGCTAGACAATTCCTCATGAAAAGGCAGAAAGAAAATGCTGCATAGGTGAATTCTACTTAACAGAAGGTATCTGCACTGTGGAATAACAGTATAAAGTCCAGGCTGTTTGCCTTGAGGACCACGGGATCCTGAAAAGTGCAGAACACACTGGTTTTCTTGTTTTTACTTACTTATTTGTTATTGGTCAGGATCTGAACTTTCTTTCCATGGTGGGGACCCCTCTTTGTATGAGGCTTGGCCGTCCCATCTCCCACCATGAAAGCCAAACAGGGAAGGCCGGTCTCCCCACTGGCAGCCAGAAGGGTACGGACACCTGACCTAGATCCAGCTGTCAAGTGTTCCAACCCCAACTCTGATTCTCAGCCGAGTACGAAAGCACGAGGGCAGTTTAAATTCATCTTCGCCGGGCGCGGTGGCTCAAGCCTGTAATCCCAGCACTTTGGGAGGC
>NW_012108919.1:3634803-3711120 GCF_000951045.1 Mandrillus leucophaeus | reverse complement strand
GGAGGCCGAGGCGGGCGGATCACGAGGTCAGGAGATCGAGACCATCCTGGCTAACACGGTGAAACCCCATCTCTACTAAAAATACAAGAAAAATTAGCCGGGCGAGGTGGTGGGCGCCTGTAGACCCAGCTACTCGGAGGCTGAGGCAGGAGAATGGCGTGAACCCCGGGGCGGGGGGCGGAGCTTGCAGTGAGCTGAGATCCTGCCACTGCACTCCAGTCTGGGGCACAGAGTAAGACTCCGTCTCAAAATAAATAAATAAATAAATAAATAAATAAATAAATAAATAAATAATAAATTCATCTTCAGTGACAATGTCCAGTGGTGACAATAGCTGCTACACCTGTGACAGTGTCTAAGCCAGACTGCTTCTATGGCATGACCTCGAAGCTACTCAGCTTCCCTCGGCTCCTACCTGCCTTCTGACCTTGTTCTTTAGCTTTCCAGCAATTTGAGCACATCTCAGTAATCTTGCTAAGGGTGTATGGAGATGAGTAATTTTCTAGACAGGAGGAGAATAGGTGAAAGTAAGCCGGGTAATTAATGAACAGAAAGTCCTTCTCAGCCTTCAAGATAGACAAGATCGATGCGCAATTGTAGGAAAAAAGACATGAAGAAGATGGTGAGGAGTAGAATCAATGCAAGGCAATTTAAGAGACAAAATAGGAATGAAGAACCAATGAGAGGCCCACAGAGAATATTGACAGAATATCAGAGAGCGAAAATTACACTAACAAAATGAGGCCAATGTGCATGAAGAAAGCTAGAAAGGGGAAAATGGCAGAAGAAAACTTTCCTAGAAAAATGTGAAAAGATATCAACGGATGCAGAAAATGGGACAGAAAGCTCAATCTTGGATACATCTAGATTAGACCACCAAAAAGGGGTAGCAGAATTTTTCTTAGATGTGTTCACAGAGAAGGAAAAGGGAGAAGGAAATATTAAAAGACTGTCTCAGTTAGACTCTTCTATAGGTTTGTATTTTTAAAAACTATTTTTACTATAAATGTAATGTCAGAATACAGAAAAAAGGAGGGGATATTACCCCTCATCCTATTAAGCCTAACGCAACCCTATCAGCATGTTGGCAAGTGAGGGTTTTTTTTCATTGCATAGGATTAGTTTAAACATGGTAGAAATTTGTTATCCTGATTTTTCATTTACTATTATTGTATTAACAGGTTTTTCTGCTGGTTGAAAGTTTTAATTAATATAAATATTAATGCCTGCATAAGTCTATAAAGGAGATAACCTTGATTTCCTTTTTTTAAAAAATTTTTTTATTTTTTTGAGATGGAGTTTCGCTCTGTTGCCTAGGCTGGAGTGCAGTGGCATGATCTTGGCTCACTGCAACCTCTACCTCCCAGGCTCAAGAAATTCTCCTGCCTCAACCTCCCAAGTAGCTGGGATTACAGACACATGCCACTACACCCAGCTAATTTTTGTACTTTTAGTAGAGACAAGGTTTCACCATATTGGCCAGGCTGGTCTCAAACTCCTGACCTCAGGTGATCTGCCCACCTCGGCCTCCCAAAGTGCTGGGTTTACAGGCATGAGCCATCACACCTGGCCAATTTCCTTGGTTTTAGATGGTGTGTGTGTACCCCTTAATGTGTGCCTACTATGTCATTAGGGCTCTGTATTCATTTTCTTTAACCCTCAAACAATCCCATAACTCAAATACAATGATCGCTGTTGCAAATTCAGATGAGTGTAGTGGTTGGTTACAAGTAGGTAGTAAAAGTAAGAGCTGTGCTCAAGCTTGCCAAATTCCAAATCACTGCCTTTTCCACTATGCCATGGCACACCCCGTTAGTTGTTGCCAAATTTTTGTTGCCTTGAATAATACTAGAATATCTTTGTGTTGACAGTTTTTCTCTATTTTGGATTGATTTCTTAGAAGTAAAATTACTAGGTCACATGAATATTTTTGTGTCTCCATATGTACTGTCAAGTGGATTTCCAAAAGGTTGAATGTCATTTGTGGTGTTCTCAACAATGACTAAGGTTACATCAATACACCCCCATCAACACTAAGTATTTTTTTTTCTTAATTTAGTATTAAATTTTTCTTAATTTTCTTTTTTTTTTCTTTCTTAAGACAGGGTCTCAATCTGTCACCCAGGCTGGACTTCAATGTTGTGATCACAGCTTACTGCAGCCTTCCTGGGGTCAGGTGGTCCTCATGCTTCTGCCTCCCAAGCAGCTGGGACTACATTGTGTTCTCCCAGGCCCAGTCAACTTTTATATTGTTTGTAAAGATGGGGTTTCACCATATTTCCCAGGCTGATTTTGAACTCCTGAGCTCAAGCAATCCACCTGCCTCGGCTTCCTAAACTCCTAGGTATGAGCCACCAAACTTGGCCAAAATTGTCTTCGTTTTCTGACAGACGTTTTTGATGTAACTGAATGAGGAGAAAGGACAAGTTCCATAATGTGATGATGCTTTACTCTTTAGTTTAAAATGATTTTAGGATGATAGTATATCAAAATGCCTAGTCAGTCACTATTACCCTTTCTTCCTTGCCATCAGAACCTTGAAGTTCTTCAAGAATCCACAATCCTCTATAAGATCTCTGGAAAGGCGAGGCCCCTCTTATCCCCATGGAGGTAGATTTTAATTAGTTTAAACCAATCATGGAAATTATATTCCCTTGCTAGTGACGGACTTAGGAAATGACGTATGACCCTCTGCTGGCCAATGAGCAGGGGCTGATTCCTGGGAATGACTTCTTTGCTTTTATGCAAGGATGAGAGAGTCGCTATTTTCTGCCTCTGAACATTGGCTGATGTGAGGATGGGATGCCTGGAACTGCCGTAACCATTTTGAAACCTGGAGGGAGCTAAGTGACAGCTGAGGTTGGCAGGTCAGAAAGGTGGAAAGAACATAGGTCCTAGATGTCATGGAGCCACTTAGCTGACCATCATCAACATGCCCCTTCTTCCAGACCTCCTGATTTCTTTGATAACAAACCTCTTGTTATTTAAGCTTAATGAGTCTCCATTTTTGATTCGTTATTGTCCCTTGCAGCAAACGGTATCCCACTTGATACAAGGAGTCATGAGTTGGAGACCTTCAATTTATTGGACTATAGTGTCTCAAGTATCAGTGTTGATCCTCTCGTGAAGACTGTTGTGGACACTGACAGAGTGCATAAGAAAGCCAACAGGGCAATAAAATGAGAGACAGTATGCAGTGAGTTTATCCCTTTGGGAAACTGTCACTTGTAAAGATAGTGTGGAAGTCACCCACCTGGGGAACCTAAGACCTTGAAAAGACCAGGCATGGTTTCCTGCTTTAAATCATGTGGATCTCTGACATCCACCCAAAGTGTCAGATCTGTAGTCTCTGGGAGAGGAATACGCAAATGTGATCATCAGTTGCATGGTGAATGAGAAGAAAGCAGGAAATTGTGTTCACATATGGTCAGATGGTTCGGAGGTTCAGGTGTCCACACTGGAGTTTACTGTCAGCTTAGAAAAGGCATTTCCTTTCTTGGGGCTTTAGTTTCCTCAACTGTGAATTGAGGAGGCTCCACTAAGTGATCCTTGAGATTCATTTTAGCTTCAAAGTCAAACAGTTGGTTCTACCAATTTGGAAAGGGATAGAGTAGATGGTCATGCAGCATTTACCTGCATGCATTACCCTTATTCTTGCTATAGTTATCAATCATACTAAAAAAAGGTGAGGTGTGGTAGCAATGACTAGGAGCTCTGAATCTTACAAACCTGAGTCTGAATATCACTTATTAGAGGTGTGATGTTGGGTAACCTTTCTAAAGCTTGATTTCCTCTCCTGTTATGTAAAGATAATAATAATAACCACCTTTAAGGGGTTGTCATGAGGATTAAATGAACTAATACATGTAAAAAGCTTAACCCACAGCAGGCACTCAATACATTCCTGGCTATTGATGTTAATAGTAGCAATAATAACCAGCATTTATATGTCACATTACAGTTCGTGAAGCCAGGATTAGTACTGGGATTTTCTAGCTTTCAGTTACATGTTCTTTCTAATACAGCACATAGTCTTCCAAGATAAAGTTAAATAACAGACTCCTAAAAGAGAGAGAAAATGAGAACGAAATATACACAAAGAGAGCTGTGTTGTACCTAAGATGCATAATACTATAATAGATATAGTATAATTACACCATACCTTATGCCATAAAGCTGCTTACATTTGCCACTCATGCTATCTTAATTGATTCCAACACTGTAGAACAAGTAAAGAGGGAACAGTTTTCTTTCTTTTCTTTTTTTTTTTTTTTTGGAGACAGAGTCTCACTCTGTTGCCCAGGCTGAAGTGCATTGACATGATCTCTGTTCACTGCAACCCGCACCTCCCGGGTTCAAATGATTCTCCTGCCTCAGCCTCCCAAGTAGCTGGGATTACAGGCATGTGCCACCACGCCTGGCTAATTTTTGTATTTTCAGTAGAGACAGGGTTTCACATGTTGGTCAGGCTGGTCTCAAACTCCTGACCTCGTGATCTGCCCGCCTCGGCCTCCTAAAGTGCTGGGATTACAGGCATGAGCCACCGTGCCTGGCCACAAGTTTCCATTCTTCAATGAGATTGGCTTTGCCCAAACCAGCCTACTAATATTTTCTTTTCTTTCTTTCTTTTTTTTTTGTTTCTAAGACGGAGTCTCACTCTGTCACCCAGGCTGGAGTGCAGTGGTGCGATCTCAGCTCACTGTAAGCTCTGACTCCCAGGTTCACACCATTCTCTTGCCTCAGCCTCCCGAATAGCTGGGACTACAGGCGCCCGCCACCTTGCCCGGCTAATTTTTTGTATTTTTAGTAGAGATAGGGTTTCACCATGTTAGCCAGAATGGTCTCGATCTCCTGACCTCATAATCCGCCCACTTCGGCCTCCCAAAGTGCTGGGATTACAGCGTGAGCCACGGCGCCCGGTCAATATTTTCTTCCCCTCTGTGAAATGGTGATAACAAGCCTTGAGGGAACAAGGGCACATTCTGCAGTCAGGACGGCCCTGGGGCAGATTCAGCTCACTTACACCAAAAAGAGGAGCAAAGCAGAAAATCTGTACTGAAAACACAGTGCTCTCATGAATTCAAAGTCAGCTTTCAAATGTGCACCATTCTCAGGGGAGGAAAAAAATGCCAAAGAAAAATCTGAAAATAGAAAAGAACATCATTAAAAGTTCAGCAGTATATTCAGTGTTAAAGGATAACAAAACAAGAAAGGAGGGAACAAACAGAAGGTGAAGACTATAGAGCTAGGAGCAGAGCAGCTGTAGTCTCTAAGGACTCTCTGGAACACACTCTATTGCTTAAAGAATTTCCAATTTCTTTAGGAAAAAAATGTTCTGTCTGGTGAATAGACAATCACAGTCAAATTGTCTCTATTGAGTTTGGGTTTTTGTTTGCTTGTTTGTATAGAACAATGACCAAATATAGCATATTAATATATTCGGGCTACAATTCAGATAAAGACAATGGTGAGAAAGGTAGTGAAAAGTGCCTTTCACTCACTTCACTTGCAGTTGTTATGAGAAGGTCATATTAACCTTTATGAAGGATAAGAATGAGAAGCCTTAAGAGACAAAGACATATGAAAAAGGAACCCTGTGAGAGCCAAAACTTGGTAGATTCTCCCCCTTTCCCTCTTCTCAAAATTCTTAAATGCACCATATGTAAAAGGGCATGCACAAAGGAGTTTTACGGACTAGGGTATACTGTAAAGATGGTATATATGATTATAGTCTTATGCATGCTTGCCACAACACAGCTCTCGTTTTGTATATTTTCTCCTTTCTCTTTTAGGACACTGATACAAAACATTATCTTGGAAGACTGTGCTGTATTAGAAAGATTGAAGATTAAGATTGAAATTAGGGTTGCTAAGAGAAACAAAGTTAAAGTTCTCAAATCAGAAACCCTTACAACTCAAAGGAATCTGAAATCCAAGACAACAAATTATGCTCTCAAAAGTCATAAATATTAAAGAAAAAAATCACTAGACATCCCTACTTGGAATTAGATGGGGATATCTAATGACTAGCAATCTCAAAAATCTCCCTTGAGTAACGTCTAAAAATTTCAGAGTCCCAGAGGGATACAAATCATGTCCACAGAAGAAGGGCTAAGGGATTCAGAGTCATATGCACGAACAACAGCAAGTAAGCGCCTTTAGAGTGTGTGTACAAAATAAAGAAGACAAGCGATGTTTAACTGGTAGGAAATTTGAACGTCTAGTATTAGAGAAAAAAGACATCACCTTTACCAAGAAGAGAAAATTAAGTATAGTTTAGGTGGACAGAAGAACCAATTTTCTTAAAATACAATCGACATACATTTTCAACTTAAAAAATCTTTTCATGTTAAGTTTGATGTAAGTGATCAGTGGATGACTGGCCAGAAGGAAAATACATTAAGACTGAAAAGAAAGAAAAATAAGCAAAAGTTAATAGAAAGTCTTGGACTTCTAAAGGGGCCATGCTCCAAATTTGTTCAGAAGTCAGTTGTCCTACATCACAAACTTGATTGAGCATAGGGAGTGTTATAACGCTAGTTAGGTTCTACTTACACACAGCACCAAGAGTCTGTCTACACAATACACTGGCTGAGATCTAAAAAGATCAAAATCAGAAACAGGGATGGGATGGAGATTTAGGCCAGAATGAAAGCAAATACTTGTGCTGATCCAGGATACAAGAGTAGGAGTGTTGTCAGAATTAGTGACTAAGTTTAACAGTCCTAACATGAAATAAGAGCTGTCAAGCAGAGGTAATGCGAGGCTATGAATGACGAGTTCAGAGGATTTTCTGAATTCTGGAAAAATAAAGTCTTAATCCCAAGGATCATGAATATTCCTCTGAGAAATGCTACTGTCAGATTTCAAGATACTGTTGGGCTTCAAACAAAGTACTCCTAACCACTACTGGAGAATGTGTTTAAATGAAAAAATGCATTCTAAGCTCCGGCTGGGGGTCCCAAATCAGAAGCTGCAAACTATCACAACTGGCACATGGGATGGAACACGGAAGGGCCTTGGAAATATTTGGGTCAAATTTCCTTATGTTAAACAAGACAAAACAGAGGTGGGGACGGGTAGAGGTATGTGATCTATCCCAGGTCACACAGCTAGGGACTGGAATGCAGAGCTCGAAGAGAGGCTGGTGAAGCCAGTTGGTTGGGAGGAGGCCCTCTCCAACCCCCCACAGGTAGAATCACTGGCCTCTGTGCTGCACCCTGACAGATAGCTATCATAGCACTTACCAACTAGAGCCAAGCAAACCTCTCCCAGACCTTCCTCAACCCCCTTCAACATAAAGATCATATTTAATTTGTCCTTTTAACTCCAGTTCTTAACACAGAAGGCTTAATATTAAGCTTCATAGTTGGGATCTGTTAAATCAAGTTTAGCCTAAAGCTGCCTCCTTACATATTTTAAGTTCAGCCTAAAGGTTTTTCTGAACATCACAAACTATAGCAAGTGAGGTGTAAACAGACCATAGCCTACACTTGTGCCAGTCTCCAAGTTTTGGCCAATCAAATGTTTGGCCAATCAGCTGTTTGAACCATGTTCAAACAAGGCAAATGTCAACCTGTAACCAATCCTGCCATTTCTGTACCTCACTTCCGTTTTCTGTACGTCACTTTCCTTTTCCTGTCCATGAATCTTCTCCCACCGCGTGGCTTCGCTGGAGTCTCTGAGCCTTCTCTGGCCTGGAAGGCTACCCAATTAGTGAGTCGTTCATTGCTCAGTGAAACTCCTTTAAATTTAATTCAGCTGAAGTTTTTCTTTTATCAGATCTGTTAAGCATTTATGAAATGAACTAATGCCCACCAAAAATGGGCAGATATATACACATGGAAGGAAGGACTCCAGGGTGCGCAGGAGTCTAGCTCACAGGTGAGCTGCAGTGGTCAGACCACTTATGGTCCCCGAGTACATGCTGACAAAATACAGTTCACCTGGGAAAGGCTAACCAGGTTGGTGAAGGTTCTGGAAGCTTATAGATACACAGAGGAGTTATGGAGGGAACTAGAGGTATTTAGCCTAAAAAAGAGAAGTCTCAGGGAGTGGCTTTCAAAGTGCATTGAAAATTTCACAAGGATGCCCAAGGGGCTGCCGAGATATAGGGAGCAGAGAGGGAGTGGGCAGGACAACAGGTCCCTAAACCAGGTACAAAAGCAGCAGCTCTGCTTTTATCTGCTTTACGTTTGGGCGGTAGCATAAGATTCACATCAAAGAGTGGTGGGCAGTGGGGAGAGGAGGCTTCTCTTGCTAACAAAGTTTGAAAAATCACTGCCCAGAATACTGCGATAGGAGTCTTCACATAATTGGAAGGCTGCTGTTTGAAAGATTTAGACTTGCTGTTTGTGGCCCTAGTGGTCAGAACTAGTAACCCGAGGCAGGTCTCAGGTCACACAAGGAGAGTGACAACCAGGGATCAATCCTGATTGTAAGGACCTGCCTGATTCCCGCCTGCCTTCTGTAGTGCAGGTGGCACAGCTGGGGCCACTCAGGCCTACGGGCCTGGTTAGTATGTCTCCACTCCAGATTCTGAGAAGGGACTGAGAAGGCCTGAGGTCAGGGGTGCAGAGTCCTGCTGCTAAAGAGGTCTTGCTGCAGACTCCACTGTGACACGAGGCAAGGTCTTACCGTTCCTCAGAAACCAAGCCCCCAGACCGCATCCTGGTGTCAGCATTGTCCCCACGCCTCCAAGCTTTACAAACTTCTCGGTGCTGCAACCAGTTCTCAGAAGACAGAGGTTTCATTTTGGAACTTTAATCCTCACTGCCAAGTCCCTTTCATCATAGCCCACCAGCTGTCTTGGTTTCTCCATAATGGCTGTGACATGAAGCCCTCAGGATGGCGCTCCCGTATCTTCTGCCACCCTGCAGCCCCTAGTGCCAGGTCTCCTTGGCCTCCCCTTCCCTGCCCCAGGCCTGGACCCCTGCCTAGGAGCTGCTGCCTGGCTCTTCTCTTCTGATACTTCACATGCTTGCCAAGACTTCCTCTGGGCGCCTATGACTGGATGTCTAATGAGCGGTCAGCCTCACCGAGAGACTATTACTGTACGTCTTTCTCTTCTTCTCAGAATGTCAGCTCCCAGGGAGAGCCGTTTTGTTCACAGGTATAGCCCAAGTGCCTAAAACAGTACCTGGCACAGAGGAGGTACTTAAGAGAGGTTGTTGGTTTTGTTCAGTTCCTTGGTGCCAAGCCTTCCTGATTTGGCCTTTTATGCTATGGACCAAACTCTGCAGCTAACATTACCCTCATTACATATCTGCTTTACACATCCCCAGCTCGGCGGGGTGCAGTGGCTCACGCTTGTCATCCCAGCACTTTGGGCGGTTGAGGCGGGTGGATCACCTGAGGTCAGGAGTTCAAGACCAGCCTGGCCAACATGGTGAAACCCTGTCTCTACTAAAAATACAAAAATTAGCTGGGCATTGGTGTGTGTGCCTGTAATACCAGCTACTTGGGAGGCTGAGGCAGGAGAATTGCTTGAACCCAGGAGGCGGAGATTGCAGTGAGCTGAGATGGTGCCATTGCACTCCAGCCTGGGTGACAGAGTAAGACTCTGTCTCAGAAAATAATAATAATAATAATAAAATAACAAATCCCCAGCTCCCTGGGGACAGAAAATGGATATCCATTCTTGCTTGGAGTGTCAGCAAAGTAGCAGGGGTGGAGGAAAGTGACTACACTGGAGACTTTCTAAGCCTCTTTACTATTTATCAGGGACAGATTCCATGTGGAGATGTTTTAATTCAGAAAGAAAAGCAACTCCCTAGGTCCATTATTCATGCCCTAGATTGACTTCAATAACCATCAACCTCCCATCCACCACACTCTAGTAATGAGGTGACTCTCGGGCAGCCACAGTTCTCACCCCATCACTCTGAGTCCTGGCTGCCGCTGACTGGACTCAGGGAGGAATGTGGTCTAAGGACAGCCCGCTGAGTCTGACCAGCAATCCGTGCTGTGACCTAGCATGGTAGATTGAGCAGGGCCAGTCACGTTCGCCCTCAAGAACAGAACCAAGACAGAAAGAACAGAGTAGATAACAGTGACCCGAGGCTGAAAGAAAGCTCTGGGGTAGAGACCGTGAGGTACCATTTTCAGGGCAAAATTATGAGGGAGCAGGAACTGAAAAGAAACGGAGACCAAGAATAAAATATAGAACACAGAGAAGATGGACAAAAATGAGCCAACCGGAAGAGAGAAAAAGACACATCAAGAGGAGCTTGGCGAGTCCAAGAGCCGCCAGGTCTGCAGTGGTTGAAGGAGCTGCCCGGTGTCCTGCTCTTCCTAGCAGGCGGGCTTCTAAACACATGTCGCCTTCAGGTAAACACCTCATTGTTTGCGGTTCATTGTTAATTCTTGCCACCAAGGCAGCCTAATTAAAGCAGGTTCTAATTGGGGAAGCATTAGTTTCCTGTTGTGGAAGTTACAAATTCTCATAAACATCATGACCTAAAACAACACAAACTTATGATTTTCCAGTGCTGGAGGTCAGAATTCTGAAATGGGTCTCACCGGGCTATCTCAAGATGTCAGAAGTGCCATGTTCCTTTTGGAAGCTCTAGGAAAGAATTTGGGTGGTTTGGGGCTTTTGGGGGGCTTTTTGTTTGTTTGCCTTTTTTAATTTCTAGAGGGGGGCTGTGTTTCTTGGTTCAAAGACCCTAGACCCCATTTGCATTCTCCACCTCTGCCTCCATCATTTCTTCTCCTTCATCAACTCTCCTGCCTCCCTCTCTCCCGTATAAAGAATCTCATGATTACCTTGAATCCACCCAGCTGATCCAGCACAGGCTCCTCATCTCCAGGTCCTTAACCTATATCAATTTGCAAAGGCCCTTTTGCCACATAAGGTGATGTATTCACAGGTTCTGGGGATTAATACATGGGCACCTGAGGTGGCCAATATTCTGACTACCACAGGGAACAAGGGATAATCCCCCAACAACAGCAAAGCACTGAGCCTTCACAGACATCCACCAAATGATATATCAGCTAGAGAACTGCTGCTCACATTTTAAATGCTTGAAAATGGGAAGGAATCAAGATGACAGGCCTCTAATAAGCCTCTGATCAAGAGGAGAGCCTTCTCCATATTGTCAATGCTGGTTTCCAGACATTTCGTGAACACAGGATTCCTAGGAGTATGGGCTTCATTTGAAATGCAAGGTGAGAGGCTCACCCGGTTAGAACAAAGTCTTATTAGCATTGCAGTGAATAAGCAAGCAGTCTAGGGAGAGTGAGACTGACCGGAACTGTGGCGGAGATTGGTATAGACCCACCTTTGATTGCGGTCCTTCCTCATTACAGAGATTTATTTGGCTGTGTTTTACTCAGAAGATCCTGTTGACAGCTGGGGATGGATGCACATGACTGTGTGATTAGAGAGCTCTAAGAAGTGACACCATGGGGAGAGAGGAGTGTAAACCATAAGGAAGTGATGCCTGGTGACAGCGTTGACAGTACAGAGCTGTAGCATCATGCCTGTGCACGCCAAGGGAAGAAACCAGAAGGAAGGTTACCTCTCTTCTACTTGTTTCTTTTCAAGCCCTTATTCAGGACTTTATCTGTTTTGGAGGGAATCTCAGGTGCCGTCTTTAGTGTTTAGCTGGAAAGAAGCCTTAGAGGTCTGGGGTTTCCTGAAAACCAGGAGTTGATTTAAGAAGCAGAAATGCTTTAAAAAATCCTTTATTGGATCAGTATTTTTTAAAAAACTGCATAGATTCTGTTACAGACTAAATGTCTGTTTCCTCCAAAATTCATATATTGAAACCATACCCCACAATGGGATGGTATGAGGAGGTGGGTCTTTGGGAGGTAATTAGGATGAGAGGAGGCCATAAGGGTAGAGCCCTCATGAATGGGATTAGGGTTCTCATATGAGTCGAGAGAGAGCTTTCTTCCCGTCTCTGCTCTCTACCACACAAGGATATGAGAAGGCAGCAGATGGCAACACAGAAGAGAGCGCTCACCAGAACTTGACTGTGTTGGTACCCTGATCTCAGACTTTCAGCCTCCAGAAGTGTGAGAAATAAGTTTCTGTCATTTATAATCCACCCAGTATATAGCACTTTGTTACAGCAGCCCAGACTGACTAAGAAATTTGTTTAGCTGCGTTTCACTAAACACATCGCATACCATCTATGCAGAGTGTCCTCAGAAGTCAGGAATTGGTTATTGAATGGCATCCCTGGGTTCTAGACACCCCAAACAGATGATGCTGCAAGGATTCCAGACAGCTTTGTAAAGAAAATTAAATCAACACGATTCAAACATGTTTATTCTTTTTCATTTGATATTGAGTAATGTTTTACACAAAGGGCTGTAAGGGTGCCTGTAACAATCTCAAGAAGAATTTCAATCTCAAAAGAATCCACATTTGGTTAAATACAGATCACTTAAAGATCCAGAATTTTTTTTTTTTTTTTTTTTTTGAGACAGAATGACGGAGTCTTGCTCTGTTGCCCAGGCTGGAGTACAGTGGCATAATTTTGGCTCACTGCAAAATTATGCCTCTGGGTTCAAGCGATTCTCCTGCCTTAGCCTCCCAAGTAGCTGGGATTATAGGTGCCCGCCACCATGCCTGGCAAATTTTTGTATATTTTAGTAGAGACGGGGTTTCACCATGTTGGCCAAGCTGGTCTTGAACTCCTGACTTTAGGTGATCCACCAGCCTCGGCCTCCCAAAGTGCTGGAATTACAGCCATAAGCCACTCTGCCCAGCCAAGATCCAGAATATTTACACTGAATTTTGAGGTCAGAGTTCATTGAACTCTCTATCTGGGCATGTTTAGGTTACTGGGACCTAAATGCTAATATGGAACCGTCAAACCTAGAGAAATAACTTACATGTTAAAGTTCATTTACTGGACCACCAATAATCTACCAAATGTAAAGTCTGTATGTGGAAGGCAGGCTATGCACAATTTTCTTCCGTTTTCAGTTTCTTTATGAGCTCTCAGCCGCCCTGGTGCTTCTCAGGTGAGTCTTCTGTTTCCCTATTGTGATTAGTTGTGATCATGGAAGAACAAGAAAGCATGTTGTATAACAAATGGGATCAGGAAGAAAAGGGAAACAAAGTTAAAAGAAAACACTTCTTACCTATTGAAATGACCTAAGGCAATTTGGAATATAAAGGACAGCTTGTATGACCTATCAGGGTCAAGAGTTCAGCTAAATTTATCCTAGCGCATGGTTTCCATGGACTTGTGAGAGAGGAAGTCAAAGTGGGGCAAGCAGCTCTCTGCTCCAAGATGGATTTACTCTGACAAGGAAACCGTACTAAAGAGGAGTGAATACATATAGCACAACCCTAAATAGAAGCATAGTGGAATGATGAGTCTATTATGGGCAACCAGATAGAAATATCCATGCTAAGGAGCAGAGAGGCTTCGAAAGCCTGGAAGAAGAAATACTTGTGCTCTTTGATCTGATGCCAAATGTTGTATCCTCAGCAAAAAGCCAGAGGCAGAACCCTTATGGGCCCAAAGGGAAAATAATGAAATGGCCTCTAGAAAACCAAAGCAGTACTATTTTGAGGCCAGAAGTATCCTAAATACCATGGTAACATTAAATAAAGATTATAGAGAAGGAAAAGGAAATTATTTTCCTACAGGTTATGGTAGACAGAAAAATATCTGCACAAAGATTTCTCCATTCTCACGCACAGAACCTATGATTGTGTTAGGTTAGGTTAGGTTACATGGCAAAGGAGAAGTAAAGATGCAGATGAAATTAAGATTGCTCATCAGATGACCTTGAGATGGGGAGGTTGTCCTTATTATCTGGGTGGGCCCAAGGTAATCACAAGGGTCTTTAAAAGTACAAGAGGGAACCAAGCATGGTGGCATGTAACCGCAGTCTCAGCTACTCAGGAGGCTGAGGTGGGAGGATTACTTGAACCCAGGAGATCGAGGCTAAAGTGGGCCATGATTGTGCCACTGCACTCCAGCCTGGGCAACACAGCAAGACCCCATCTCTTAAAAAATAAGAGCAAGAGGGAAGCAGAAGAGAAGGTCAGAGTGATGTGATATAATAATTAACATGGTTGGCTTTGAAGACAGAGGGAAGGGCTGTGATGTGAGGAATGTGGACAGCCTCTAGCAGCTGGAAATGGAAAGGAACCAGGTTCTCTCCTTGAGTCTCCAGAAGGAACACAGCCCAGTGGATAACTTGATGTTAGCCCACTGAGGGCCATATTAAAGGCATTTCTACCCTTCCAAATTGTAAGACGATAAATTTGTGCTGTTGGATGCCACGAAGTTTACATAATTGGTTTTAGTAGCAATGGGAAATTGACACACCCAGCAAATGAGGAGGGGAGTATTATGGATGTCTGAATTGGTCTTGATGAGCACTTGGATGTATGTATCATGCTCCCGTCAGAAAAATGCGGAGTCTTTGAGAAATTCTAAGTAGTTTTTAGAAGAAAATGTTTCTAACTCCTCTGCTATACAGAGGGAGCACTCTAATGCTGCTGGGGAATAGACCTTCTGACCTCCAGTGAGGCACAAGCATCTCTGCTAAGTATTGTGTATTAGCAATCAAGAGACTTCGCTGACACACAAGGCTCTGCTCAGGGAAAGATCTGAGATGTGCTACTATTTTGGTTTTTGTTTGTTTTACTTTAGAGACAAGCTCTTGCTCTGTCGCCCAGGCTGGAGTGCTGTGGTACAATCATGGCCCACTGCAGTGTCGACCTCCTGGGCTCAGGCGATTCTCTTGCCTCAACCTTCCAAGTAGCTGGGACCACAGGCACAAGCCACTGTGTCTGGCTCTTGTATTTTGTTTTAAAACTAGGATTTCATATATGAGAGTCATAGTATAGCAGATACTATTGGTAGGCAGTCAAAGGTCATTCCCTACTTTTCCTTGCTAAGAGAGCACCTATTTTGTTGAGGTATCTACACTTTTCCATGAGACTCGGGGTGACTGATCTAAGCCAGTCATCCCAGTCATGGGTAGCCTTTGCCTGTGACTGGTGTTGCCATGGGCATGAGATACAGTTCTGATCAATGAGCTGTGAAGGGAAGTCGGTTTGAGGGTTTCTGGGTTAAGTTTCCCTCAAACTTGAAGAAACTCATGGAAGAAAATGGCCTCTTTTTGCCTCTGAATGCTGTTGCGAGGAGCAGGTGATTTCTGGAGTTATGAGTCACCATCTCCAGAGCAAGAAGGCATCAGGCTGAGAGCAAGATATATGTCAGGGATGGCAGAGTGGAAAGACGTCAGGTGTCCCGGTGATGCCATAAGGCCCCTGAATTTACCAATTCCAGAGCTTGCCTACTTGGGTCTTTTTATTTATGACATTACAAATTCTTTGAATTTTAGTTGCAACTAAAAGTATCCCACCTGATGAACAGATGGTTAATTAACATCCTTGAAACATAAAAGTTAATGAGAAAAAGATGTCTATTTCAAGATTTTTTAAAATTAAGCAAAAGAACAGACAATTCTCGAATGAAGAAAAACAGTAAACATTCGCAAAAGCATTCAGATTTACTAATAACTAAGCAAGTGCCGAAAAAAGAACCAGACCCTCTTATTGGCCTCTAAATGGACAAAATCCTTTTTTAAAAAATGATGCTATCTAATATCATTGGTGGCTTAGCGAAGTGTACACTTTCTATTGGAAAGGTAAATAAACACAACCTTTCTGAAGGACAATTTAGTCATGCATATTACAGAGAAGATTTCTGCTGGCTGAATCAGAGATTTGAATATCCAGGCAGCACCCTTCTCCTCTGATAGCTATTTAAAGTCACTATTTACTGGAGAGCTAGAAGCTGTCTTGAAACTATCCAGAACTATGTATCCAATGAAGTTCAGATGCGTCTAGCAAACTTAGATGGGGTCACCTCAAATTAAGTTCCAGGAAGAAATATGGCATCCTTGGAGGAAATCTTCCTTGGGAAAGAAGAGGCAGGTAGACTCATCAGGCTACGGGGGCTCCGAATGGGGGCACAGTGGTGCCAAGCCCATTGGCAAGTACACAAGCACTTGGATCTGCCTAGCTCCAGCCACTTGGGATGTTCTATGGAGGAAGAATGATGCACTTGAAACCAGAGATGCATTAGTATAAAGGCCATCACACCTCACAGACCAAAAATCGGAGTCATGGGAACCTCTGAAGTGCAGAATGGAGAGGAGAGAGCTGGCACCAGTGGCCAGGGCAGCGAGGAGCAGCTCGGCGGCAGCTCAGGTACACGTCAGCAGGAAGGGCACCTGGGTGTCCTGAGGAACCACAGATTGTGGAGCACCTCTGGGAGCTCCCTGGCATGCTAGAGAGGAAAAGGGAGCTAGAAAGGGGGTTTGAGTAGCCTTCCACTTTGCCCAGCGGCCAAGCCCTGTTTCACTTCTCCTCTCTCTCTCTCTCTCTCTCTCACTCTTTCCTTTCTCTTTTACTCTTTCTCCTACTCTTTCTCCTCAGGTCAAAAGAGGGGCACTCAGCCGGGCACGGTGGCTCATGCCTGTAATCCCAGTACTTTAGGAGGTCAAGGAGGGTAGATCACTTGAAGTAAGGATTTGGAGACCAGCCTGGCCAACATGACGAAAACCCGTCCCTACCAAAGATACAAAACAAAACAAAAAAATAGCCAGATGTGGTGGCACATGCCTGTAATCTTACCTACTTGGGAGGCCAAGGCATGAGAATCACTTGAACCCAGGAGACAGAGCCTGCGGCGAGCTGAGATCGTGCCACTGCACTCCAGCCTGGGCAACAGGGCAAGACCCTGTCTCAAAAAATAAAAATTAAAAAAGAGGGGCACTCAAGCTAGTAAAAGCTGTAGCATCCTAATTAGGCAAAAGGAGTTGAGCAGGTGGGACCAAGAGGAAGCAGATAAGCTACAAACCCGCCTTTCTGCATGGTCCAGGACACCGAGCCCTCCTGCACAAATAACTTACAATGTTCCCATGCCAAGCTATCACCAGACACCTTCAAGTTAGCTCCCTGCAACCTTGGCGTTATCAGTACTGTGCAAAGCCCTCTTCAGCATACAGCATAAACACCATCCTATAAAATTTCCAGCAAGAGGCCGAGCACGGTGGCTCAGGCCTGTAATCCCAGCACTTTGGGAGGCCTAGGCAGGTGGATCACGAGGTCAGGAGATCAACACCATCCTGGCTAACACGGTGAAACCCCGTCTCTACTAAAAATATAAAAAATTAGCCGGGTGTGGTGGTGGGCGCCTGTAGTCCCAGCTACTTGGGAGGCTGAGGCAGGAGAATGGCGTGAATCTGGGAGGCAGAGTTTGCAGTGAGCCGAGATCATGCCACTGCACTCCAACCTGGGTGACAGCGAGACTCTGTCTCAAAAAAAAAAAAAAAAAAAAGTCTCCAGCAAGCCTTTGTTTCTTTGCTGTCTGCTTCTCTCATGCAGGCTGTCCACTACCCCTTTTTAAACGTATTTTCCTACTTTCTCTAATAACTGTAACTTTCTTTACCTATAACTGTCTTGGAAAATTCTTTTACCCCCCACATCACCAGCCCAGCCAGCCATTGCACACCGCCTCCCCACCCCGCCTGCAACAAAAGCCACATGTTCCACCGAGACTTTGTGTCCACGTGCTGCAAAGATGTGAGTGACATTCGCTACATCAGAAGACCGAAATCTCTTCATAGTATTTGACTCAGTAATTCTGCTTCTAGAAACTCAGCCTATGAAAATAATCAAGAGGCCGGGCGCGGTGGCTCACGCCTGTAATCCTAGCACTTTGGGAGGCCGAGACGGGCGGATCACGAGGTCAGGAGATCGAGACCACCCTGGCTAACATGGTGAAACCCCGTCTCTACTAAAAATACAAAAATTAGCCGGGCGCGGTGGCGGGTGCCTGTAATCCCAGTTACACGGGAGGCTGAGGCAGGAGAATGGCCTGAACCTGGGAGGCGGAGCTTGCAGCGAGTGGAGATCGCACCACTGCACTCCAGCCTGGGCAACAGAGCGAGCCTCCGTCTCAAAAAAAAAAAACAAAAAAAACAAAACAAAAAAAAAGAAAATAATCAAGATTCACTCAAAGTCTTTGAACAGAATATTCATCATAGTACTTTCATAATAGCAAAATACTGAACAACCACCATGTTCAAGAATGGGGAAAGGATTAAACAATTTATGGTATCCTCATTAAAAATTATGTTTCTGAAAAAGCACTTAACAGTGTGGAAGTGTTCAAAATTAACTAAGGAAAAACTAATACAAGAACAAACTCAAAGCATGTTCGAATCTTTATGGGGTTTTTTTTGTTTTTTGCTTTTTGTTTTTTTTTTGAGACGGCGTCTCGCTCTGTCGCCCAGGCTGGAGTGCAGTGGCCGGATCTCAGCTCACTGCAAGCTCCGCCTCCCGGGTTTACGCCATTCTCCTACCTCAGCCTCCCGAGTAGCTGGGACCACAGGCGCCCACCACCACGCCGGCTAGTTTTTTGTACTTTTTAGTAGAGACGGGGTTTCACCGTGTTAGCCAGGATGGTCTCGATCTCCTGACCTCGTGATCTGCCCGTCTCGGCCTCCCAAAGTGCTGGGATTACAGGCTTGAACCACTGTGCCTGGCCTGTTTTTTTTTTTTTTAGTATAGAAGAAAGATTGGACGTTTATGCACCCCGATTTTTCATACTAATTAATTCTAGATGCAAGATTTTACTTTTTATTATCTTGGTGGGGGGTTATTTTTTATGTTTAGCAATTATTTTATCACGAATGTGACTTTTTTTAAGCAATGACAAGTTTTTATAAAGTTATAAGAACTCTATGCTAATGAATTTGAAAACTATTCAAAATCTGATATTTCAAAGCCCATAATTTTAAGAGAAAAAAGAAGAAGAATAGAGCAGAGAGTGGTGGAGTCCATGTCCAGAGGGAGAACAGATTCACCACCACATTCTCCTCTGTTAATCAATCTGCAAGACAATACCTGAGATGATTGCATTGTGAAGCAGGCTATTTTAAAGCTATATCTCTTTGTAAGAACTTGGTACATTTCTCTATGATTTAAAAGAGATGATTAGTTCCATGCCAAATGGCTTCATTTGTTGCAGAATTTTCCTCTGAATGAGGATATTCAGTTTTAACATAAAATTGAAATATTATTTCTCTTCTTTCATTTGTCTGCATTCATGTAAATAGGGAATTTAAGTATATATTTTTTCACTTAATGGATTTAAAACAAAATCTTAAAAAAACATTTTTAAACTAAATTAATTTAAAAATGTATTTATCCTTCATTTTTTACATTCAGTCCCATCATAGAAGAACAAGTAAAACATTTAGGTAAAATTTCAGTGCGGTGTAGAGGAATGCAGCTGGCTGAACTTTGCAGCGAGCCCTCTGATCCATCCAAAATCCCGGATCCACTGGGGAGTGGCCTGGCGACCTCTGTGGGGTGGCAGCCCAGAAGGCGGTGGCTGAGTGCTGCAAAAGCGCCCTGTTCCTCCCCTCCCTTCCTGAGACTGCCTTCCACTGAGCTTAGCCTACGTTTCTCCAGCAGAGAATAATTAGAGCATGCCAACCTTGGAGCTTACAGACATCCCTCTGGAGTAAGATGTTCCAGTTCAAAAGGATTCTCCATTCCCTTCTCTTTCCTGGACATCAGGACCCAGTATGGGTTCCTGATGGCCTTAAGGAGCTGTGCCCTCTTGGAACCAGAAGCCTGTTGAAAAACATGAGGAATTTGGGGGCAAACCAATAGTTTCTCTGAATTCTCACTGTTCTATCTCTTGTCTCAGGTCATACATATTACCTCCCCATTTCCTCTTTCCCTGCTATCTTACCAACATCCTCCTCCTCCTGCTTTCTTCTGGCTTTCCACGGTGCCCCACAGCCAAGCCCTGTTTCATGTTTCCTCTCTCACGCTCACTTTCTCTCTCTCCCCCCATCTCCTTTCACGCAGGGACACACGGCACACACGTACACATGTACACCGGTGTTTTTGAAAGAATTCTTAGATTGCATGCTATCCAACAGAAATGATTTCTTTCAAACTACTTGATGCTCTCAGTGGTTGCCTTCCAGTTCTGCTTCTCTTTAAGCTTAGAGTTCCCTTTTTTCAAATATTAATGGAATGTCCTCAGGGTGACAGTTATGCCACTGATGAAGAACACACAGGTACACACAGGGATTCCCAGAATCTCTTCAATACCTCTGAGCAGCGCCCCCACCCAGGTGTAAGGGCTGGGACCTCTGCTGTAGGCCAGGATGATGCCATGTCATTCTGTCTCAACTCTGTACAAAACCAAGCAGAGCACCAAAGACTCCAGATGCCCAAGGACTATCGGCTATTATGTGGTGACGATTTGATCAACGGCAGAGAGTGCCCAAGGCTAATCGCATGATTCCATTACAAGCTCAGTTCCTCCAGGCCCCAGGAGCTGATGTTTATTTGTATTGCTCTCATCATTCTTTTGGTTCAGTAGCAATTCCCTTATAGGAACTCCATAAATTGGGAAAGAGGATTGCATGACCAGAGCCCCACGTGTGACCTCTGTGACTTATCAGACTCCCTCTTCTCACGTACCTGAACCCCCTCCCACAGTCCAGCTCCCTCCTGGCCTCAGACCCTGCTTTGAGCCCCACTTTTCCAGCTGTGCTTCTGACTCTGTGCCTCCTTCATGCCAGCCCCGTCTCCTTAATGGCTGCATCTGGCTCCCAAAACCCCAAACTTTGGGGTTCATGGTTGTGCTGCCAATGCGTTCAGTGCCCAGAACCTCAGCTTGACTGCCACCTGACTTCAAGTGTCATCTATGGCCTCAGGTGCTACCCCCAGGCCAAACCCAGTGAATGAGAACTCGGGGACTTTGACAGCCTCTGCAACTAATCCATCTTTGACACAATCAGACATTTCCCCTCAGGTAAGAACATCCAGAGGCTGGGTTGGTTTGTACAACCCCTCCTTCCCTCAACCCTTCATCTTTCCTTTACCCATCCCCACTCCTGGTCAGTCTCCCCCATTTCCAGCTCACTTGATGGGCTGGAAAGCAGCAGCAGAAGGGAGCAACTCTGGAATCAGAAACATCTGGATTCCAATTCCAGCATTTGCTACTCACTAGCAATACAATGTCAGACAGGTGAGAAGCCCCTCTCCACCTTACTGATCTCATCTAAGAAATGGAAATAACAGCCTCGGTGTCACAACGTTATCAGGAAGATTGAAGGTAATGCATATAAATACAACGTCTAGCACAGAATAGAACATCAAAAAACAGTCACCATTATTTATGTGTATGTGTGTGTGTGTGTTGTTTTGTTTTGTTTTGTTTTGTTTTGAGATGGAGTCTTGCTCTGTCGCCCAGGCTGGTGTGCAGTGGCGCAATCAAGGCTCACTGCAACCTCCACTTCCCAGGTTCATGCAATTCTCCTACCTCAGCCTCCTGAGTACCTGGGATGACAGGTGCCCGCTACCAGGCCTGGCTAATTTTTGTATTTTACTAGAGACGGGGTTTCACCATGTTGGCCAGGCTGGTCTCGAATTCCTGACCTCATGTGATCCGGCTGCCTCGGCCTCCCAAAGTGCTGGGATTACAGGTGTGAGCCACGGCGCCTGGCCACCACTATTATTATTCATTCTCGGCATGTATTCTCCTGTCTTTTCTAGAAGTTCTGGAGACTCTAGTCACATGCCTACTTGCCGGTCAGATGCAAGAAACTGGTAACAACCACAGCACATTCCTGAATGTTATTGTGAGACCTTTAAATTGTGGGTTAGTTTCCCAGACAAACTCAGGCTTTAGGCCTGCCTACAACCTATTTCTGCAATTTCTCAATTTGGGCTTTGGCCTATCCTGTAATCCCCCTGATGCCTGCCTTTAACAACATGTGCTCACACAAAAAAAATTAAAAGATATTCTGTGCTCATGGGCTGGAAGAAATCGTATTGTTAAAATGACAATACTATCCAAAGCACTTTACAGATTCAATGCAATCCTTATCAGAATACCAATGATATTCTTCACAGAAATAGAAAAAAAAAAATTCCCAAATGTATATGGAACCACAAAAAAACTCAAATAGCTAAAGCAATCCTGAGCAAAAAGAACAAAGCTGGAGGTATCACACTTACCTGACTTCAAAATGTACTTACAAAGGCATAGTAACCAAAACAGTATGGTACTGGCATAAAAACAGACACATAGACCAAAGGAACAGAATAGAGACCTCTGATATAAATCCATGCATTTACAACCAACTAGTCTTTGACAAACATGCAAAAAAATACAATGAGGTGAAGACAGCCTTTTCAAGAAACAGTGCTAGAAAAACGAGAGAACTATATACACAAGAATGAAAGTAGACCCTGAATCTCTCACCATACACAAAATAAATCAGATCAAAATGAATTAAAGACTTGAATCTAAGACCTGAAATCATGAAACTACTAGAAGAAAACATTGGGGAAATACTCCAGGACATTGGTCTGGGCAAAGATATATATATATATTTTTGTATAAGACCTCGAAAGCATAGGCAACCAAAGCAAAAATATAGAACTGGGTTTATATCAAGATAAAAAGTTCCTTCTGCAAATGAATAATCAAGACATTGAAGGGACAACCTATAGAAAGGAAGAAAATATTGGAAAACCATCCGTGTGACAAGTGATTAATAACCAGAGTAGATAAGGAGCTCAAACAATAGCATCAACAACAACAACAACAAAATCTAATTAAAAAATGGGCAAAAGATATGAACAGACATTTCTCAACAGTGACATACAAATAGCCTAGAGGTCTATGAAAAAAAAGTTCAACATCACTAATCATGGAGAAATGCAAATCAAAACCAATTTGCAATATCCTCTCATCCCAGTTAAACTTGTATCAAAAAGACAAGCAACAGCAGATGCTGGCAAGAATGTGGAGAAAGGGGAACTCTCATACATTGCTAATGGGAATGTAAATTAGTACAGCCACTATGGAGAACAGTATGGAGATTCCTCAAAAAACTAAAATTAGAACTACCATATGATCCAGCAACTCCACTACTGAGATAGTTGTCCAAAAGAAAAGAATCAATATATCAAAGAGATATCTGCTCTCCCATGTTTATTGTAGTACCATTCACAATGGTCAAATATGGAATCAGGCTGGGCGTGATGGCTCATGCCTGTAATCCTGGCACTTTGGGAGGCTGAGGCGGGTGGATCACTTGAGGTCAGTTCAAAACCAACCTGCCCATCTCTACTAAAAATACAAAAATTAGCCAGGCGTGGTGGTGGATGCCTGTAATCCCAGCTACTCATGAGGCTGAGGCAGGAGAATCGTTTAAACCTGGGAGGCGAAGGTTGCAGTCATTGGAGGTTACACCACTGCACTCCAGCCTGCGTAACAGAGGGAGACTCGGTCTCAAACAAACAAGCAAACGAAAAGGCAGGGTGGGGTGGTTCATGCCTGTATCCCAGCACTTTGGAAGGCTGAGGCAGGTGGATCACAAAGTCAGGAGTTAAAGACCAGCCTGGCCAAGATGGTGAAACCCATACTAAAAATACAAAAATTAGCCAGGCGTGGTGGTGGGTGCTTGTAATCCCAGCTACTTAGGAGGCTGAGGCAGAGAATTGCTTGAGCCCGGGAGACAGAGGTTGCAGTGAGCTGAGATCGCACCACTGCACTCCAGCCTGAGTGATAGAGCAAGACTCTGTCTCAAAAAAAAAAAAAAGTGTGTAGCATCTCCCTCCTCTCTCTCTTCCTTCCTCCTGCTCCAGCCAGGGAAGACATGTCCGCTTCCCCTTTGCCTTCCGCCATGATTGTCAGGTTCCTGTGGCCTCCCCAGCCATGCTTCCTGTACAGCCTGTGGAACTGTGAGCCAATTAAACCTCTTTTCTTTATAACTTACCCAGTCTTAGGTATTTCTTTATAGCAATACAAGAACAGATGAATACAGATGGTAAATTATATAAGCATATTTTGTCTCAATTAAAAAAATAAATTAAAAAAAGCATACATTCATCCCATGTCATGCTGAAGCTGGTTTGTGCTGGCTAACAAGAGCTGGTTGTTAATTTTTAAGAATTTTGCTCCTCAGTTGAAATCAGCCACAACAGACGTATTCCTACCAAAGAAATCAGCAACCCCTCCACAAATAGGTTGGTGCAAAAGTACCTGCGGTTTTTGACATTAAAGTAATGTCAAAAACCACACTTACTTTTGCACCAACCTAATAGCTCACCACGGATTTATTAGCTAATTTATTAGCTCACCACCATACCCACCACTTCCTTTTTTTTTTTTTTTTTTTTGAGAAGGAGTCTCGCACTGTCACCCAGGCTGGAGTGCAGTGGCACTATCTTGCTTCACTGCAAGCTCCGCCTTCCGGGTTCATGCCATTCTCCTGCCTCAGCCTCCCGAGTAGCTGGGACTACAGGCGCTCGCCACCATGCCTGGCTAATTTTTTTTTTTTTGTATTTTTAGTAGAGATGGGGTTTCACCACCACTTCCTTGTGAAATTGATTTTTCTTGGTCCCACTCTCTGTACCACGTTCCGCCCACCCGCCTATCATCCGTGACTAAGACCTCATCCTGGTGAGTCCTCCCCCAGGACTCTGGTCTCCAAGTGATTGCTCCCTGGAGTAGCATAGACAGTACCCCAGATCTGACACCATCCAAGAAAATAACACAAACCCTGGACATCCCCAGGGAACTCAATGCTTTGTTTACTATCCCCACGTATCTGAGACAGCTCCCATCAAAATAAAGTCAATAGACCATTTCACACATTAATTATCTCAGACTGAAAACCTAATGGGAAGACTTGAGAGTTTCTGCTATCAAATAAACAACCCCTGTCAATGTTCTATATAGAAGATTCTGAAAAGATGTGAGCCTAATTGACAATCTCCCAGTTATATTTTAATTGAGATGATGCCGTGTGACAGAATGAATTCCATCCACAACTTTCCACTGGCTTCTGTGTGACCTTTCCCCCCAATTTCTTGACAGATTCATCTTGCTGAACATCTTGTGGAAAATGTAAAAAACATCGCTTTTTTCTCCGTCATGCTGAAGTTTGAATCTCATGAATTTATTTTCCTTAAAATAACAGTTGCTGCATATTCTGATCACTTCTTGCTTCAGTTACATTTGTACTGAACCTTCCTCTTCTAAATAGCTTTGTGCATTTTCTCTCTTCTTCCTGTCCTTCTCCATAGTCTTAGCTCATTAGTGGAAGATTATCGCTTTGATCTTTACCTTGACCAGAGTCAGTTAGATAGACACCAAAGGAATCAGGGATCCCTTCCATGGCTATAAATTCAGAGTGTGTCTTTTTTTTTTTTTTTTAAAAAAAAAAAACATCTTTAATGCATTTAAACAAAGGCAGGTAGTTTAAGAAGGCCTCTGTTAAGACAGCCACAAATTTAAGACAATTTGGGACACTCTTGTCCATCTATACATTAATTCAGTTCACCCACATTTATGCAGCCTGTTATGAACTAAGTCCTCTGATAGGCTCTGAGGCTCTTAGGGCCACTCCTCTTCACTGCCTATCTAGTAGAGGAGATAAGCAAATAAACACAACTGGATCTGATGTGTGCTGCAATATAGGTATGACCAAACTACAGAGACAGACAGGAGTAAAGATGGAATTACTCAGTTGGGCAGTGTAACAGTTTCTTATTGCTACTGTAATAAATTGCCACTAGCTTAGTGGCTTGAAACAACACTAATTTATTCATCTACAATTCCAGAGGTTAGAAGTCCAAATTGAGTCTTATGGAGCTAAAATAAAAGTGTTGAGAGCCAGGGGCAGTAGTTCATGCCTATAGTCCCAGCTACATGGGAGGCTGAGGTAGGAGGATCCCTTGAGCCCAGAAATTTGAGGCCAGCCTGGGAAATACAGGCAGATCCCATCAAACAAAAAAGAATTGACAGGGCTAATTCCTTCTGAGGATTCCAGGGGAGTATCCATTCCTTTGCCTCTTCTAGAGACTGCCTGTATTGCTGGCCTTGCCTGTGACCTCATCACTCCAATTTATGATGCCATTATCACATTCCCTTCTCCTCCTCCAATCTCCTGCCTCATCTTGTAAGTAGCCTGTAATGACATTGAACCCACCCAGATAATCCAGAATCATTACCCTGTCTCAAGATCTTTGACTTAATCATATCTTCAAAGTCCCTTTTACCAGGTAAGGTAACACATTCACAGTGTCTATGAATTCAGACTTCAGCATTCAGTCTACCACTGCAGGAGGGAGGAGGAGAGTTCCATGAAACTTCTTCCCATGTGAGAAAGGATAGTAGAGCTACCTGCTGCGTCCTGGCTAGCTCTTGCCACTCTGAGTCTTGCAGACCTGACCTGCCACAGGTGCCCATCCTCCACCTGTTGCTGCCACACTGATTCTCTCTTTCCCTTGGGAGGTGGCTTCTGCCTCCAACTCCTTTACAGCCAGGGGAGCCTGTTAGACTGGAGCTGCTGAATGGCCCCCTCCAAAAATTGTCTAGAAGTCTACCTTAGAGGTGGGCCACAAACTACCACCTTTCTCAGGTAACGCAACTGAAGTACAAAGACTTTCTCAATTTTACATTGCAAAACAATGGATAATTATCCACTATAAATAGCCACCTGTTGTTAGCACTTACGTGTAATGAATTGCACTATGTGGTTAATAAGAATTATCTCATTTAATTCTTAAAGATAATCTCTGTGGCAGACACAATCTTTATTCCCTTGTTCATAAGGAAGTGGAGGCTTAGTAATCAATTTCTAATCAATTTCTAATCAATTTAATCAATTTCTCCAATGCCATTTAGCAAGCAAGAAAAGTATCTCAGACTTAAAACCAGCTTCACCTGGTTCTAAAGCACTTATTCTAATCACAACTCTAGTGCCCAAGTCAGCTGAGGTCAGAGCTATTCAGTAGATGGCTAGAGGCAGTAACGTGGAAAAGATAAGAACATGTGTCCTGGGCCTTGGCCACGTATAAACTTGTAAAATTGGGTCAATCGCTTAATTTTAAAGTGCCTCACTTTCTCATCTGTAACTTGGAGATAAAAATAATACCTATCTGGTAGGGTTATAATGAGGATTATATGAGATAAAGTGTATAAATATTATGCACCTAGCACACAGTAAATAATCAATAAATGTTAGCTATTTTACTGTTATTTAACTGAATTCGAGTTGTTATGTTGTTGAAAATAGAGAATAGGTAGCCACACCTTCGTGAGGACTGGAGTAGGGAAAGCTGTTATTTGACAGGAAAACTTCCAGTGAGATGGGTGATGAACAGCTTGGTGCATGATTTAGGTCTGAATAAATGTTTGCTCTGCCGTAAAGGCTATGCGAGGATAATCGGCATGGGAAAAGGATCTTTGCCTGTCTGTTATTAAATGTCATCTCTCTGTTCTAAATTCTCCTTCCTCAATCTGTTTGGTGATCCTGGGGCCAGAACTTGGCAAACTCCCTCTTCACTTTGCCAGCTGCCTCCCTGTTTCCCTCTTAAGCAACCAGTAGCAGGCACAGGAAGAGGACTAGAAGGTGGGAGCAGAACAAGGGACTCGATGTCATTCTTATCAGCAGCACCCAAGGAACAGCCCTCCATCCCGGCACCTGCACATAGGTTCCAGTGACAGGTAGCTCTGATTTCCAGCTGCTTTTCACTATCCTGGAACCTGGAACCTGTCCCAGGAGGCACATGCGTAGCAGCTCCTTCTCTAAGTCCCAGTTCCAGGGGCTCCTCCTCCAAGCTCTGGGGGTTCCAGTAGCAGTTAGACAGGGTCCTCTCCCTGGAGATCTGTCATTCATGTGAAGCCTCCCTCCAAGCTTTTGGTTTCCAATAAACCCAAACTCTCCCCTTCATTCTCCCAGTCCTAGAGGTTCCAGTGGCTTCCTCCAGTGAGTATCTCTGTGCTCATTCATGAACACTTTTGCTTTCCTGTCTTTCAACAGCTGTTTATTCAATTGCCTATAGTAAATTCTCTCTGTTAAAGTAACTAGCATGCATGCTGTTTCCGAACTAGACCCTGAATAATACACACTCTTACATACAAACACTGTACATGTACATTGACATTTGTGTACACACACAAACATTTCTATGAGTGTTACGTATGAATATTCATAGCACTTTCCTCGGTTTCAGCCCTGCATCTGCTCTGCTGGCCCTCATTAATGCTCTATCCTTTCCAGATTCTAAAATGTGTCAGAAAGAACAATATTACAGAGTTCTAGATGCAATATATTTCCCCTTGTATAAATATAAGTATCTGTTTCATGCTTCTATACAGTCAAAAACTTACAGGCCAGCTCTTTTTCACATTAGACATTGGTGATGGTAACATTTGTTAACGACTTACTGGCTCAAAGGGGAAATTTTAATTAGATGATATAAAAATTCCCTCTTGAAACTTTCACTGCTTCCTTCATTTATTCAACATAAGTAAAATTTTCCACTCAGTGCCAGATAGTCTTCTGGATGTTTCAGGTAAAGGAAAAAAAAACAAGACAGACAAAGGCACAGCCCTTGTGGTGAGAATGACAGGGGGATCAGGGATGGGGAATGGTTTATATGCACAGACCCAGGATACAGTCTGTCAGCCTGTGTGGGAAGGCTCTGGAGCCCAGTCATCTGGGTTCAAATCCTGCCTCCACTGCTTACCACCAAATGACCTTGGAAAAGTTGCTAAACTTTTCTATGCTTCCTGTTTCCCCTTGCTACAAAATAAAGATTCAAAGGATTACTAAGAAGGTTAAGAAGAAAATAAACAGTCCTCAGCACAGTATAGGCTGTGGTAAGTACTGGTCCTTATTACTGTCATCACTAGAAATGTGCTCGGAGGACTCATTTGCCTTGTATTAGTCTTCTCATACTGCTATATTACCAGAGACTGGGTAATTTATAAAGAAAGGAGGTTTAATTGACTCACAGTTCTGCATGGCTGTGGAAGCCTCAAGAAACTTACAGTCATGGCAGAAGGCAAAGAGAAGCAAGTACCTTCTTCACGAGGCGGCAAGAGAGAGTGTGAGCAAGACTGAGAAAGTGCCACACTTTAAAACCATCAGCTGTCATGAGAACTCACTCACTATCCAATCACCTCCCACCTGGTTCCTCCCCAAACATGTGGGGATTACAATCTGAGATGAGATTTAGGTGGGGACACAGAGCCAAACCATATCAGCCCTAACACATCAGATTCATTAATCTGCCAGGGGACCTCAGAAGGGCCAAAAGTCAGATTCCAGTGTCACCATTTCCCAACTATGTCATCCTGGAAATGTCACATAGGCTCTCTGAGTTCCCATTTCCTCATGTGTAAAAGAATGACAACGGTACCCACTTCAAGGGTTGTGACTGGCATAAATGACCCAGCGCATACCCAAACCCTAGTAGCTAGGAGGCCTTGAATAAATAGAACTCGCTCCTCCAACAAATACTTCTGGATACCCTCCCTATGCCAGGCACTATTCTCACTGTGAAGTACAGTCATGAACATGACAAAGTTCCTGCCCTCAAAGAGCTTATGTTCTCAGGGGTAGATAGACAAGAAATACATAGACAAACCAGAGGACACAACTCCATTAAAAAAATAATAAAGCAGGGTAAAGGAGTTGGGAGTTCAGGGTGGTGGTGGTGAGTAGGGTTGCCAGGGATGTTCTCCATCCATCCACCATCTGCACACACTGATGTTCCAGTCAGAGGGGAAAACAAGTGCCAAGTGTCTGGGATGGGAATGAGAGAGGGGTGTTCAAAGGGCAGACGAAAGAACGTGGCCAGGGCAGGGTGAAGGAGTCAGAGGGAGAGGAAGGTGAAATGGAGGGGCTGGGCGGGGCCAAGTCAGGTAGGGCTGACAGACACAGTAAGAACGGGGGATTTTAGGCTGATTCTTAGGGGAAACCATAGGGAAGTTGAGGTCAGAGGAAGCAACATAATCTGATCTCCTTCTTTTGCTTGTTTTTGCTTTAAAGATGAATTGTTTTAAAGAGCTGCTCTGTGTACAACTACCTGTAATGACAGAGTGTGGACACAGGAGTCCAGGCTGCCATATTTGAAGCAAGAGATGCGGGTGGCTAAGGCTTAAATTAAGGTGGGAACACAGAGGTGAGAGGAGGTTGAATTCAGTATACGTTCTGAAGGTAAATCTAAAAAGATACTACCAGATACTACCAGATACGGCTGATGGATTTGCCTGAGAGGATTCAAAGATGAAACCTAGTACCATTTCGTGCAGTGGAGAAGACTAAGAGGAACACTTTGGGGTAAGGCAAGCGGCAAAGGTAGCGTTCCGGTTTGGCCATGGCAAGTGAGATGCGAATTAGACATTCAAGCAGAAATGTTAAGGGCAGGTGGACACACACACCTGCTGCTAACCTCTGCCCCTCCTGCCTCCCTTCCACCATTATAGGGTTATTTGTCAGAATTAGACAGTGACCTAAATAGAGGCATTAAGTCACCATTTGGTGAGTTGGTGTGAATTTAGTTAATGCACCCTACAGCAGTTTGCTTGGGGAATAAGAATTTTTATGGTGCCTTGGAGCTTCCACTTAGCCCTGGAGAGAGAGGTCAGGGTGTCCGGAATAGCAGAAAGAGCACAGAAATAGGAGACAAAGAGGCACTGGAAATGATTTTCTTCCATATGGTAGGGCTGGCTCTGTGTATGTAACCTGTGCTGCCTTCAAATTTCACACAAGACTTATGAATCACACTGAGAGCCTCCTTCGGGTCATTTACTTCCTTCCATCAATTACTAGCTAGGCTAGACACAGTCTGAATTTAAACCAAATCATGATCACTTTTTCCACCCGCCACCCATGAAATCCTCATCAACATGGTTATCAGTAACTGCTGGAGTCTCCATCCTTCCTTCCAGGGAGGGAGACAAAACAACAATAACAACAACAATTCCCATGTCTTGAAAATAACCTTTCTAATTACCTTTCTTCTCTCTCCTGATGAGCCTGGAAGCATCATAAACCCCATCCCTATATCTCAGAAGCGGACTCTGCAGAGCAAGAGACAGGCAGTAGCCCTCCTCCTCACCAGCCTCACACCCCAGCTTGCTGCTAAGCAGCGTTCTTTATCATCTTAATTGCAACTTGCATGCCCACCTTTCTGCTCCGGGAGCTCTGAGTATTAATCACCTCCAAGTCACTTCAGGTAATGCTGACTGCTTTATCTTTTGTTCTGTCACCAACATGGGGATACAGGAGGGTGTAGGCAGGCAAATGGCTTTCTCCTCGATCCCAACCTTCCTGAAATCCTCCCCACTCAATGCCCTCGTGAAAACCTTCTGGCCGTTTCCTCTGGGGAGCCATTGCTCACTCTAGTGAGTTTCCTCCAAGGCCACATTTGTCAATGTCCATTGTAAAATTACCAACCATTTGATGTTCTGTTAACCCTTTGCAAGCACCTTGTACAGCGGTGAATGAGAGAGCATAATAAAGAGCAGTTGCTTTCAAAGCACCCGCAGCATCACCATCCCCTGGACCAGATTCTTGGCCGGGCCGTGGTGGCTCATGCCTGTAGTCCCAGTACTTTGGGGGCTGTAAGAGGGAGGATTGCTTGAGACTAGGAGTTCGAGACCAGCCTGGACAACATCAGGAGACCCAGTCACTATTAAAACAAAGATTTAATTAGCCAGGCATGGTAGTGAACCCCAGTAGTCCCAGCTATTCAGGAGGCTGAGCTGGGAGGATTGCTTGAGCCCAAGAGTTTAAGGTTGCAGTGAGCCATGATCGCACCACTGTACTCCAGCCTGGACAACAGAGCAAGACCCCATCTCAAAAAAAGAAAAAAAGAAATGCAGATTCTCAGGCCCCACCCAGACTAACTGAATAATCAGAATCTCTGGGGGGAGGGCCCAGCAATCTCTGGTTTCTCAAGCTCTCCAGGTGCTTCTGATGCATGCTTAAATTTGAGAGCCACTGAAAAAGCACTCTGGTTGGGAAACAGGAGTGCTAACTACACCAGTGATGAACAAACTGTGTGCCTTTGGTTGGGCTGTTCACCTTGCAGCACTTAGTTTCCACATGAAAATGAGTAGATCTGACTTGATCTACAGCCCCTTCCAGACCCAAAATTCTAAGAAGGTATGTGGGGGAAAGGGAAGGGGCCACAGTATGAGATGACCATGATGATTAATGTTTCCCGAATGCTCCTTTGGAGTCTGGCACTAGGCCAGGCATTCTTGTTACCTATGAGATGCACATATCTTGAAGGTGGACAAGTATCAAATTGTTCTGGTCCCCCTGTGACACTGGGCTCAGGCTTTTCTGACACACCCTCTTTGGTGGAGTTGGGTGCACGCTTCGGGCTATGCCACCCCCCGAGTGCGTTGCTCTCCCTACACTCAGCCCTGGACGTTACAACTTTCCTCCTTTGTCCTTGTCTCTCCCATTGTGAGCTCTTGGAGGAAAGGGGACATGTTTGTATTCCCGCATCCAGTCAAATGTCTGGCACTTAGCATGTGAGTGACTCAAAGATAAATCAATGTTTATATCAATAATTTTCACTCTGCTAAGAAATCCCATAGGCATTGGCAGGGTTATGTCCTTGGATCCTCTTCAATTCTTACCTCCTCCTCTCTAGGTAACTCAATCACCCTTGATTTGTTTTTATGCTTCTTCCCCACGAAACTCTATGCTGTGGCCTTTCATATCATGTGAGCCACATTCCTCAGCAGGGTCTACACTCTGCATCTCTTAGTGGGCTCTGTCTTTGCCTCATGAGAGAAAGAATTAATAGTTATTTCCCTTTACAAATATGTTTTTTTTTAAATGTCCTCTAACAGGTATATTTTGCTCGTTGTTTTAACGTGTGATATGCAGCATCTAAGTGGACAGTATAATAAAGCTACTTTCATCAAGATGTTTCTGTATTTCCCCTCCTCCAACAGCACCAGCTCTCCTTCCTCACTGAGCCTGCAGTAAATCGGCGGAAAGTTCAGCCCTAGGTCTCCTTGATGAGTTGATGTTAGCATTTCCATTAGCCATCGATAAAACAAACATTCACTGTGTGAAGCCTTTATTACCATTCTAAGGCTAGCTTCACAGACCAAGCATTGTAGTGAACAATTAAGGCTGTGGATATGCCCAGAAATTGGGTCCGTACCCTGCTCACACTCACTCATATGTTTTTAGGAACTTTGCTTAAGATGCTGCTGTAGGCAGAATTTTTTTTTTTTTTTTTTAGACGAAGTTGGGTGACAAGAGTGCAATGGCACGGTCTTGGCTCACTGCAACTTCTGCGTCCTGGGTTCAAGTGATTCTCCTGCCTCAACTACCCAAGTAACTGGGCTTACAGGCACCCACTACCGTGCCTGGCTAATTTTTGTATTTTTAGTAGAGACGGGGTTAGAATTTTAAGACGGTACCCAAGTTTGCCCTGTCCCCTGCTGTATACCCGCTTTCTCCCAGTTATTTAATCAAACATGAATCTAGGTGCTGCTGTGATGGGATTTTGTCAATGTAACCAAGGTTCCAAAACAGTTGACCTCAAGAAACGAAGATCACTATTGGTGGGCCTCACCTAATCAAGTGAACTCTCAAGAGCCACGACTATTCTTAGCAAGAGAGATTTAATTGTAGGGAACATTCCCTATTTCTGCCGCTGAAGATGGAGGAGGTCACAGGCAAGGAACGCAGGTGGTCATCATCTGATGGCCAACCAGGAAACGGGACCCCAGTCCTATAACTATAAGGAACTGAATTGTGCCAACGACACAGATGAGACTGGGAAGTGGATTCTTTTTCAGTCATGCCTTCTAACAAGACCAGTATCTGGTCAACACCCCAATTTCAGCCTTGCAAAATTCTGAATAGAGAACCCAGACGTGCTGCACCCAACCTTTTGACCTCAGAACAGTGAATTCATAAGCAGGTGTTGTTTTAAGCTACTAAATGTGTGATAATTTATTAGGCAGCAATAAGAAACAAATGCAGATGCTAATAGGTAACATCTCCCCATCTCATCCTGAAAGGTAATTCTTCCTTTCACATATATGCCCCATAAAATCCACCCTTTCCCTTGCCCCTGCTGCCATTCTTAACTTTGCTAGAGAAGGTTCCAGAAACACAACAGCACCCTCCCCGCACCATAAAAGAAGGCAGACACAGGTGCCAGGAGAGGAAAAGGCCACCCTGTTCTGTGACAGGCTGTGTTGTGCTTTCATTCCCTGCCCTCCCCCGAGCATGGCTGTCATGTGCTTTTTGCAAACAATGCATTATTTCTATGTGCCGCATCATCTAGAACATAACCTCTCACCCTCACTCCAAAGTCGTTCTGTACTCTGTGCCCTGAAATATTGCAGATGGTGCCAACTGCTTTGTGCCTTCCACAACCCTTGGGCTGTCTGCTTTGTTTTATTGGCTGTAATCGATGGCCAGGCCTTGCTACACCACAAAATCAAGACAGGCCCTATTCTTCAAATTCCTCCACGCATACGCCGAATGGAGAGGGAGAGTCATTTATGATCTCTCCTGCTAGACTTTCTGTAAATTAACAGGCTTTTCAGTTTCTAGGTTAAATACTCAGCAGGAATATTCAGCTTAAGGCTGAGGAATTTCCCTGTAGGGGCGATGACTGGGAAAGTGAGGAGCAGTGCCTTTTTTTTTTTTTTTTTTGCCTAGGCAGTTAACGTTGAATGTAATACATCATCACGAAACATTGGAGGTGGCTCTCCCATGGTACTCATTAGCTTATTAAAATGAACACAACTGTTCTGGCTGATCTAAATTATGGAATGAAGACAAAAATAACAACAATAAATCTTATAGCCATTTAATCCTCTTTTTCTATAATAGTTCGGCTTGCCCTCTCACCTGAGTCTGTGGGGTAGGAATGAGAACTTGTAATTAAAAGTTACAAATAAAGAATCTCATTCTCTCTGTTCACATGGCTCCCACCTGAGACACTCTGCCCTGGTACCTGAGGGCAGGAAAGGAGGAGAGATCACCCCTGTCCACCCCAGCTCAGCAACTGGCCTCTTTTACCTTCATTGGAGAGGCAACATAGCCACATAGGCGATTCCAAAACTTTACTGCCCATTGGAATCAGCTGGGAACCTTTAATCAATACTGACGCCCACTCCCACCCTGGCCATTCCAATGTAATTGATCCTGGGTAGAACCTGGGTATGGAGAGGGTTCAGAGCTCCCCAGGTGATTCCACATTGAAGGCAATCTGGCTTAGTGGCTAAGACAAGATACGTATCAAGACTATCACGTACACATGGACAACCTTGAGCAAGTCACTTGTTCTTTCTATACTTCAGTTTCCTCATCTGTTAAACGGAGATAGTAATGGCACCCACCTGATAGGTATTATTAAATGAAATAATGAAGCCAATTGTTTACCTCAGTGCCTAGGACATTGTAAGAATTATGTGTTAATTATTGATATTCTAATTATTGTCATTATTATTATTCTCTTAGCCTCTCTAGAGGTCACGGAGCCAAGGAATCTTATGCTGACAAGGACAAGAGGGGCCATCTACATTAAGGAGTTCCTTCTCAAAAGTCCCCAGTAGGTGACTGTCCAGTTCTGGCTCACCAGCACTTTCTCTGCCCAGTTGATATTTAGGCGATCTGAAGGCACAGTTTGGAAGAATTTGAGGTTCAAGCTAGCAAAGTGGGTATCCTCAGGAAAGCTTCATTCATTCAGCAAGCACCTGTTGAACGTGTACTCTATGCCAAATACCGTGCTGGGGATACTAAGTAGAAAGGCATAAACTCAGGCCAGGCACAGCGGCTCACTCCTGTAACCCCAACACTTTGGGAGGCCAAGGCAGGCAGATCACCCTGACTTCAGGAGTTCAAGACCAGCCTGGTCAACATGGCGAAACCCCATCTCTACTAAGAATACAAAAATTAGCCAAGCATAGTGGTGCACACCTGTAATCCCAGATACTCAGGAGGCTGAACCAGAAGAATTGCTTGAACCCAGGAGGCAGAGGTTGCAGTGAGCCATGATCATGCCATTGCACTCTAGCCTGAGTGACAGAGGCGAAACTGCATCTCAAAAAAAAAAGGCATAAACTCACAGTTCACGGAGTACACATTGCCTGCTCTCAGTCACTGTACAGGCAGTTAATACTGAGAAGCCTCATCAATCAATTTGTAAAATGATTCTCTTGCTGCGGCCTTTGTGATACTTGGAATCCCTCAGGGCAGTGGTGGCCCCACTTGTTAGTCATCCAGGCCCCCACCTCCCTAGGCACCCCCGCTTTGGCTCAGTTCCCATTGCTTTCCCTACCATGTTCCTCGCCTTTCTTTGTCCTCAGATCAACTGTGCCATTCAACATTACTTCTCTACCTACTGTGGGATACTCTTTCCATACAACTTGTTAACCACGGCCACATCTTAGTCCATTTTGTGCTGCTATAACAGAATACCACAGACTAGGTAACTGATAAAGAACAGAAATTCATTTCCCATAATTCTGGAAGATGAAAAGTCCAAGATACAAGTGCTAGCAGGTTCGGTTGTCTGGTGAGAGCTGCCTCCTCTGGAGAGGACAAATGCTGCATCTTCATGTGGCAGAAGTCAGACGAGCAAGACATTGAATGCTGTGTGAAGCCTCTTTTATAAGGACCTTAATCCCATTTGCAAGGGAAGAGTCCTCATGGCCTAATCACCTCTTAAAAGCTCCACCTCTTAATACATTGGCAACATGTGAATTTTGGAGGGACCATATTCAAACCATAACACCACATAATACATACCTGCTCTTTCAAAATAACTTTTACAAATGCCTATCTAGGGCCTTAGACCCTTATAAATCAATAATCAACGTTAGAGGGCAGTTTAGCGTCATTCTACCATTGTATTTTTCTGTTCCCCTTTCCAGAAAAACTCCCAAAGCAGTTGTCTATACTTGTGTCTCCACTTGCTTCCTCAGATTCTCTTCTAAAGCAACTATAATCAAGCTTCCATTCCTACCACACCACTGAAATCACACTCATCAATGCTACTAGTGGGCCCCTGTAATACTGGGGGGCCTTATAATGCATCCTGACACTGACCACCCAGAGTTAGCCCTGATGCTCCACAAGTTAAGGGCTCAGTCCTTCATAAGACTGCCCTCCCTTCAAACACTAGGCACAAGTTTGGGGATATCCAGGCCGTCTGCCCTTCTGAAAAACTGGCTACAAATTCAGAGATTCCCATGACCCTCAGGTTTGATAGTTCACTAGAACAACTCACAGATTTTCACCAAGTGCTATATTTATAGCTATGGTTTTATTATCAAGGATATAAATCAGGGCTAGTCCAATGAAGAGACACATAGGATGAGATACGGGAGGATCCTGAACACAAGCTTTCATCCCCATGGAATCAGGGTGCCCCACTCTCCCAGCACATAGATGTGTTCACCAACCAGGAAGCTCCAACACACTTCAGTGGCCAGAGTTTTTATTGAGGTTTCATTACAGAGGCATGATTGATTGAATCATTGGCTACACGACTGAAATCAATCTCAACTCAAGCCCCTCTTCACACTCCAAGTGTCTGGAGATCAGCCTGATACCATGTGGCTCAAAGACCAAACCCACTAATCACATGGTTGGTTTTCCTGGCATGACCAGCCCCGTCCTTTTTTTTTTTCTTTTTGAGACAGGGTTTCACTCTGTCACCCAGGCTGGAGTGCAGTGGTGCAATCTCAGCTCACTACAACCTCACCTCCCAGGCTGAAGTAATTATCCAGCCTCAGCCTTCTGAGTAGCTGGAATTATAGGCATGTGCCATGACACCCAGCTAATTTTTGTATTTTTAGTACAGACAGGGTTTTGCCACATTTGCCAGGCTGGTCTCCAACTCCTGAGCTCAAATTGATCCACTGGTCTCGAACTCCTGAGCTCAAAGCAATCTACCTGCCTCGGCCTCCCAAAGTGCTGGAATTATAGGCATGAGCCACCATGCTGGCCCTCCTCCTCTTGTTAGTCATCTGGAGTCATTTCATTAGCAAAAACTATCAGGGCCCACCATGAATAGCAAAGACACTCCTATTGCTTGGGAAATTCCAAAAATTTAGAATCTCCCTCCAAGGAACAGAGATAATGACCAGATAGATAAATTCTTCATGATGCAACAACTCCCTCTTGCAGATCCAACGACCCAGAGTTGTACCTCTCAGCAGCATTCAACACAGTGAATTGCTTTCTGTTTCTTGAAAGTTTCCTCACTGAGCTCTCAACTGTCCTCCTACCCCACTAGCTATGTCTTCTCTTTTGCTGGATTCTTCCCTAAGCATCCTTCTGGCCTTTAAGTCTCAGAGTGACCAGGCCTCTCCTTTGTATGTTCTTTCAGCCAGTCCCATGCCTTTAATTAACAAAAGTACACTGATGACCCCAAATCTTTATTATAAATCCAATCACTCCCATGAGCACCAGGCTTATCTAGCCAACTCCTTACTCCACCTGGACATCTGAAGGGCCTCGAACTTAACACATCTATTAGCAGAAAATGGGTCTTGTCCATTCCTGGTGTTCTCTTCCTGTGAAAGCAGTTCAATTCATGGAACTCTAGGCCTCACTCTGCCCTTGACTCACTCCACTGCCTCGGGGATTCTGATGAGTAAAGTCTGGGCATGCTCACTTGGGAGCAGAGAACACATGTTCTCTCCTGTGCTCCAAGATTCACTGAGGAGCTCGACCTGGACAGCACTGCCTGGGGCTGAGAGGTAAGTTGGCCTAATTCTGGAGTTTGGTTAGGGGGTGACTTGATCCCACTCTAAGCCGCTACACCCAGTTGTCCTCTATCAGTAGTGAAAGTAATATTTCAGTGCCTATCTCTAGTCTTTCTTTTATTTCTCAGGCAGAGAAGAGGGGTGGCACTCATGAGGGATCCCTTTAAGGTCCCCCACCAATGCCCAGAGCTCTTGATTTCCATCGCTGAACATGAATCTATCTAAGCAAATGACAATTCACTCCTTCCAGTTGCTCAGATTCATTACTGACTGTTCTTTCTCTAAATATATCCTGAAATCTGGCTACTTTCCACCACCCCCACGTCTATGAGGCTATTTCAAGCTAAATCCTCTCTCATCTGCCTTACTCAAGTGGCCTCCTAACTGATCTCCCGACTCCCACTCTCCTCTGCTTATGGTTCGGGTTTTTACACAGCAGCCAGAGTTATTGATCTTACAGAAATGAAGTTCAGACCATGTCATTCCCCTGCGGCTTCCCATCATAATTAGAACCCCGGGCTTTCACACATGACCTGGCCCTGACTCTCCATCCTCATTTCCCACCACTCTGCCCTGTGCTCTCCCTCCCCAGGCACAGTGCAGGCTCCTCCTGGAGGACTCTGAGCTCCCTCTGCCTGAAGCATCCTGCCCAGATATCATGTCTCATTCACTTGCACCCCTCGAGTCTCTGCCCAAATGCCACATCTCAGTGTGTTGAGATTCCTTTCTAAAGAGCTGGCACAATCCTTAGTACTCCACGACCTCTGATCCTTTTCACTACTTATTTATTCCATAGGTACTGATTTTTATTTATGTTTCTCTCTATTAATAGGGGGGTATATTAGTCTTCTGGGGCTCCCATAATGAAATACCATAGGCTGAGTGGCTTCAACAACAGACAATTATTTTCTCACAGTTCTGGAAACTGGAGGTCCATGATCAAGGTGCTGTCAGGGTTGGTTTCTGGTGAGAGCTCTCTTCCTGGTTTCTAGACCGTTGCCTTCTTGCTTTGTCTTCACATGGCCTTTCCTCTATGCACATGTAGAGAGAGAGAGGGAGGTCTCTAGTGTCTCTTCCTTTTTTTTTTTTTTTTTTTTAGATGGAGTCTTGCTGTGTTGCCAGGCTGGAGTGCAGTGGTGTGATCTCAGCTCACTGCAACCTCTGCCTCCCAGGTTCAAGCGATTCTCCTGCCTCAGCCTCCCAAGTAGCTGGGACTACAGGTGCCTGCCACCATGCCCAGCTAATTTTTTTTTTTTTTTTTAGTAGAGAAGAGGTTACACCATGTTGGCCAGGATGGTCTTGATCTCTTGACCTCATGATCCGCCTACCTCAGCCTCCCAAAGTGCTGGGATTACAGGCGCAAGCCACCGTGTCTGGCCATCTCTTCCTCTTTTTATAAAAATACTACTTCATTGAATTAGGGCCCTACCCTTATTACCTCCTCCCAAAGGCCTCAATAATGGGAAGTAATCTCCTTGATGGCGAAGACTGTCTTCTTTGTTTACTCTAATAACTCGACACTTTGTTCAGTGCTTGGCACATGGTAGGCACACAGAATTGTTGTTGGGAAAAAAAATATCAAAAGCATCAGCTTTGGAACCACATCAGTGTGGATTCTAGCCCTAACTCAGCAAGTTTCTAGCTGTGTGACCTCAAACAACTAAATTGCTCTTAGCCTGTGCCATGGGATAAGGCTTCTACTCTGCAAAATGGGGGTAGCAATAATGTTGTTGTGGAGATTAAATGAGAAAGTGTATGAAAAGGTCTTAGCATGGTTCATGACACAAAGTAAGAACCTAATATGGGATAGCTGCTAACAATATTATCAATATACTTATACCCATCTCACATGTGGTAAAACAGTCACCTGGACTCTACAGGAGTTGCCCACCTAATATCCATTATCCATCATCTCCGTTTCCTTATTACCAAAACTCCTATGTTCTTGACTGCAACAATGTTCTTGGTTAACAGCACTACATTTCCCAGCCTCTCTTGCAGGCAGTGATGGCTGTGGCATGTAGCTCTGGCAGATGTTACAAAAACAGCAGTACCTAGATGTCGGGTTGCCAGATTAGCAAATAAAAATACAAGACCCACAGCTAAATTTGAATTTGAGATAAACAATAAACAACTTTTTATTATAAATATGTCCTAAATATTGCATGAGGCATACTTATAATAAGAAATTATTTGTGGTATACGTGCAATTTCAATTTAACAGGGCATCCTAGATTTTATCTAGGAACACTTCTTGGATTGGGACATTTGAGAAATTTCCTTAGATGGTGTATCAAGGTTCTTCATAGAAACAGAACCAATAAGGTGTGTGTTATAATATATAATGATTGCCTTGTGTGTCCGTATTTCACGACTCTGTGAAGTGTTCGTTACGCAGAGGCTGTGCTGGATAGGTCAGCACGATCTTTTTCACCTAATTGTTCAAAGCAGTAACCAGACACTGAACTGTATCAGCAGTCAACCCACCAAACGAGTCCCACCCATTCCATCTGTACCACTTTTCTGCTCCTTCCAGATATTCCTACAACCAGAGCACTGTCAGCTACTGCCATGGGCAGAACTGAGAGGCCACCCAGGGCCCAGACATAAAAGAAATCCAAAGCAACTTGTGTACAAGCAGTACACTAGCAAACAAAGACTGGTGACTTCCATTTCTGTGGCATAGCCACATTGTTTTGGAATTCATAAAAAATGCATGGAAGATGTAAACACTAAAGAGTAAAGGCTATGAATTTGCTCAGCTGTGCAGAGACCCTCCTATAGACAAAGCTAAGCTACTTAAGTGCTTGTTCATGGCTATAATTTGGCAATTCTGCTCCTCTGGCCAAGGGACTGAATCAAAACTAAAATTATGCTTTAACCTTGACTCTGAGGTCTAGATGGCTAGTTCAGTGCCTTGGTCCCTGAGCTCATCGAGATGGTAAGATTTTTGAGATTGAGGAGCTTGTCCTCACCATCTTTGAATCTCTTGAATTCCCTACTGCTGAGCTTCATTTATAATCAGACTCAATAAACATGGGTTAGTTCATTGGCACGTATTACTGAAAAGTGATTGGGCTTCTGCGAGTTTGGCATGTGATTGAATGGAGGTAATAGTTTATTAATATACAGTTAGCTTGTAGGTTATGAAAATAATGTCTAAAACATACAAAGAGCTTTCTAGAAATTTTTTTTCAGTTCATAGCACTAGAGGGGAGAAAAAAGTCATAGATAATTTCAAATAATAATAGGAAAAAAGGTGTCTTGCTGTTACTAGTAGAGCTGTTTTGACTGATCCCGACATCAGTCCCTGTCTCGTGGCTGGGGAGATGCTCCAGCTACAGTAGACTCATGCACAGACACCTGTGAGCTCTGCAGCTGGGAAAACAGCCTAGAGACCTGACCATGCTGCAGGACAAACCATCAGACAGTTTGTATGCTGGGAGTGATAAATTCCTACAAGCCATGTCACGAGTCATCTACAGAGGCAGTTTGTGAATGACTTTCCTTACAAAGTTGGGTTCCTTCCACCCCAAAGACTGTGGTCTTCTCTATACAGTATATCAGTTCCATGGCTCTCTGAGCGTCTGCTATATTCTTCTCTTTCTGTACAATCAGGCTTTCTCCAGATGGCAAAAAGTATATCCACCACACTTGCTCCCAATGGCCAGTGTTATGGGGCTGAATTGTGTCCCCAAATATTCATATGGTGGAAGTCCTAGCCCCTGGTACCTCAGAATGTGACCGCATTTGGAGATAAGGCCTTTAAAGAGGCCACTCAGTTGAAATGAGGCTGTTAGGGTGATCCTAATCCCATATGACTAGTGTCTTCATAAGAGGAAGAAGAGACACCAGGGATGTACGTGCACAGAGGACAGGCCACCTGAGGATACAGGAGAAGGCAGTAATCTGTACGGAAAAGAGAAAGACCTCAGAAGCAAGCAATCCAGCTGACACCTTGATCTTCGACTTAGGGCCTCTGGAACTGTGAGGAAATCAATTTCTGTTGTTTAAGCTTCCCAGTCTTTGATATTTTCTTACAGCAGCCATTACAGACTAACACAGTTCCCCACAGCACCCCAACTTTACTTCTTACAGCCTCCACACCGAGAGAGAATGACTCTCTCAGTTCTAATTCTTTAGGCATCCCAAGAGAACTGGCCTGACTCAGTCTGGTCCACCCTTGGATATGGCAGAGGACCCGTGACTGCACACGCAGAACAAGGGTGTTAGCCCTTCACGCCGTCCTCCCCTGCATGCATTCCTGCTGATGCAGTCGGAATTTGATCAGAAACGCAGAACCACTAGGATAGCCTTACATGCACACATCCACATGAATTTATCATAGGGATTTCATCTTATGCAATTGTAGGAACTGGTTAGTTTCTACAAGGCTGTTTCTCTGTGTCCAATGCTGGAAGTTGAAATTTGCAAGTCAGATGGCCTAGAGGGAAAGATGAATGCAAAGGGGATTCTGTGGACTGAATTTTGTGCACTCTCTGAAATTTCATATGTTAAAGCCTAATCCTCCATATGATGGTATTTGAAAGTGGGGCATTTGGGAGATGATAGCCCTCATAGATGGGATTAGTGCCCTTGTAAAAAGAGACACAGAGAGATGATCCTGGAAGGAAAAGCAAGAAAGCAGGCATCTGTAAACCAGGAAGAGGGCCCTCAGCAAGAACTCGACCATGCTGGCATCCTGATCTCAGACTTCCAGCCTCCAGAACAGTGAGAAATAAATGTTTGTGGATTAAGCCACCCACTCCATATTCTGTTACAGCAGCCCAAGCTGATTAAGACACTGGGGACAGCAAGGACAAGCCAGAACCTGCAGGATGGACTGATCCCATGTCATTCCCTCACTGCCCCCAACCTCCAGGATGGGGCATCCTGCAGGACCCAGAGCCAGGCCTCTTTTTTATGGAGCTAAACACCCATCTGGCCCCGGATTTGCAAAAGCTGAGAGAGGATCCGGGAGAAGTGTAGTAGCTGCAGGCCTGCTGCCGTCTCTCACCAGCAACATGAGCCGGCAGACAAATGACAGCACGTGCACGGCTGCCACAGTGCCGAGCCACCGAATGCACAGACAATATGATGCTCTCCGGTCTTGTGCAAGATGTCTCTTGCAGCCCACCCTAACCTGAATTATGCAGAAAAGGGAATTCTGGGAAGCACAGTTCAGCCTCGCCATGGTGACATGTGACAATGTGGCAGGCCAGGTCTCACTAACACAGGCCTCCATAACAACTGTTTCAGTACTGACCGAGAGGTTAAGTTAAATATTAAAAGCTAAAAAAAGCCAGTGCCCTTCTACAAAGGCTGGAGTGTAACAAAAGCCCACCAAGAGTTTTGCCTAGGCATTTCCTGAACCTTAGGCATGACAAAATAACAAAGGAATTCTTAAAAGGACATATTTATGATTAAACAAGTTTCACTGTGAGTCTGAAGAAACTCCCCTGGCCTTCACAAACCAGTTTACTGGGGGGTCTGAACCTCCATGATTTAGCAGGAAACAAGATAAGGGTAATCACCGCAGCACCTGGACCCATTTAAATGAAGTAAATTTACTGAGGCTCCAGAGGAAGGTCTTCAGGACTCAGATCTTAGTTATAGATAAAAAGAAGTTAATCACTTCAGTCTTTAGATGAATGCACACTTACACGTAGACACATAGCTTAGAAGGCATATAAGCTCTGGAAAACTTTGTAATTTGAAGTTGGTCTGGCGATAATTTCCAGGCCTTCTCCCTATAACCGGTTACAGAAAGAAAAACACTCTTCCTCCCCAGTTCATCCGCATCTCACTATTGGACCGCGAGATACAGCAGCCGACCCTCAGTTTGGTCCGGGAACAACAAGGCACCTTACCTGCCGAACGCTGCTTCTCCCTGCAATTGCGTGGTTCTTCACCAGAGGCCTCTCTCTCCTGCTCTTCTCCTTTTCGCACATTCTGCTTCCCACCTGGCTCCCTCCTCACTTCCTTCCCATTGTCTCCATTATCTGTGAAGGCCAAAGTGCCAAATGATTGGGCATGTTTCAGAAATTGCTAGGATTAAGAAGGGCCCGGAAGGGCACTGCAGACCCCAGCAGGGCTGTGTGGCTCACTGCCCTTCAGGAGGTGGGAAACCTGGGGTACAGACCCCCTGACCCAGAGCTACTGGCACCCCCTGCACCAGTCTGAAACAGGCACCAGTCTGAAACAAACTGGTTTTTTATTCTACCCTTTGGATCCCAACAAGTGAGAATGAGGCAGATTAAAATGATAATTTTACTTTCTCACATTTGGAAACGCATCTAGCTAGTACTGAGCGATATTCTTGAAACAGGATTTTTTTTTTCCTCCTTCCCAGAAGGGCAAGAGTATCTTATTATCGAAAATGGAACTTCAACAGATTCAGAGAAAGTGCTGTACCATCCCTCAGAAGAGTCTAAATCCAGATTCTTTACACATATTCCATGGATATAAATCTCGCTTTTCATGACCCCTCGTTGATCATAATCAAATGATAGAAGAGACAGATTTTCAAGAGGAGGATTGGTCCTCAAGGAGAAATACCTGTTTCCATGGTGACAGCCCATTAAATTACATTTGGAACAGGGAACTGGAAAAAGTGGTTGACTAGAGATTTTGAATTTTAAATCCATAAAATCAGTTAGAGGGTTGGGAGAGATTTGAAGGCCTCCAGAATGACTTCAAATGTTGGGACTCAGAGTCACGAGACATTTCCTAAGTGCCATTCCTGGCTCAGGCAGGTTGCTTTTTATCTAGGCCTGCTAGGAAGAGTCTGGGAGACAGACATGAGTTTAGAGAACTTCATGGCCCCTGCACTGGGGAAGCAGTCCTTTCTTTGCCCAAGTGCCTCAAACTTCTCTAAAGCCTGTCTTAGAAATTTGTTATTCAACATGTGGATTTTCCTCTCTTGGGGTCAACTAAATTCTCGTTAGAACGAGGGTTCACAATCTTGCTGTAAATTAGAAAATCTTGGAGAACTGCTTCAACAATACCAATGCCAGAATGCTACCCCCCAGAGATTCTTATTCAATTTGGATTGGGGCCCAGGTGATGGTATTTTTTAAAAAAAATACTCCCCAGATGATTTTAATGTGCGTCCATGGCTGAGACCCAGACTTGGTTAAGTAACTCCCACATATTATCTTGATAGAAGGTGGGTCTTTACCACTCATACATCTATTTATTGTTTATTATGAGATCTTCATTAAATTATCGTCTTAACCTGTCAGCAACCCTCTGAGGTAGATGTTGCTATGATCTCCATTTTGTAAATAAAAACTAAAGTATACAAAGGTTACTCATTTGCTCAAATTCAATGCTTTAGCTAAAAAGCATAGAGCTGAATTCAAACTCCAACCTGAATGACCCAAGGCCCATTCTCTTAACTACCATTTCAGTGCCCTCTGCATCACTGGGTAGCCCACTGGCCACTGAGAAAATACTCAGCTAATTCTCATCCCCTTCCAGAAAGAGGCAGAGGCAAGGAGAGAAGATAAATACATATGGTTGGGTGGACCCTAAAGTTCTGCTAACGAGTTCACAGAGACTTAGTGCTGGTGGAAACCTTCAAGGGCACCTGGGTCAACCACCTCATTTAATAGATGAGGAAACTGAAGCCCAGAAAAGCTAAGTAACCTTCCAGTGTTAACAACCAGGTTGACATCAGGGTCCCATCTTCTAATTCCAAGCAAAACTTTCCCCTGCACTCCTTAGGCTCCCATTATCATCTAGTAGAGGAGAGGAGACAAGTGAATCAGCAAATAGCATTCACAGCTGGCACACATGAGTGCTGTAGGTAGGGAGCACAGGACGGGAGGGGCTTACTTGTGACTGCTACCATGAGTAAAATGTCATGGAGGTGGCATTTAATTTGAGCTGAAATTAGACAGGTTCTCAATTTGCTGAGCTGAAAGAATATTCCATGAGGAGGAAAAAGTATCAGCAAAGGGCATGTATTAGTCTGTTCCCATGCTGCTAACAAAGACATTCCCATGACTGGGTAATTTATAAAGAAAAGAGGTTTGACTCACAGTTCCACATGGCTGAGAAGGCCTCACAATCATGGCAGAAGGCAAGGAGGAGCAAAGTCATGTCTTACATGGCAGCAGGCAAGAGAAAATGTGTGCAGGGGAACTCCTCTTTACAAAACCATCAGATCTCATGAGACTTATTCACTATGGTGAGAACAGCACAGGAAAGACTCTCCCCCGTGATTCAGTTACCTCCCACTGGGTCCCTTCCATGACATGAGGGAATTATGGGAGCTACAATTCAAGATGAGATTTGGGTGGGGACACAGCCAAACCATATCAAGCCAGAAGTGGTGAGATTTTTTCCTGGAAACAGGCTAGCATGAATTATCTTGCTATGTAAGACGTAGCAAGAGGAGGTACGTAAGGAGGGGATGTGTAAGGAGAAGAAACGGGAGACAAGGCAAGGAAGCCAGAGCCCCAACTGATGGTCTGTACTTGAGTCCAGCCATGGCTGCTGTGGGGGGTGAGGAATGACTGCATTTCAGAAATAACATGGTACAGTGGCACAGGCCCCTGTGGACAGTGATGGGGGCTGGGGACAAGTCATCGAATCTATCCCTTTTCAAGGTGAGGAAGTCCTGAACGTCCATCAGCCGAGGTCATGGGAAGAGGAGAGAATCAGCAGGGCATGTGGGAGGGAAGAACAAACAGCTCAACAGGGAAGAGGATGAAAATGAGGGAAAGTATGATCTCCACTTTGTTAATAAAAACTGAAGCATACAAAAATTACACATTTGCTCAAGTTCAATACTCTAGCTAAAAAGCAGAGAGCTGGAGAGGTGTGGGAGACATAAACTAAACCTTAATGGGTGATGGAATTCTGCCCACACCAGACCCCACCCCATACAACAGAACCAAGAAAGAAAAAAGGTGTGATGACAAAACCGTCTGGAGCTTTCACTGGCAAATCTGCCTTCCAAGGTGAGAGCTCAATGGGAAAGGAAAGCCCTGCAGGAATGCGAAATGGAACAGGTGCCCGGGTGGGGTGTGGGGCAGGAGGAGAGGGTGGGAGTTGGGAAAGAAAGGCAGCTGAAGAAGAAAGAACTGGAGGTGGGTGGGGTAGAAGAGTCTTAAAGGATCACCTCCATTTCCTGCCTCTTGGCCTGGTTGGACAGATGACTAAAGTAATCTTGGTAAAACATTACCCTAAAGTAATGTTTTAGGGTATAAAGTGAGGTTATAATGATTTATGAATACAATGTAGAATAATTAAATCAAGCTAATTAGCATATCTATCACCTCAAATACTTATCACTTTTTGTGGTGAGAACATTTGAAATTTGTTCTCTTAGCAATTTTGACATGTGCAATACTGTTATTAACTACATTCACCATGCTGTTCAACAGAACTAAGAAAAAAAAGCCCCATATTCCTCCTGTTTAACTGAGACTTTGTATCTTTTAACCATCATCTCCCCATTTTCTGCTCCACCCCCAGCCTCTGGAAACTGCCATTGTACTCTCTGCTTCTACTAGTTTGTTTTAGATCCCACATAAAGTGAGAACATGCAGTATTTACCTTTCTGTGCCTGACTCATTTCATTTAGCATAATGTTCTCTAATTCCATCCTTGTGTCACACATAACAGAATTTCCTTCTTTTTAAAGGCTGCATAGTATTCCACTGTGTTCGTATACCACAGTTTCTTTATCCATTCATCTGTTGATGGACACAAGTTGATTCTGAATATCTCCATCCCACAACTCAAGAGCCAACAATCTTATTCTTAAAACCCAAACCCAACCTAACCCAGCCACGTCATAGGAGCCACCACCAACTCTGATGTGCAGCTGAGTGTTCTTCTCCCCCTGGCCAGCTGAAGAGGGAGACTGTCCTTTTTCCTAGGGGAAGGCAAATGTCCCCAATTCCCGATGTCTCTGTGTCAGGAAACTGTTTTTTCTTTGCTCTACGTGTTACCCCATAAACACAGTGCTAAATGTAATTGCCCAGTTCTTTCACCTTCTTTATTCAGGACTTCAGGTAACTGTTAAATGATATTTTTAAGGATGTGAGAGAAGGGAAGTGAACTAACCACAGTTTAGACACATTGTCTTTTTCCAAGTTCCAAATGAACTTTTGAAACAAAGTCTATTTGCACATCAGAAACCCTGTTAAGGTTTCCTGTATTAGCTACTGAATGAAATAGGAACTCAAATGAACTGGTTAAGGATTGGTCCCTCTTCCCATGAACACACACCAGTGGGTTTACATAAAGTACCTGTGGTCAGGGGAAGAAAGAAGAGAATGACCCTCGATAGCTGCTTTCCCCTCTAAGTACAGGAAGATGATGCACATAGTTCTAACTGATTTTCACCTGAATAATTAAGAGATTGTTATGGGCTTCATGACTCAAGAACTGTATCTTCAAGATGATCAAGAATTTTAAAATGGCACTTCGTTTGGCTATTACAGTAAAGTGCTATTTTAATAATCACTGGAATTCCTCTCCTCCAAAGAACTCTTAGTACTCCATATTTGCATTTAACTTATCCTCACAAGATTTCAGAACAGTGCTTTCAGATATCACTTCATCATACATTTGGGGAGACTGAGACATGAGGATGATAAATGAGTGCTGTGCCATGTTTTGACCACCCACAAGGCAACCTACCTATTCACACCATCACAGAAGGCACCTAAGAGTTAAAATTGTCCTTCAAAGTTAATCTGTAGCTGAGAAAGGAACAGGATGCAGGCCTCATTTTCTGGGTTCTGGGTTCTACTTTGTAAATCAGTAGTTCCCAGATTGGCAGTGGTTAAGTCAGCTTGTTTAAAGTTCACCTTTCCATCCTGCCTCAGACGCCCGGAATCAGAATCTCCAGGGAGTGAGGCCAGAGTGGTGTCGAGCTGCATGCCCCACTCTGATGCTCAGGCACATTTGGCCCCGCCCCCAGCTGGGGGCCACTTGGGAACTTTGCTTGGCTACCTCTAGATATACTGGTTCCTGTACCTTCCAGTAGTCCTGTTTGCTGTCTGGATACATTTGTCTTTGGTATGTGTATTAGGCCGTTCTTGCATGACTATAAAGAAATACCTGAGACTGGGTAACTTATAAGAAAAGAGGTTTAATTGGCTTATGATTCTGCAGACTATACAAGCATAGCCACAACATCACTTGGCTTCCAGGGAGGCCTCTTCTGGGGAAGTTCACAATCATGGCAGAAGGCAAAGCAAGAGCAGACACTTCACATAGCGAAAGCAAAAGCAAGAGAGTGAAGGGGAAGGTGCTACATACTTTTAAACAACCAGATGTGCATGAGGTCAGAGCCTCTAATTCCTGCGTTGTTCAAGGGTCAACTGTACTGATGCTTGATTAAAGGGTGTGAGAGCTGGTTTTGCCAGAAGGAAGTGGGAAGCATAGGCATTGAACGCCTTGGGAAGGCCTACGGAGGAGGGGTGAGAAGCGCTAATTGGAAAGAAGACAGCTAACTTTACCCAACTAGCTGGCTTCAGGCTGGCCCTAATCAACAGACTATGCTCGATTGCTTGATAAGAGTGATCCAAACTTGGTTTGTTTTGTTTTTTTAATGAATACAATTCTAGTTACTAAGAAATAGGGCTTCCTGGCCTGGAAATATGGAAACAGCAGCCCCTTAATAAAGTGGGGTGTTGGTGCCAGCTGTTCCAGGCTATCAGATGAACACCTTTTATATCTGGGACACAGGTAATAGCAGGCTCACCCTGTTTTATTATATCTGAAATTCTGCAGTGCTTTTGCTTACACCCCAGGGCCGCCTCTATAATTTAGGCTTGTGCCTTCAGATGGCTCTCTTCTTGATAAATCATACTGGTAATGTGAAATCAGTTTTAAAGCTGGGAAGGAACTGAATGCGTAATCGAAAAGCTGTACCCAATTTGCTCAGCCCAAGAATCTGACAGTTCGAAAGGTAGAAAGTGCTTCATGCCAAGAGTGGATTGTGAAATGGATTAGAAAATCAAGGCTGTTATTGCAGGTGTGACTTTGCAGCTCATGGGTACCCCTGACAGCTGCAGAATAACCCCATCATTTTGACTAGGACTATCATTTCAAGTCACTTTAACTGTATTTTTTCCCTTAAACTACAGATAAGAATCAGGATTCAGAGTTAATTTCCTTCTCCTTACTAATCTGTGAAGAAAAATGAGCCTGTTTATCAGGTTCTTGGGAAGTTGGAAATTCAGCTAGATTTAATAATACCCTATGACAAAGATGAAGTATTTCTGAGAGTAATAGAAGCAATATATAATGTGATATTCTAAAAGTGTTTTCAATTATGCATTAGATTAAAATGGAAAATAAATTATAGGTGAAATTGTACATAACAAAAAAGATTTCCAAGCTCCATCCCTGACCCACTTACAAAGAGCCATATTCGGTAGGTCAGAATTCTGATATGGCAAAAGGAGCTGATGATCTCCTGAGGTTTGTCAAAACGGGTTTGACAGGTAGTAATAAAATAAGAAGAAGAATAGCTAATGAAAATGCCTATATGCCAGGGCAAAGCTAATCACATACATCTTTCTCATTATTGGCACAAAAAGAAACATTCAATTAATATTAGGAATTGTCACAGTTGTCGCATACAACCATTACAATCCTATGAGTTATGTACCCTTATTGTCCCCATTTTGCAGATGAGGAAACTGAGGTCCTAAGACAATTTGCCCAAGCTTTCACAGCCATATGTGCTAGACCTGGGGGATCAACTCATTACTAGGTGACACGGGACTCCATGTTTTAGACTATCATTCTCTAGTGCCTCTCTGCTGTCCATGTTGCCCTTGTTCAAGTTGTCTTCATCCATGTGGCAAAATCAATTACGCAACTGAAAGTAAGAATCACACAGATTACATATGCAAATTTTAGCATTATAGTTCAGAGTGTGGGCTTTGGAACCAGCTCTGCTACTTACCAGCTGGGTCACCTTCTGCAAGTTACTTAATCTCTCTGTCTGTTTTCTCATCTGTAAATTAGGATAATACTACTTCCGTCATAGGGTTGTTGGAAGACAAAAGTTAACGTCCAATAAGTTTTCTGTAAATATCATAGATTATGTTACTAAATGTACCTGCTATCTTAAATGTAAATAACCTCTCTGTGACATCTTTGCCTAAACAGTGTTTGTTTAAAATTTTAGTTAACATCTGAAAGACATTTTTCACCTTGGGAAGACACCATCATCCTGGCTGATAGCTGTAAATTCCAGAAGACTGAGCATACCTCAGACTGTGAGTGATGGCCAGAGACAGCCTTAAGCCACAGGGAATGGAGAGTCTATGGTACCAAGTACGCTTTGCTTTTGGAATTTGCAGACACTTGTGATCATGTGTGAAGACGACTTAAATGGTCAGAGACCTTTTTACACTAAGCATGTGTGACTGTCATTTCAGCTATAGCCAGAGCTACTGCTTTCAGAACGGCCAGTTCAGTCAGCTTCTAATTAGCAAGGAGGCATCTGCCATCACTGGAGAGACATGAGACACTCCAGGCAGGCTCCCCTGCCAGGAATTATTAACCCCACATCTGTCATTCCACTATCACAGCTTCATCTCTCTACATCTCAAAAGGCTTTCTCTCTGGAAGAATCCACTAATAAGATTTAAGTATGTCTGGAGGGGTCTATGCTTATCAGAACTTACCTTGATTGGCTAATCAGTTGAAATCCTCTGGAAGCATCCTGGTGAGAAGTAAAACCCTTTCAGGAACTGGATCCAGGAGCGTGAAAGAGCAGGCAATGAAGTCAACCAATGGGGCTGTGTCCTGGTGTGGATCTCCAAACCCCCTGAGGCATTAACCTATATCTTGACTATGAAGAGACATTCAATAAAATCGAGTTAACCGTTTGTGCCTTTGTCTACAAGATAAAACAGAAAAACTTCTGAGACCCATTAATGCCCATATTCTTCACATGCCCACATTAAGGATTCTAGGAGCAGTCTGAGGCTTTCCAGAAAAAATGAAAGGCCCGATAATTAAAGTGTTTGTCATTAACCATTAGTGATTCACACATTTAAATCTAATTAAAAATCGGCTACTCTGCCTAATAACCGTTGCAAAGGAGGTAACTGTTCAGCAATTCTAAGCATTTAACCTCCATCTTTAGCAGGAATACACTCTTGCCAAGGGCTGAGCCATCAGGGGCTTTCTTCTTTATTTTTTTTTGAGATGGAGACTCGCTGTGTCGCCCAGGCTGGAGTGCACTGGCACGATCTCGGCTCACTGCAAGCTCCACCTCCTGGGTTCATGCCATTCTCCTGCCTCAGCCTCCCTAGTAGCTGGGACTACAGGCGCCTGTCACCACACCTGGCTAATTTTTTGTATTTTCAGTAGAGATAGGTTTCACTGTGTTAGCCAGGATGGTCTCGATCTCCTGACCTCGTGATCCGCCCACCTCGGCCTCCCAAAGTGCTGAGATTTCAGGCGTGAGCCACCGAGCCCGGCCGGGCTCTTAAACGCAGTTTAAACTCTTCTTAAACGCAGTTTCTCTCAGGCAGGTTGAACTATCATCCATCCATTAATGATGCTGTCTTCAAATTATTGGATGCTGATGTTATTCAATTATTTTTAAGGTGAAGCAAGAAAGGATCTGAAGTTCGTGCATATGACCAGAGAAGAAATTCTCTCTCCAGTTCTTCACAGTTAGAATGAAAAACTTTCCTTACCCAGCAAAGAGACATTCAAAATTTATATTTAAGTGTTAATCTTGAAACCAAACTGTTTTATCTTCCATGTATTTGCTTTACTTTTCCTCCAGAACATATTTATTCATTTTTAAATTCAAAGTGTCATAATTAGTCTTCACAAAAAAACTTATTGCCTCTGGGTTTTTTCTTTAAATTTATTGAGGAAGAAACTGATTACTAAATTGTCACGCTGATACCTTCATATATCCTTGCTCAATCCCCCACCCTGAAAATCACTTTTGGATTTTTCAAGCCTGTCCTACCTGTTCAGTTTTCTAGTTATGGAGATGCAGTGATGGTAATCGTATGTGATCGTGACAGAGAGGAACACTGTTCATAATTATTTCTTTCCTCTCCTTTCCTAATATAGTGTACAGAATCCAGAAACTATTGACCTAGACCAAGGACTCAAATTTTGTCAAAGCCTTAAGAGCTCTGTCCTCTTCTCCTTATTGGGAACCCCAGCAGAGGGAGGATATAGGCATATGGCAGTAACAACTGGCTTGGAAATCCCAGATGCACCCGGAAATCCCCACTTGTGACAGAGGATGCATGCTTTGGAGACAAGAACTGAGATTTGGGTCAAAATCTTGGCTCTGCCCTTGGTTGGTGGGACTTCAGAACATTGTTACCTAGTTTCTTGAGCCTGTTTCCGCATTTGCAGGAATGTGGATTAGACAAAGTCCATCACAGATTTGTAATAACAATCAAACAAGGGCACTTTTTTTTCTTTTTTTTTTAAACAGGGTCTCTCTCTGATGCCCAGACTGGAGTGCAGTGGCATTCCCTGCATACCAAGATCATAGCTCACTGCAGCCTTGAGCTCCTGGCCTCAAGTGATCTTCCTGCCTCAGCCTCCCAAAGTGCTGGGAATACAGGTCTGAACCACAGCACCTGGCCACAAAGCCACATTTGAAAGCGAATGGAAAAGATATTTAACGCATGTGAATCTCCTGCCTCGTCTCTGGCGATTGGTTATGAGTGTCTAACTCCCTCTATCAACCATTCTCCTGTTCAGAATCTTAATCTAGTCTTGTCCTTGGCTGCTGTCCTCAAGGAATAATGATTTATGAAGGTTCAGGTCAGAATGCTAATTTAAAAACCTTTGTAGCTGCTAGCAAGACGGACTTAAGCTACACATACAGAATAATAAATATGGCATATAGAGTGGGTTGAATGGTGCCCCCTCCCAAAGACATGCCCATGCCTTAATGCCTGGAATCTATGAATGCGATCTTATGTGTGAAAAGAGTCTTTTCAGATGCAGTGAAGTTAGGGATCTTGAGATGAGGAGTTCACCCTGGATGATCCAGGTGAGCCCTAAGCGCATTAACAGGTGCCTTTATAAGAGTGAGGCAAAGGGAAATTACATAGACATTACAGGAGAAGGTAATGTGGCCACAGAGAAAAGACTGGAGCATTGCTGCCCCAGGTCAAAGAATGCTAACCATCACCAGAAACTGGGAGCAGCCAAGAACAACCTGTCTCAGCCTCCTGATAGCTGGGACTACAGGCACGCACCTGCGTGTCTAGCTACTTTTTTTTTTTGGTAGAAACAGTGTCTCACTATGTTGCCCAGGCTGGTTCCAATCACATTTCTGCATGGTTGTCCATACTTTGTTGAACCTAAGCATAAAAATGGACAATTCCCTTGTATCTTCAGGTCTTCATTCTGAAGTCTTCTATGTATATACATGAAACTTGTATACCTCTTCTCCAATTAACCTGCCTTCTGTGAGCTGATTTTTTCAGTGAAACTTCAGAGGGCCCCAATAGTAAAAAAGTTCCTGCCCTTGGTAGAAAAGATTTCTAACTAGAACCCTTACTAAAACAATGGCAATCAAGATGAGGTCAAGGGTAGATAGAAGAGTTCCTTAGAACATTGAAGTCATAGTAAATCATTCTGCTTTAAATCATTGAAAGTGTCCCATGAGTATTATGGAGAAATAAGAAGAGAAACTATATTTAAAGAAAGCATTTACCTTCACACTTACATATCAATTTTGATGGTGCCTCTGAGTCACAAGTACCAATACACTTGACATTATTACCAGCAGGGGACTTTCCAGCCCCACCTTGCAACCAGCTCAAATCTAGAAAACAAGGATAATGAGGACATCATCCATCACCCCTCCTGCATAATATGCAGTTCCCATAACCCCCAGTATTCTACCCTTAAAGAACAAAACTGAAGTGTTGGCTCAGTTCTCTGACCTTCTTTAAAAGCTTATATATCACCATTTGGCATCTTCAGGTTTGACTCACACAGGATATTGTGTTCTTTTCATGAGCACACGATGAGCTCAAGTTCTCTCAAGGGTATAGCTATATGCTTAGGAAGGAAAGTTTATAAGATTTTCTTCTTAACTCTACTAATTGAAAATTAGCTTTCTCATAAAAAAAACAATTTTGGTTTTTTCCTAGGGGTGCAGTACAATTGGAAGATCAGAAAACATCAAGAACAAAATATTGGATGGAAAGTAAAACTATATTAAGACTGGTTTGGAACTCTAGAGAAACAGTGGGTACCTTCAGTACTTGTGCTATTATTAAGATTGGAGTTTGAGGCCATTGTCTTACATCTTAGTTCAAACAGGCGAATGGGCTTTTGAATCATCACCGGGGGAGGGTAAGTGGAATCCAGCACTTTTTTTTTCTTGAGACCGAGTCTTATTATGTAGCTCAGGCTGGAGTGCAGTGGCACAATCTCCACTCACTGCAAACTCCACCTCCCAGGTTCAAGCGATGGAATCCCGCATCTTTTACGAGACGCTATGAGTTGCTTGGGTTGTGTTGCAACTCCTTTAGTAAGTATGTGACGTTTTACTTAAGTCAATACTCTCTCTGTCTTCATTTCTTCCCCTTATTTGATACATTCCATTGCTGTCTTCCATAAATGGCAAGGAAGCATCAGATAGCACTTTTAGATATTTTTGACTCGCCTTTTTTCAGGAGAAAATTTTATATAGGCATTTCCTGCTTCAAAATACAAGCTATCCCTGGAGACTAAGTAGCTTATTATTAGAATACTAACTTCACATATTCCTGTACCTTTGTTCGAAACACATAGTATGTACTCAATAAATATTAACAGCCTCCTGAGTTAGTATGTATGAAAGTACATATTGAGCATCATTAAGTAAAAAGTACCAAATGAGTAAGTCATGAAGCAAAGAATAAGTCTTTAGTAGGCAGCAGGAAAAGACTAGAATGGACATGAGCAAAGCATGACCAAGAGACCAGTATTTAACCAGCACCTACTACATGTCAGTTACCATCTAAGCACTGGAAATGCAGTGGACAAGACAAGCCCCTCCTCTCATGGGACTGTCACTCTAGCTGGGGAAACGGACAATAAACAGCTAAACAAGTATAAGGCAAAACTGTGTGCTCTGCTTGAGAAGAATACACATATTCACCTGAAAACAAACGTTAAGTGTTGATTGACTGCTAGATCAGTTGACTCTGGTGCTTTTCATCCTTCTATTTTAAACCCCCAAATTTTGACCTCTTACAGGGCAGCATACTTTAAACAGAAGACACCCATGTCTACAGGCCTAGGTTCAGAGCCTCCGTTTTATTAAGGCCTTTTCCAAGTTTCTACCCTTACCCCTTGAAAACAAACTGAACTTCAAAATCGTGAGTTATTTTTAAAAACAATATAAATAGATGAGATTAGCCAATCCCAGTAATCTCTCAGATGTAGTCTATCCATCCCTATGACTTACAGATTGTTTTCTAATGACATTGCAAACAATCTCAAATGAAATCAGCATAAAATACAGTCTGGAAAAATTGCAACTCCAGGTACTTCTATGATAACATGATGATTGATAAGGAATATGGAAAAGAAAAAGGGACTGGGCACAGTGGCTCACGCCTGTCATCCCAAGCACTTTGGGAGGCTGAGGGGGGTGGATCACCTGAGGTTAGGAGTATGAGAACAGCCTGGCCAACGTGGCAAAAACCGTGTCTCTACTAAAAATATAAAAATTAGCTGGGTGTGGTGGCAGCACCTGTAAACTCAGCTACTCAGGAGGCTGAGGCAGGGAGAATCGCTTGAACCCTGGAGACGGAGGTTCCAGTGAGCCAAGATCACCCCATTGCACTCCAACCTGGGCAACAGAGTGAGATTCTGTCTCAAAAATACAGAAAATAAAAGAAAAAGGAAAAATGAATCTATATCATGGCCCAGAGGAGGCACCAAAAGTCTAAACTGGTTTCTCATGGTGTGTTCTGCACATCTAGCAATGGGGGTATTCATGTATTCAGATCTTTAACAAAATATACCATGTCAGACACTCTTTGAAATACTGGATACAGCAATGAAAAAGTCAAAGTCCTTCTCGAGGAGTTTATATCCTAGTTGTGAGGGAGACAGGGGGTGCAGATAGTAACAAAATATGCACACTTACACATATACACACACACTGACATGCTGATAAATGCTATGAAGAAACACAAAGCAGATACATTTTAAATAAGATGGTTAGAAAATGAGTGGTCATTTGAGCAGAGACCCTAACAAAATGAGGACGTGAGCCATGCTGATGTCTGGAGAAGAGCATTCCTCGCAGAAAAGAAAACAATAAAACACAGCAAGTGCAAAGGTCCTGAGGCAGGAGGATGAGCAAGGAAGCCAGTGTGCCTGCAGCAGAGTGAGCCAAGGGCAAAGTGGTGGGAGGTCTAGTCAGAGAAGTAATGGAAGGTCAGATCAGGTAGGGCGTCATAGGCCACTCTAAGAATTTTGACTTTTACTGTGACTGAGATGGGAAGCTATTGGAGGAGTTTGAGCAGAGGAATGACACAATCTGACTTGAGTTTTAAAAGCTGCTATATGAAGAGTAGACCATGGGGAGCAAGTTTGGAAGCAGGGAGACCACGTGGATAGCGAATGTAATAGTCCGCGAGGAAGCCGGCAGCAGTTTGGACTAGGATGGTCAAAATGAAACTGCTGAGAAGTGGTCAGATTTGGGATATGTTTTCATAGAGCCAATAGGATTTGCTGATTTTTACATGCAGAGTGTTAGAAAAAGAAAGCCTCCAAGATTTTGGGATCAAGCAACTGGAAAGTGAAGTTATCATTTACTAACATAGGGAAGATGAGAACTAGCTGGGAGAGGCAGATTTCAAGAATCTGGCTCTGAACATGTTAAGGTTGAAATGTCTGTTATACATCCAAGAGGAGCTATTGATTAGACAGATTATGCCAGGTCAGAAATGAGGGCTGGTATCATAGGTGAGAAAGTTCTATGATCAACGGATTTGCAAATGCTGGGTTAAGCATAACAGGTTGCTTTACTCTAGAAGTTCTTTTTAAAAAAATATTCATTTATTTACTTACTTACTTTGGAGATGGAGTCTCGCTGTGTCGCGTAGGCTGGGGTGCAGTGGTGCGATCTCGGCTCACTGCAAGCTCCGCTTCCTGGGTTCACGCCATCCTCCTGCCTCAGCCTCCCAAGTAGCTGGGACTACAGGCACCTGCCACCATGCCCAGCTAATTTTTTTTGTATTTTTAATAGAGACGGGGTTTCACTGTGTTAGCCAGGATGGTCTCAATCTCCTGATCTCGTGATCTGCCTGCCCCGGCCTCCCAAAGTGCTGGGATTACAGGCGTGAGCCACCACGCCCAGCCTAGAAGTTCTTAAAGTCTTTAATTCATATGTACTTTGTGAACATCCATGAGAAGGACTTAAGTTTTATCAAACTTATTTAACTACAGTACACTTAGTTTGGGGGCTTTCAGTCACACAACAGGTATACCTTGGAGATATAGTGGGTTTGGTTCCAGACCATTGCAATAAAGCAAATATTATGGTAAAACAAGTCACACAAATTTTTTTATTTCCTAGTGCATATAAAAATTATGTTTATACTATCCTGTAGTCTATGTGTGCAATAGCATTACGTCTTTAAAAACAATGTACATACCTCAACTTAGAAATACTGTACTGCTAAAAATTGCTGAAACTGACACATGAAATGAGCAAGTGTTGTTGGAAAAAATGGTGCTGATGGACTTGCTTGACTCAGGGTTGCCACAAACCTTCAACTTGTTAAAAAAAAACGCAGTACTTGCAGAGCACAATAAAGTGAAGCAAAATAAAAAGAGGTATGCCTTTATTATTCCATAGGACACCTGAATACTATTGAAGACAGCCAATACTAGTTTTTTTAATAGAAATGGCTCTACCTTGAAGCAGCCAATACTAGTTTTTTTAATAGAAATGGCTCTACCTTGAAGCAGATAACACACAAAGCAATATGAGTTTGGAGTTTATATCCTTTCATCAGTACCTGATTAGTTTTGTGCATCTTAGTATTTCCACCTGTGAATTAATAGAACCTCATTCTAGTTTAGGAAGCAGATTCTTAGGAGTTTGGTTAGATGAATCAGATGTCAAGACCTTGGTCAGTTCATCCCTTAGGTGAACTAATAAAGACAAACTTCTAAACCTGCAAAGCAAAGGGCTCAACCTCATGAAGCCTAGACTGAAAGAGTACAATCTGCCTTTATTCGTCACTTTTCTTCAACTCAATAGGTCTTCTAGATTTAGGCCTCTGCGTCTCACACTGATCTTCACCAGTTTTATCCTAGGACCTCTTGTTCTATCACCATCACGGTGCTCTTCCCTGGTGATCTCGTGTTTGCCCATAACATAAACCACATATACACCAAATACTCACAAATCTACATCTCCGACTCTGGCTCTCCCCTGAATTCTAGGATGCTATTTCCAGCTACTGACAGCACCTGTACTGCAGTGTCCTAGAAGCATCTCAAACTCAATGTTTCCCAAATGGAGATCAACATTTCCCCCAAAGTGTATTCTTCTTCCTGAAATGTCTATTTCAATGTATATCACTATCATGCTCCTGTTGCCACAAATAGAAACTTAGAGTCATCCTCCCTGCATTACCTCCATCTCCCTTATCAACAACATGCAGTCGTTCATCAGGTCCAGCCATGGCGACTTTGTAAATCTCTCCCAGTCTTGCTCCTCTTTCTCCTCCACTGTCAGTATCTTGGTTCAGGGTTTTTTTGTTTTTTTTTTTTTTTTTTTTTTGGTTCACTTTCTTTTACCTGAATTGTCTCATTAGCTTACAAATGGTCTTCCTGCCTGCTGGATAGGACTACCATTAACCAGAACTCGTAGTTACTTCCAGAGTTACCATGTCAAATATAAAACTGGTTGTGTACCTCCCTTGACTAAAAGCCACCACTCACCTCCAGAAGAAAGCCTTACAACAGCTTCAGTGCCTTTCACAGTCTGGCCCAACTAGTATTCCCTACGTCACTGCCCACCATGCCCCCAAGACACACAGAACAACTCCTTCCCATGACTCAAACTTTCATTCTTCTGTGCCTTTGCACATGCTGGAGTCTTGCCTTTGCTGAGAACACATCCCCTCTCTCTTCGCCCCTGTCCACACCAGCACCCTTTGTCATCTTTATCCAAGTAAAACATCCTTTGCAGAGTCTTCTTCCCAATCTTCAAACAGGCAGATCCCCTTCTCTCTGGGCACCAATAATGTTTATATGGAACACAGGCTTTCCCTGGCCTTGGCAGCCTGGAGATACAATAGAAGAATATGGATCATCAGAGTGAGAATCCCCTCTTCTCAGTCCCTAACAACAAAAGTTTCAGGCATTTGAGTTTGCAGAGAATGAATGAAAACTCTTAGGCAGGCGTTTTTAAGGCTAAGTCAGAAAATGATGACACTGATGACAATGATGCTTAGCCACATTTAGGTCAAAGAACCAAACCCATGAAGGACTGAAGAGTGGAATAGCAAAGTGTCAGGAGACTGGGGCTGAGATTTTGTTCAGGAACCAAAGGGAGCTCCGAGAAACTGAGTTGTCTTCTGGTCCCATCAGCAGCTGGAGTTCATGAATCTTATTCTAGAGCTCAGCTATTTTTTCCATGTCTGCTTCTCTCTGGGTCTATCCATATCTGCCACTCCACCAGCCACCAAATCTCTATCTCATATCCATATTCTCAACAACAGAGATTCTGATTAACAGACCACCTTGGAGGCCTCTGGAAGACCTTTAATATGTCTCTCTTGGATCAGGTGCTCCAAACAGTTAAGGTCTTAAGGGTTTCAAGCTGTAGAGCAGAGTTGTCGCAGTGACCAGAGACATGGCAAGTATTACGATGGCTTGTCAAGTTCAAACACCTTCCTTCTGTCTGGAGAAATCCCTCATGTGTTCACAATGTGTCCCCAAGCAGCCACGATGGTCCTCAACTTCCTCACTATGTAGCATTTACTCTCTTTCCCTGTTACCTGGATGTTCGCTCTGTGGCTCCCTGGTCACTGCATAGACACACTCCTTATACAGATGGTGACCCTGTGCTCCTGCCTTTGCCTGCCTGGCCATGGCTCCTGGAGGCAGCCCGTAACCTCTCTGGTGTTAGCCTGCAACCATACTTGTGTCAGAATGCAAGGTCCTCATCTGACTCATATCTGGCTTTAACTTTTGTTAGGCCACAAAAGGGAGTTTCCAGTAGTGTCTCTTGTGATTCAAGCTTTGTCCTTTAATTTGCTTGTTTGCTTCCTTACAGCTTTCCCACTCTGGAGGAATCTGACACATTCAGGAAGTGAGACCAGAAGACAGTTGACCACTACCTTCAAAAGCCTCCCTCCTTGCCAATCCCTAGCCAGTAGCCCAAACAAGATTGTACATTTTGAGTCTTTCCTCAGGGTAACTTCCTTGTCTCTCAAGGACACCATCTAGTGAGTGAATTGTTTATATATCTTAGCATAAAGCTGAAGCTGCAGCCTAATTTCTCCATGGAGTCATGTTCTGCCCCAGGAAACTCATCAAACTCTCGAAACCTGTGACATTAGTGCCCTATGGTTCACCTACCCCACCACCACCCTCACTGTGCCCCTGAAAAGGTGGAAGTTCAGAGCCTGAGTCTTCTCCCTTGCTCTGAGGATATACAACCCTGGGTAGCATTACTCAGATAATTATGGCATAGCACTTACCACGGTATACCATATGTATCTGAGAGGGAAGGAAATTAATATTTCTTGACCACCTAGTATAACCCGGGTTTTGCATTAGATGTTTTACATGTGTTATATTATTTCATCTGCATGCTCAACCTTTGAGATGGGTATAATCATCTCTAGTTCACTCATAAGGGCATAACTCATAGAAATGATGTGCCCTGTCACAAGGTCATGCAGCTAATGAGGACCCAAGCAGGGAGTCACACCTAGTTGGTCTGACTCTGACATCTGAACATCTGTGTTCTCTCCTCTCCCGCTTGCTGCCTCATGTTTATGTATATGTCTCCCTCCCTCCCACTGACCATGAGCTCTTCCTTGGCAGTGACTAATTCATCATTATATCCACACTGCATCTGTCACACTCTAAGTAGGAGCTCAAACAATATTCTCCATGAAAGAAGGAAGGGAGGAACGAAAAGCAAAAGTCCCTGGATTTTGCCTTGCACTTAGTAAGTGCTTAATAAATGTGTATGAACGTACACCAAGGTTCCAGAGAAGCCCTGGGAGCTTTCCTCTGAAGACATTGAGTGATCTGATTGGCAGGATGCCACTTATCAGTCTCCTCCAGGCAAGCTCATGAGACAGAGTAAGAATGATGGGACTGGAGTGAATGTAATTTCAGATGAAACCATTAGAGTCTCCGTACTGCGGGAAACTGGGACGTGGAATTAAAGTGCGCTTTATAATTTATACTCTAATGCAAGTGGGATGTGGAAAGGGAAACCTTTCTTTATATTCTGATGCCTGTTCCTCTGACTCTGGAATTGATTATCAAATGAACAGAGCCTCTATAAAGGGAGAGAGTTGGGTGATTTAGGAGCCATCCTTACCCCAATCCTAGAGCTCTCCTCCAGTCTTTCGATTTTATGTTTCTATTATTTGGATAACAGGAGGCAGAAGAGAAGAAGCTTCCAGGCTGGGAGAATGGCTGTCTGATGAGCTGCTGTCAGGTCCACAAGAGCGTATTTCACTGTGGTCCTGCATCCTGTCCCTGAGATAGGGTAATAAATCATTGCATATAAAGGTGTCAATGTTTCCACAGCCTGTGTTCATAAGAGAGGTGAGCTGGAAGAATACAAAGTCAACGTTCATGGAACTCTGCTTATGTTCCCATTCCAAAAGACAGAACGAGGATATTTCAGGGATTTCTATTTTGGGCAGAAGTAAAGAAAGAGATAATGCATTTTAAATTTATACTATTATCTCATCTCTGAGAAGAAATCAGGGGGATCAAAAAGTTAAAGACTTCCTAGGCAATTCATCTCTCAAGGCCTCACAGATTTTAAGATGATATGATTTTTAAAGCCAAGGGAAGTAATGCCTCTTCCTTATTTTGTAGCTGAGGGAGCTGGAACCCACAGGCAGAAGGGCTGGTAGAAGCTTGCACTAGTGAGAAGCAGAGCCTAGGCCACTCTCAGGAGTGGACAGCCTGCAATTCCTGGAGTGCTCAGCTCCATCCCTGTTCTATTCTTATTTCTACCAGCATCGCAGGATTCTGTGTCTGTAAAATAAGGATAACAATACCTACTCTTTACAGACTAGTTTAAGAATCAAATGGGACAATAGATACAGGGTGAAAATGTTTTGCAAAGTGTAAGCCCTTTGAGGTGCTATAAATCTCTATGCAAATATAAGCATTACTAACATTGTTGACATTAAAACATATTTGCTCCTAATTTATCAAGAGTATAATTAAATAATGACAAGATTTACATTCTTCAGAGATGACTTTTCAGGAGGCATTTTCTTTTCACCCCTCTAATAAAATTCCTCTAAGTTTTCTTGACAAGCTCTTTTTCCCCCATACAGAAAGTAATATGTGCTTATTATAGATAATTTTAAAATGTCAAGACATAAAGAAAAAATGTTTGCCGTAGTTCCCAAACCCAAAGATCATCACGATTAATCTTTTGATATATTTCCTTCCAGTTTTCCTCCATGTATATTATATCAGAGTTATGATCATATTAAATTGGATATTCTATTTCCCAGTTTTTCACTTACCATTATAACTTATATATTTCCCACATTACAAAAACTTCTTTTTAAGTGCTTAATGATGGCATGACATTTTATTCTATGGCTATATCATGGACTATTTCATCATTTCTTCTTATTAGCTATTAGGTTATTTTCTTTTAAAAACTATTATACATAAAGCAACAACTGTCAATAAGGCTTTTCTGTATCTCAATTTATGAGGAACATACAAAGATAGTTTACTAGAAATAAAACCCAAAAAATACAAAAAGATTTTGATGCATTTGCTGAATTGCTTTCGAGAAGATTTTATCAATTTATGGCCGGGCACGATGGCTTACTCCTGTAATCCCAGCACTTTGGGAGGCCGAGGTGGACAGATCACATGAGGCCAGGAGTTCAAGACCAACTCGGCCAACATGGCGAAACCCCATCTCCAGGAAAAATACAAAAAAATAGGTGGGCGTGGTGGTGGGCACCTCCCAGCTACTCAGGAGGCTGAGGCAACATAATCGCTTGAACCCCAGAGTCGGAGGTTGCAATGAGCTGAGATTGTGCCACTGCCCTCTAACCTGGGTGACAGAATGAGATTCAGTCTCAAATAAATAAATAAATAAAACAGCAATAACAACAAAAAAAAATGAAGATTTTATCAATGTATAACTGGCCCACCAATGGTATACGTGTTTCCTAAGGCTGCTATAAAAAATTACCATAAACCAGATGGCTTAAAACAACAGAAACTTATTCTCTCACAGTTCTAGAAGCTAAAAGTCTGAAATCAAGGTGTTGGTGGGGCCATACTCTCTCTGAAGGCTCTGGGGAAGAATCGTCCCTTGCCTCTTCAAGTTTCTGTTGGTTGCTGGTAATCCCTGTCCTTCCTTGGCTTGTGACAGGATAACTCCAATCTCTGCCTCCATCCTCCATGGCCTTCTTCCTTATGTAACTGTATGTCTCCAAATCTCTCTCTTATAAGAACACCCGTCTTTAAATTTAGGGCTTGCTCTAATATAATATGATCTCATCTTAAGTTGATCATATCCACAAAGGCCCTATTTCTAAATAAGGCCACATTCACAGGTACCAGGGATTAGCACCTCAACATAACTCTCTGGGGTACATAATTCAACAAACAATAAATGATATACGTGAGTTCCCAACCCATCATGCAGTCCCCAGCAATATTGCTTTATATTTTAATTACATTATCTATATCCTCAAAACAGACAATAGATGTCCGTGAAGATCTTCATCCATGTTAGGCATGGTGGGGTGATTACCTTTTAGAGGTCTTGAAGGCTAGAATTCCTTTTGCATAACCAGGCTTGATATTTACTTACGTTAATTTTTGGAAGCAGCACTGATCTGCTTTTGATGTGTACCTGTGTGCCATCCCTGCTGTAGGCTCCAGCCTCATCACAACCTTGGGAAGGAAATTCTATCAGAATCTGTCCTGAAAAGAGGGAAGCTCAGGAGCTTCGGAGTGAGACAAAGCTGGGTTCAAATCCCAGCTCTGCCACTTAGCACTGTTTCACCTTGAACTGTGTACTTAATGTCTCTAGCCCTCAATTTTCTCCCCTGTTAAATGAGAATAAAAAACACGTATGCGTTAAGCACTTAGCCTGGCGCATAACAAGTGCTCAGTATGTATGAGCTATGGTTATTCATGTTTATTACTGTAATCATTATTGGTGTCATTATCACCTTGCTGCTGATGCTTCTCAGTTTTTGTGTCATGAGACTCGGTCCCCTTGCCTAGGCATGCCACGTCTGGGCACTGTTCCTGGAGCTCAAGTGTTTTCTGTCTGGGCTCTGACTCTGCAACCCAGGCATTTATTGTCTGTGTTCCTAACATGCACCTTGCATATTAACATTCTTACCCAGATGTCTCTAGGTCCCTTGCAGGGCCTTGCTATCTACCACCAGATCTTCCCCTCATGTCAGTGACTATTCTCTGCTATAGAACCAAGCCCAGGCATTGTGGTCTCCCCCTTGTGCAAAATCATATTTCAGAACCCCAAACCTGACCTGCACATCCAGAATTTGCTTTACATGAGTCCTTCCACCCAGTCTGACATCAGACATTGCACAGCATATTCCTTTAATCAGCCCTTTCCTTACAATCAGTATGGTACATTGTGATTTTCTGACAGTTGATGACTGGTGTCTGGATAATACCAAGCCCAATTCCTTCCTCTTAGCCTGTCCAGTCTCTTCTCTGCTCAAGTCCTGGATTCAACAATGAACTTCACTAGAGTCATCCACATTATTGGCCTTGAAAGGATTCTTCAGTACCGTATAAAATAATGCCTAGAATTAAAAAAACAAATGACATTTCCCCCAGATTCAGCAGTGTTTTATTCCTCGTGTATTTTACACCCAACGGGATCAATCATGGGGAATGGAATGGGAAGAAAGAGAACAGTCAGTGCCAAAGTGATCTGGGGCCATATAATAGTGCACACATTCTCTCCCAGTTCTAGCTGGGTGAAAAATTACTTATTACTTAATACTTATCCTTCTTAATAAGGGAATTATACAACTCATCTATGCATATTTTATCCTGTGCATTTATGTTACTTTGGGATGCCTGCTTAGGGTAACTACATTAAATCCATTAAAGATGATTTTTATCACTTCTTAATATCAGAGCTATCTGCTTGACTTCTCTTCATGCATATTCATGGCATCATTAACAGTTAGGCCATGCCCCTCAAGATAGCAGGTGTAGAACAATGAGGCCACCATGATCTGGAAGTGCGTGGTAAAATAGCACACTTGAAATGATGATGTTTTACAAAAGCGAGACTTAGTTCTAAGGTTCAGAAATAGCCTCATTGCCTCATCCTATACAACACTACATTACGTTCTCCTAAACATTGCCAAACACCTGCCAGCAGACAGAGACCAGCGCCTCCCTTGTTGTCCTTTCCCGATTCTCATATAAGAATCAAATCTCAATTCAAGAAAAGAGCCATAGAGTTTCAATAAATGGTTAAAAATGTTGAGGCTTTGATTCTGATGAAGATAAATCTCTAGAGGCAATAGAAAAGACTCTATACTGGGTCTGATCCACTCTCCAGTTGCATAACCCATTCGTAACTCATAGTTACCAATGTTATGCCGATATGTAGGTCTACACATACCCACAAACACACACATGCCGTTAGAAAACTCCTAGTGTGACATTCCAATACTCAGGTTTACAAGCTGGCAATGACGTTGCTCAAGACTTGATTTTTTCATGGTTTATCAGAAACAGTGGTGATATAGCTCTAGGAATGAGAAGGATTTCCCTCTGAGCTCTTGAAGTCACACAATCTTTTAATTATGAGAGAGACTCAGGAGCTTATTGAGGTAGCAGCCACTATCCAAGGGTTAGCATTCAGGGTGGTGCTGAGATCAAGCTCAGCTGGAGACAAAAGCTCCAGGTAGAACTCTAGAAAACTGGGCGTTGACTGTTGTTATTTTTGTTACTTAACTTTTAAAGAAGAGGACCTCATGGGAAATCAGATGCCCTGGGAAACCTATGTGACTGAATAAACAATAAGCCAATAAAGGAAAGCAAGGCAGATGGGATCCAAATTAGAATCAGCTTAAATCTCACTGAGGTTAGCAGCTAAGATTTGATAATTCAAAGAAGATTTACCTTTATTGCCCTAAAGAAAATGAATTTGTGCTAAAGTACAAGCAGTCGAGAAAAATCTTACTCACAGCACCTGCAGAACTGCGTGCCATATGCGCATTATTTGCTCCAATCATGGAAGAGCTGGGAGAGATTCGTAACTAAAGGAAGATGAACTCACTCTCTGGAGGGTGAGAACCTCAGAGACGAGCTACGCAGCAAAGTCTGACTGTGATTTGATTTTACAGACAGTTTGAGACTGGAAATTAGGCCTCTGACTCAGGGTTGCCATCTCACATCAAAGGGTATTTCCCTCCCTTTGCAACATGCTGATGGCCTCAGAAGCCTTCACCCTTTACAACCCTCTCCAGGAACAGTCTGGACCCAGTCCAAGGAGCTCTCCCTGGCCTCTCGGCTTTGTGAAATGCTGGAATGTTGCTCTTCTCAACAGTGGGGTTACCCTGTTGTCATTCATTACAAAGTGGGAAAAATTATTTTCTCATGCTCCTGGGCCTCTCAGCAAGGGTGACAAAATGAAACATGAATTTCACTCTGCTTCTGAATAAAATAATAGCCTAATAGCCTGTGTTTTTGTAATTAAATTTTTTTCTGCATCATATCCTCCATACCAGAAAACAAGACCTGTTTTAATCTCTCCATTCCTTGAAACCAATGTTCATTGCTTCATTGCTGAGGGTATTCCTTATGTTGGGGAACTTTTCTCAGAGTTTATCTTCATATTGTTACACTTAACTATTGTGCAATCATTTGACGACATGATGCATGAGAAACATGTGGCTAGTTCTAATGTTCAGCCCCTATTCATTCATTTGATATTGTAACCAACATTTCTTCAACTCTCTCTCTCACTGTTCTGTGGATTACAGGCTCAGAGATGCGAATACACAACTGACATCCTCAACAAGTTCACATTTAAACAAAAAAGGTGGCGGAGGAAAAGTTTAAGGTAAGTCATGAAGATTGGTTTCCAGATACTTGATATAATTTCTGAAGTCTCAAAGGTCTTATAAGCCTTGATTAAAGGCCTGAAATTCCTATATATCCTTAAAAATTATTTATATCATAAAAACAAATAAAAATTCCTAGCGCATTCAGAAGAACAAAAAAAGAAAGTTGCCAAAAGAGGAATAAAAATCAGATGGTTAGAAGGTAATGGTGTATCACTTTCAAAGATTTCAGAGGAAAAGGATATAACCCAATAATTCTATACTCAAATTGTTGTATATATTTTAGGGCTACCAAGTTGAGAAAATAAAAACACAAACATAACACCCAGTTGAATTTAAATTTAAAATAAACAATGAATCTGCTTGTACTGTAAGTATGTCCTAAATACTACATGGGATATACTTATACTAAAATGTTTTCACTGATGATCTGAAAATGCAAATGTAACTGGGTGTCCTGTATCTGGCGACTCTAATATAAAGGCAACAGACGAACATTCAGACATTGTCCAGACATTAAAGAACTGGATGATTTATCACTCGTGTTTTTTCTAAAACAATTACTTGGAAATACTCAAACATTGAATAAGAAAGTCATGACTGAAGGGAACTAGCAGTGAGCACTAAAACTAAGTTTTCAAAATTGATATAAATACGATTAAAATCCCAGGAAAAGCAGGGTGGTTCACACCTGTAATCCAAGCACTTTGAGAGGCCAAGGCAAGATGATCGCTTCAGCCCAGGAGTTTCAGCCCAGGCTCAGCAACATAGGGAGACCTCATGTCTACAAAAATAAAATAAAATATAATATAACATAACATAACATAATATAATAAATAAAAAATAAAAAAATAAAATAAAATATAAAATAAAATAAAATAAAATTAGCATGGCATGGTGGTGTGCCTGTGGTTCCAGCTACTTGGGAGGCTGAAATGGGAAGGTCGCTTGAGCCTGGGAAGTTGAGTCTGCAGTGAGCTGTGATCATGCCACTGCACTCCAGCCTGGGCAATAGAACAAGACTCTGTCCCTGCCCCCACCCCCCCCAGAAAAAAGTAATAATTTAAAATATAAATGCTAATAATTTGGAGTCTATAATATTAGATCACGTTACCAAGATGTAGATGTGATCAATAGTGGGGACAAATTGTAAGCATATTCAGAACACATTTCACCTACTATAGCAAGGTTAGAAAGAAGAATGATAACATACCTCCTTATTTTATAGAGTGCTGTTGTATATTATGTCATTTGAACATTACCTCATTTGGTTCTCACATAATCCTGGAAGAGGTGAGAGAGTCGATAAGGTAATCAAGCACACATTTCTCACCTATACAGTTGGAGAAATGAGGCTGACAGAGCTTTAATGGCTCACCCTATGTGTAGACACTAATAAGCGGCATGAGCGTCTGTCTCCAAGATCAGCAGGTTATTCCAACCTAAAGTGAGTTGTTTAGCTGGGCTTTCAACCCACAAATTAAGTTTATTGTTAACTAAAAGGTCAGAGACGCCTAACCCCACTCAATAAATATTTGTTGATTAAACGTTTTTCTTGGTCAATTCAAGTGTTTATTGAATGAGTGCCGTGTGCCCAATTATACACTCTGAGGTATCTAGAAATGTAGAAATGGTATAAATCATGACCTCTGTCTTCTACTTTTAAAATCTACTTAGAAAACTAACATGCATGGAACAATACAAAAACTTTGGGGAAGGGCTATGTTTCTGAGCCAATACCATATTACAAAATAGGATAAAAAGAATAATCCTAATTTTTAAAATCTACATTTTTAATTACGCTTAGAGAAAAAAACCCTCCAAGGTTGAAATACTCAGGAGTCGTATTTTCTTCCTTGTATTTTCCACATTTTCTATAGGGAATGGAAAGTACTTTTGACCAGGCACAGTGGTTCACGCCTGTAATCCCAGCACTTTGGGAGACCGAGGCGGGCAGATCACCTGAGGTCAGGAGTTTCAGACCAGCCTGGCCAAATGGCAAAACCCCATCTCTACTAGAAATACAAAAATTAGCCAGGCGTCATGGGGGCACCTGTAATCCCAACTACTCAGGAGGCTGAGGCAGGAGAATCACCTGAACCTGGGAGGCGGAGGTTGCAGTGAGCCAAGATCGTGCCGTTGCACTCCAGCCTAGGCGACAAGAGCAAAACTCCATCTCAAAAAAAAAAAAAAAAAAAGTACTTTCGACGTTTTATAAAAATCTTGTTTTATCATATTTTGAGAAGATATTTTATGGAAGAATGGAACTGGGTTTGGAGAGAAGGTGGTATATACACTGAGTCTGGAATGAGGGTGAGTTTTAGACAAGCAGACGGGAGGGAGAACAAAAACAGTACACTGGCTGGGAGCACGAGGGTGCCTGCAGCTCTGCCATTCATGTGAGCAGCTACCTAACTTCTTCGGGCATCAGTTTCCTCTTCTGTAAAGAAAGCATAATAATGCTAAACTCAATGTGTTGTTGCAAGAATGAAACATCATACTTGCAATAAAGCTTTCAGCACAGTGCTTGGCACATCGAAAGCACTCAATAAACTTGTTATTATTACTATCATTACTATTCATGGGAACTAAAGCTGTGCCAGTAAGAGAGAGGAACAGATTATAGAAAGTTTTGGAAACCATGCAGAGCAGCTCAGGAAAATTAAGTACGCAGGGCGGGTTAGGGAGGAGAGAACTGGCCCACGAGAGTCAGCTGGGGCGGGGCGCAGTGGCTCATGTCTATAATCCCAGCACTTTGGGAGTCTGAGGTGGGTGGATCACCTGACGTCAGGAGTTCGAGACCAGCCTGGCCAACATGGTGAAACCCAACTCTACTGAAAACAAACAAACAAAAAAATCAGCCAGGAGTGGTGGCCGGCGCCTGTAATCCCAGCTACTCGGGAGACTGAGGCAAGAGAATCGCTTGAAACTGGGAGGCAGAGGTTGCAGTAAGCTGAGATCACACCACTGTACTCCAGCCTGGATGACAGAGACTCCATCTCAAAAAAAGAAAAAAAAAGAAGTCAGCTGGGAGGCTGCTATGATTCTGGAACAAGGTGGTATATTAGTTTCTTAGGAGAAACTAATTTGCTGCTATAATTTGCTGCTATAACAAATTACCACAAACTGGGAGGCTTACAACAACAGAAATTTATTCTGTCACAGTTCTGGATTTCACAGAGGTCTGAAATTGAGGTGTCAACAGCACCATGCTTCTGCCAAAAACCAGAGGAGAAGATGTGTTACTTGCCTCTTAACAGTTTCTGGTAGCTCTGGTATTCCTGAGTTTATGGCTACAACGCTTCAATTCTCAAGGCCAATATCTTCAAGTCTCTCCCTGTTCATATTCACACGGCCTTCTCCTTTGTGTGTCAGCTGTCGTATCTCTCTCTGCCTCCTTCTTAGAGGGATGCATGTAATTGCATTTAAAGCCCACCCAGATAATCCAGTACAATCTCCTCATCTCAAAATCCTTCACTTAATCACATCTTTGACCACTTAAAATAATATTCACAGGTGTTTGATTTTTAAGGTAAGCGACCACAGACCTGATGTCTTTGGGGACTTTTATCAGCCTATCGCAGGTGGTAAGGACCTAGGCAGAGCAGATCATCTAACCAGTCTGGAGCTCTGGCCAGCCCGGTGCTCTGGTGTGCGCTGGGTCCAAGGAGAGAGGCCCAGGGCTGAAAATGGGGTTGGGGGAAGCAATCACCAGTGACTAGTTGCCAGCTATGATGGCTTTACCTGTACCTTACAATGTAGCTGAATACAAGCCCTGATTGTGGGAGAAAAAAGGAGAGAAAGAGGCAGCTATGAGAGACTTTTTACAGGCAAAATTGATGGGCCTGGCTATGAAGAATGAAGTGCAAGAAAATGGGTAAACAGAGACACTGTTATCAATGGAAAAGATATTCAGGCTTGTTTTCTAAGTAATCCAAGGTTGGGGCTCTCAGCGTATTTCCAATTCATTGTTTTGTTTTGTTTTGTTTTGTTTTTGAGACAGAGTCTCATTCTGTTGCCCAGGCTACAGTGCAGTGGCATGATCTCAGCTCACTGCAACCTCTGCCTCTTAGGTTCAAGCGATTCTCCTGCTGCAGCCTCCCGTGTAGCTGGGATTACAGGCACTCACCACTATGCCCAGCTAACTTTTTGTATTTTTCGTAGAGATGGGGTTTCGCCATGTTGGACAGGCTGGTCTTGAACTCCTGACCTCAAGTGATCCGCCCACCTTGGGCTCCCAAAGTGCTGGGATTACAGGCATGAGCCACTGTACTGTACCTGGCCCCAATTCATTCTTCATCCCAGTTCCTGATAACTGTTGCACCAGTGCAGGGCCTTGTCTGGGAGATAGTAATGAATTCACTTCTCAGTCTTTAGACCTGATGAGGATCCAGGTGTGAAGCTGCCAGCAACTGCAGTGTGTCAGACAGACTGTTTACCAAGCTCCCGCAAATATTGCTACACCCAGGGGACTGCTCTAAATTAGGGGAAAACAAGTTCTTTCAAGTCAGTGCCCTAGCCAGGAATTACTAATAGAGGGTTGCTTTTCAGTATCTCCTGAGCTGATTAGGAGGTCGATGGGGCCTAATGAGCATGTGAGGTTTATTCATCTGTAAAACGTGAAAAAACGAATGCTCTCTAGGGAATTCGAATCCGATGGAACTGTTGTTCCCATTTTTAGGGCTTAACAGGGAATAAAGACAATTTACCTGTGTTTTTCCCGTTAGGCAGGTACACTGGAAGGGAGATGATTTCTTGATGATCCTTTTCATTTATTAGCTGTCAGTACAGGCTTCAACAATCTAGCCAATCAGCCCTTCATGTTTTCTTTGAAAAAAATGATACGAATTCTCATTAAAAGCGCATAATTTGACCCTAAGGGCAGAAAACTGAGAACAAAGGTCAAGTAGAGCAACTCGCACTCCATCTTTGCACAGATGAGAAACCATGATGGGGACTGTATGCTTGATTGGAAAAATCTCTGGTGAGTGAGCATTACAGAAAAAATAGAATTGCAAAAGTGTCATTTACACTTATTGCAAAAGTGGAGTTTGTTTGCTATAAACGCGAGATACTAAGAGCAGGCTTTGGTAAGGCTGTGGTGCATTCCACCCCACATTTCCCATGAACAATGTGAATTTATTTATTATTGCTGTTACGCAACGATGAAAAGAAAGCCGAAAATTCAAAAGACTCACTGCCAAAGAGCAACTAAGTCCTCTTTTGTACAGATACCCGCTAGGTGTCACACAGCTTCAGAAAAGCAATCTTTGCCTTCCAGGAGTTAACATTTTAATGAATCCTTACCTTTCCAATGCCTAGGCAAAAATTATTTCCATTTCATTACGTTCATTTGTTACAGATGCTTACCTTTGATTTCTCAAGAGAATAGAAATAAAAGACTGCAGAAAATGCCTTGACCTATATTTTCCAAATCCCTATCTCTAGCAAATCCCATACTTCCCCCTTCATAGCAGAAAACTTCACTGGTTCTGTTTTTTTGTTTTTTGTTTTTTTTTTTTCCTTTAAGAAATATGTAATACATCACAGGGCATCAGGAGTGTTTAATATTTAGCCAAACACTTTCATAAAATGACCTAAGGTTAGACCAATTGTAAGATCAAGGCAACAATTCCATCTTCCTTGAATATTCTGGAACCCCCCTCACCTCCAAGTATGGCCACCATCTCCTCCTGACAAAGCTTCTTCTGATTGAACAGAAATCAGGCACTGGGCAAAAGAGGCGCCAGCAAGACTCCTGGCCCTAGTTAGTTACTTCTCGTGCTCTAAAAGAGGAAGGTGGGCTGGTTCTGAGTTTTGACCAAAGCAAGAAATGAGAACAAGGCAGTGTGGCCAGGACAAGGCACCCTTGGACCTCCTATTGCTGAGACAGCAATTGATCGAGGGCCCCCAACACTGTGCTCTGAAATCCATCTCTGCGTTTTCCTGCAGGCCACACTTCCCAAATGCTGCTCCTAAGCACATCGGGATACTAAAGCAGACCTGCCTCAGGGAAAAGCAGAGCTCCTCTGACAGGCAGCATTTCCCAGCTTTCCTTAGAATTGCATCAAAGTCTGTCATTTCTATCCAACCTTCATTTCTTCCTTCCCCGGGGTTGGACTCGCATCACGGTATGAAAGCTCTCCAAGCTTCTCTTGGCTTCCTCCCTGTTTTCTTTCATAGGTGTTTCCCCTAGTAAATATCTTGCACATGTAATCTAGTCTGGTGTCTGCTCCTTGGTCTGGACTAACATAAGTGGCTCTGCCAGCAGGGGCAGAAAACAGCTGGGGAAACAGGGGAGGCCACATGGTATTGGTTTAAAGACCAAACTCACTTCCTGAGAAGTGGGCAGAGCCACAGCCTTAGTGAGGCTTGGCTCAATACCTAGTCCGGTGGCTTTGGAATGTGCTAACTTGGCTAGGCTAGACTACATTTCCCAGAATTCTTTCTCCTATGTTTCCGGTTAGAAAGAGCTAAAGGGTTATTCTCTCGTGAGAGATGGAAGGAGGCATGGTGGGGACAGCCATTTTGCAGCGCATGGACAGGCTTTGCTGATCTGCTGACTCACCTTGTTGACATGAAGCATGGTTGGGCCTGTCGCTGCCCTCCCTTCCCTCTGGACCTTCCCACAGCTTCTCTGACCCCTGAGGTGGGTGTTGACTTGTTCAGCAACATGACACAGGGCCTCAACTTCTGCAGGATACCCTCATCATCAAGGTGAGAGGGAAAAAAAAGGATGAGTTTCAGTCTGGCCCGATGGGGTTCTAGGTTACTGTCATCAGCTCTCCTCCCTGCCTGCCTGCTCATGGACTTCAGGCTCAAACACTAGTCAAGGAAACAGCCTTGTGGAGGCTGCTTAGCCAGCTCCTATAATTGTCTTCCAAATGAATTATATATACATATCCATCTTCTTCTCTGGTTGGACCCAGAATGATACACTCATTGTGTTCCCCCTCCCCAGTTTATGTCAGGGCACTGGTATACCTTGGGCTTCACAGAGAACACACACACTGCCAGCCCTCTGCTCTGCTGCTTTACCTTAGACTTGGACATCAACAACAACAGGAAGGTGAAACTGCATTTTGAGGACAAGTTCCCATTCACAGCCCACCTGGCACTGAAGGAAGATGGAATTACTATCTTCTGCTCAGATAACAACTGAGGAAAGAGGCCCTACCCACCCTACGCTGTAAGTGAAGAGGGAGAGGAACACGATTTTACCAAACTCCACAACAAAGATGGCAGACAGCATCGCTTTAGATGCATCCATGGTAGACATCACCAGCAAACTGCAACATTTTCTGCTGAGTCCAGACATGGCTCCACTTAAATTTGCTCCTTAAATCCAGGGGCTAGAAACAGCATAATTTTGTTGTTGTTGTTTATTGGTGTTTAATTTTGGTGGGTTTGCT
>NW_012108919.1:3622794-3634753 GCF_000951045.1 Mandrillus leucophaeus | reverse complement strand
TTTTTTTTTTTTTTTTTTTTTTTGAGACAAAGTCTCACTCTGTCATGCAGGCTGGAGTCCAGTGGCAAGATCAGGGTTCACTGTAGCCTTGACCTCCCAGGCATAAGCGATCCTCCCACCTCCACCTCCTGAGTAGCTGGAACAAGAGGTATGCACCACCACACTTGGCTAATTCGTGTATTTTTTGTAGAGAGAGGGGTTTCACCACGTTGCCCAGGCTGGTCTTGAACTCCTGAGTTCAAGTGATCCACCCACCTCTGCCTTCCAAAGTGCTGGGATTACAGACGTGAGCCACCATACCTGGCCTGTTTTGTGTTTTAAGCTAAATTATATCCGGCTTTGTGCCTCCACCTCCTTGGCTGGGAGTACATACAAAAGCGGTCATTACTGGGACAGTTAACTACTACCACCACTACCTCCCCATTGTATAGAACAGGAACCCTGAGTGTTGGCCAGGAAATAGGGCAGGGCCTGGCCTTAGTCCGATTTGGTTGCTATCACTTCTCTTTCTCCTGTCATTTCCCAGTACCAGTGTTGAGTTTGGCCCTCTGTTGTTTATCAGGCATAGCTGCCACAGAGAAACTCATCAGCATTCCAGTCTGCCTCAGTCTGGGCTGTAAGCCTCCAAAGCCGAGATGGTCAATGCTAACTCCCAGGAAGCAAGATATAGCATCATCATAGGTCCTGACACCTTGAGGAGTGCAGGGGAGCAAGTATCTGTATCATCTCCATTCGCAGAACTTTCCATCCTCCAAGTCTCAGAGAACCTAGCTCTCCCTGGTTTGTACTACTTCCTAGTAAACTCAGACCCGTTCTTTACCCCCTGTAGGTTTCAGTTATCCAAAATAACAATATAGTCATTCTCCCCAAGGTTTAGAGAAACCCCAAAGGAATGATACTTTCTACTTCCCTCATGATGGGTATGAAAATATATATTTCTTTTAAATTTTTAGTCTATAGGATAACTTTGGGAGGAAGAATGGAAGTAGAAATTGGAGGTTTCTAGGGAACTGGTAATATTTTATTTCTTGATCTAGGTGGTAATTTTACAAATGAGTTCACTTTCTGATCATTCATTGAGCTGTACATTTATGATTTGCTCACTTATCTCTATGGTCATACTTCAATCTTTCAAAGTTTAAGAAAATCCAAATGCTAACAACAACAACAAAACTCTTTCCCCTATTTACCTGCCACCCCTCATTTCCCCTCCCCTGTCGAATAGCCCTATTTAGCAGCTTTAATACTTAGTAAACTTTGGTAGTCCTTAGTGCTGTTGCACTTCTCCTCCCACTCCAGGCACATGGTCCCATTGCATTTCCTTGCTGTCCTGTGGTTGGGGAGGGTTGTGTGACTAGTTCTGGCCAGTGAGTTGGAAGAGGAAATGATGTGTGTCACTCCTGGGCTACAGCATCCAATTGCCAGTGTGAGATCCATGGGATGTCTTTTGTCCTCTGCTGCAGTGACACGCAATTTTTCAAGTCAGTGCTGTCCATCAGTCCTGGTCCCAGAGAGAGGCTGACACAGAGCCAACTCACAGTAGACACGAGCAACAGGCGTGCATGGCAGGAAATAAACATTTGTTGTTTTAAGTCACTGAGATTTGGGGATTGTTACTGCTCTGATTTGCAGTGAGACGTCCTGGTGTGTTTGTGTGTATGTGTGGTTTGCATGTTTATATCTCTGAAGAGTATACCAAGATAAGGTATACTCTTTTACAGACATATTAACTATACTCATATTTCCCTCCATGAAACAACTATTACATGAAACATGGAGGGAAATATGAGTGTAGTTAATATATCTGTATCAGAAAGCTTTTGTCTTCAAGTATAGATACCTAAAATGAAAATTGCTTTCACAATAAGCCTATTGTCTTATATAAGACAGGTATAGTAATTCCAGGATCCCTTAGTTCACCTACTCAATTGTATCATCAAAGACCCAGATTCTTTCCCCTCTGTCATCCTCAGTGTGCTAACTCCCCTTTGGGCGCAAGATGGCTACAGCAGGTTCAGGTACTAGGCATGTAGCAATCTGACAGGTTTCCTGGTTTGCAGTTTGAGTGTCTTTGGTAGTGGCATTTGGTGTTTAGTTGAACTTTCTGAATGGCCCTCATAGCAGCCAGCAAAGGTTGTCCAGCCATGATCTGTTGTGAATTATTTGAGGTTTATATAGAGAGAGTTATCTAGCTTCAGCTTTCAGGACTTTGGGAAAAGGGCAGTTTTGGTTCTCCTTCAAGCCAGGAGGGCAGGAAAGGAGCACTCCCTTGTGCGCGTGCTCACTCGCTCTCTCTCTCTGTCTCTCTCTCTTTCTCTCTCACACACACACACATACACACACACACACACCCCCCCCCAGAGAGACAAGAAATTCAGCAAAATGTTGAAAATGACAAAGGAAAACAGATCAAGCATTTTCAGGATATTGTGATCATTTTAGCAATTCTCTGATGGTGATCTTCAATGGTCTAGTTTATCTGTTATTAGGACACAGTGTGAAGTGTTCTTTTGTTGGCAGACATAAAATTAAATAGGACCCGTGACAGCCAAAAGTAAAGTGATAGACTGACATTTATTATTTCCCAGTACTTTGATTTTGCCTGATGCTGAGCTTGTAGTCTTCAGCAAGTTACTTTTCTTCTCCTTATGAATAAGTTAACAACTGTAATTTCATCACATTTCTGCTGTGAGATGTAAGTGAATTAATGCATGTAAAGTGTTTGAACAATTTCTGGCACATAGTAAATGCTATAGCACCACTAACTGTTATCATTATAATAGGGTTTTGGGGAGAATTAAATACGTTAATACAAGTAAAAGATTCAGAATAATGCCTATAATATAGTAAGGTTTTAATAAATTTTTACTACTACAACTACTACAATTTTAAATCAGAAGATTGAGGATGTTAAAGAGGGCAAAACGAGGATTAATTCTTTAAAATGAATTTGTCAGTATCAAACACCATTGTCATCTTAATTATCACGATTAATAACACATTTTCACTGAATATGTTCTCTGTGTACTACTGAATAACTGATAAAAAAGAAGTCACCAGCCCAAATATGTTCTAAAAACTTTCTAAGAGGTCTGAATCATGCAAATCATCTCTTTAAAAACTTCCTATAAGAGACAAATACAACTGCTCAGAAAATGTTTGATACTTATCGCCATCAGCGTGTTTTCTATTGCTCAAATTTATAATACTGAATATTTAGATTGTTTATGTGTTTGCTGATCTTATAGTTAGGGCACTTCATATAATCTTATAATTTTTTATAAACCTTGGAACAGTAGCCTTTAGGTTAACACTCTAGTTTGCAGTTTGGGGACTGTATCAAACCTTATTTAATGCCAAACTCTGTTATATGTTGTTAATGGGTTAGGCAGGCCCTGTGGCACAGAGGAAACTGAAGGAAACAAGGAAATTAGCATTTATCAAGCGCTTGTGCATGCTTTTGTACCATAGTTCTTTACACATCATGTTTTCTAGCCCTCACCACAACCCTGCTTTGTGATATTATCTTCTCCCTTTTTCCAGGTGAGAGAACTAAGTTGTGTGACTCCAAAAGAGCAGAAACCAGGAACTAGACAATGGAGGACCAAAGACCAGAGAACAAACAGGGTAATCCAGATGACCGAGGGATGGATGTTGTGCCCTCTGTCCTTTAGGGGATCACAAGTCTCTGCTGTGATTGAGGAGGGTAACATATAGAAAACAGAATTTTACAATTCCACGTTTTATAAGGTGATGTCTAAAAATGCACCTATGGGAACAAATGTGGATTTCCTGGTTTTGAATATGATTCTGAGCGGGCATATGATAAATGCTGACTAGCATTATTTGCAACTGTAAAATTAATCATAGAGTTGGATCTGCTAAGGAAAAGAAAATCAGAATTCACTGTGTTCTTGTGATCATAGCGCAAGATGCCCAGGCTGAGAGAGTTTCATGCTGACTTAGACCAGCTTTAAAAAACAGAGAGAACCCTGCCACCAGCTTGTCACCAAATAAACATCCATTAACCAAGTAAAGTAACTTAAAATAGTACATTATTATCTAGTGATAAGCTAGGAAAAACCAACCGTTTCCTGAGCACCTTGATGTGTCAGTGTTGTACTGAGTAACGGAGCTAGGTTAGGGAGATTCATTATATCACGGAGCTTTGGGGTGGGGCAGCCAGCAAGCAGGTACTAACTATGAAATGGCCTCATAGTGGGAAGGGCCATGACTTTATTTTTTATTTTTAGATTTTTATGTTTTATTTTGACATAATTTTAGATGTAAAAATTGCAAAAATAGTATACAGAGCCTACATATACCTTTGACCCAGCTTCCTCTAATGTTAAAAAATTATAAAACTATACAATAATGATCAAAACCATAAAATCATTAAATCAATATTGATACTATACCTTTTTTTTTTTCTTTTTGAGGCAAGGTTTCACTCTGTTGTCCAGGCTGGAGGCTGGTGCAAGCATAACTCACTGTAAGCTCAAACTCCTGGGTTTAAGTGATCCTTCAAGCATAGCCTCCTGAGTAGCTGGGACTACAGGCACGCACCACCATGCCTGGCTATTTTTAAAAACTTTGTAGAGATGGGGTCTCACTTTGTTGCCTAGGCTGGTCTCAAACTCTCAGCCTCAGAGAGCAGTCCTTCAGCCTCAGCCTTCCAAAGCACTGGGATTACAAGCGTGAGCCACTGCACCCAGCCTACATTATTAACTAAAAAATAGACCTTATTCCCATTTCACATTTTCCCCCAATATTCTTTTTCTGTTCCAGTATCCAATCCAGGATTCCACATGGCATATATTTGTCATGTTTTCTTAGTATCCTCCAATCTGGGATAGTTTTTTGGTCCTTCTTTATCCATCAAGGCCTTGACCCTTTTGATGAGCACTGGCCAGTTACTTCATAAAATATCCATGTGGGTTTGTCTAATGTTTTCTCATGACCAGACTGAACTTGTACAATTTTTGGCAAGAACACCACAGAGTGTGTTTTGTCCTCAGTGCATCATAGTGGGGGTTTCATGAAGTTAATGTCTTATTACTGGCAATGTTAACATTGATCACTGGGCTTAGGTGGTGTGTACAAAGTTTTTCTACTGTAAAGTTACCATCAAATTACCATTTTCTTCTTGGTAATTGATAAATGCCTTGGGGAAGATACTTGAGACAAGGCTAGCATTTTGTTTCTCTTCGAACTTTTGCCCACTAATTTTAGCATCCATCGGTGGATTTTGTCCACAATAATGTTTACTGTGATGTTCACCTAGTGATGATTTTCACTTCACTCAGTCCTTCTACATTTGCATTCCTCTGTAAAGAAAAGCCGTCCCTTCTCCCCTGTTTACTTATTTACTCAATTATTTATATCAGTGTGAACTCATGGATATGTACTTTATTCTATGGGTTATAATCCAACACTATTATTTATTTTGTTGCTTAAGGCTGTTTTGTTTGTTTGTTTTTTGAGACTGGGTCTCTTTCTGTTACTCAGGCTGGAGTGCCGTGGTGTGATCTTGGCTCACTGCAGCCTGGAACTCCCAGGCTCAAGTGATCCTCTCACCTCAGCCTCCCAAGTAGCTGGGATTACAGGCACACGCCACCACACCCTGTTAATTTTTGTATTTTTAATTAAGAGATAGGGTTTCGCTATGTTGCCCAGGCTGGTCTCAAGTTCCTGGGCTCAAGCAATCTGTCCACCTCGACCTCCCAAAGTGCTGAGATTACAGGCATGAACCACTACACCCATCCTGTTGCTTAAATTGTTTCAGCTTTGGCAGTCAAGAGCTCCTTCAGGTTGATGCTTGCGTCCGTTTAATGTACCCCATTCTTTTCAAGCACTTTCTTAACTTCTGGCACCACAGGCTTATCTGGTATTTTCCCTGCCCCAGTCTGGAATCAACTCCTCCAAAGAGCCCTGGTTTCTTGTATTTTAGAATGGTATTTCAAAACTGAAATCTCTGTGCTATTGGATCATTGTCCTTAGGCCTCAAAGCAAGCAGAATTAGGAAATAATGTCTGTGTATACTAACACATACACACTCAATGGTTTATTTTTGCATTAAAAACCATGAATTTATATTGACACCTCCAGTTCCAATCTAATACCACAAGATTAACTTCTTCTCCCTTTCTTATTTGTAGCTTCTTTTTTCTCCACCAATGAGGTCTCGCTCTTCTGATCTAAAATACATTCACATGTATATAGGGTGTTCAAGCTTTCTTGTTTGCCTGGGACTGAGAGGGCTCCTGAGACATGGGACTTTCTGTTTTAAAACCAGGGAAGTCCAGGACAATCAAGATGAGTTGATTACTTATTTGTCCGAACTATACATTGCGGGGTTACAGACTTGCTAACCCATTACCCCCATGGGAAACAGATTTGCCAACTAGAGTATAACATTTGTCTACAGTTCTGTCTTTAGCCTTAAGTACTTACATACGCAGTCAAGATTTTATTTTCTAAAGTTTCTTAGGTTCTTTTCCTCGCCTTCTGTATGGTTATATTACTCATTTGTAATACATTTAGGTTCATTTGTTATTGCTTGTATTCCATTTTGGGCCTCATATTACTCTGTGCCTCCTCATCCTGGTTAACTTTATTTACATATTTATTTTAGAGGGTATGTAAAATATCAGTGTATTTCTTTTTTTGAGATGGAGTCTCACTCTGTTACCCAGGCTAGAGTGCAGCGGCTCGATCTCGTCTCACTGTAACCTCCGCCTACCAGGTTCAAGCAATTCTCCCACCTCAGTCTCTCAAGTAGTAGCTGGAATTACAGGCATGTATTAATTTTTGTATTTTTTTTTTTAGTAAAGACAGGGTTTCACCATGTTGGCCAGGCTGCTCTCGAACTCCTTACCTCAGGCGATCCGCCCACCTTGGCCTCCGAAAGTGCTGGGACTACAGGCGTGAGCCACCGAGCCCGGCCAAATATCATTATATTTCTAAGGGCCAGAACTATACAAAATGGTATACTCAAAGTGTTGCTCTCTTCTCACCACTCTCATCCCATTCCCAGCAGATAATCAACCATCTTAGTTTCTGGATTATCCTTCCTGTATTTCTTTTGCACTAAATGAGGAGACACATATTGTATTTTTGTATATACTATATGTATTCTTTTTCATTTTGCTTTATTCACTCATCAGCAGATCCTGGACATCACTCCAGCTCAGGTCATAGAGATCTTCCTCATTCTTTGTTACAGCTGCATAGTACTTCATTGTACGGACATAGGTGAATGTACCACACATTCAGCCTGTGTATGAGCACTCATGTTGTTTCCAGTATTTTACTATCACAAATCATGCTGCAGTGCCTTACCTCTACTTATATATTTTTGTATTTTTGAAAGTAAATCTTCAGGGTAGATTTTTAGAAGTGGGATTGCTGGGTCAAAAGGCAAATGCATATATCGTTTTGTTAGATATGAGACGGTGACCTTGAAGTCAGGCTAACCTGGGTTTTAATACATACTTTGCTACTTCCTAGAAATGTGGGTAATCTCTAAACCCAGTCTCATCAATCATTACCCGGCTGCTCAAAGTATGGCCCAAGGACCAGCAGCATCACCACCCACTGGGAGCTTGTTAGAAATGCAAAATCCCAGGAAGCCCCAGTTCTACAGAATCAGAATCTGCATTTTAAAAGATCTCCAGGTGTCTCCTAGGCAGATTAAAGTTTGAGATGCTCTCATCTATGCAACAGGAATGGTGTTAGTAGTAATAGTACTAGTATTAGTTATTGCTCTAGATGTATGCACCTAGTACAAGAAAAAGTAAATAAGGCCTTAAGTCAACAAGCAAAATATTGAGGGAGAAAACAACAGCCACACCACCCTTAACCACACCAATAACACATCCTCTGCTTCTTGCTTTGTCTAAATACTTGTAACGTCGGAAGGTCACTTGCTATGAGAGGTAAACGAAACCTAGTGGTAGGAAATATGTGTCTCTTTGGTTAAAACATTAAAACCTTAAATAAACTGTATGTTATAACCTGTGATAGGTTTGCCACAACATCATGGTTTTATACAGGGCCACAGTTCAGAGACTATGTTTCTTAAAATTTCTGTACCTTATTCACACCATGAGAAAAACTAGAGTTACCCTTGGTCCACTAGCTGCAATTAGAATCACCTGCAGAGCTTTAGAAACACAACAATGTCAGGCCCCACCTCAAACCAATTAGAATCTCTTCAGTGTAGACCCCAGACAGCAGGACACCTGATGCTTTAATGCATCTCAGGTGATTCTAAATTTAAGTCGCTCTTCAGAACTTGTATTGGTCATTTTCACACTGCTATAAAGAAATACCTAAGACTGGGTAATATAAAGAAAAGAGGTTTAAGTGACTCACAGTTCCGCATGGCTGGGGAGGCCAGGAAACTTAGAATCATGGTGGAAGGGGAAGTAGGCATGTCTTACATGGCAGTAGGCAAGATAAACTGTGAAGGAAGCAAAGGGGGAAGTGCCACTTATAAAACCATCAGATCTCGTGAGAACTCACTGTCAGGGAACAGCATGGAGGTAACCACCCCATGATCCCTATGATCCAATCACCTCCTTCTCTCGACACGTGCTGATTACAGGGATTACAATTCGAGGTGAGATTTGGGCAAGGACACAGCCAAACCATACCAGAACTACTGGGTGAAATTAAGCAAAGATTGTTCCCCTTTTCTCAATTATATGTTTTATAGAACATATAATTCTCTACCAAAATAATTAGTATATAGCAATCACTAATTCATTTTAAAACTTCTGTACCTCAAAAAATTCACAATGAATATCACATGATAATCTAGGAAAGAAATTTTATAATATAAAAAACCCAAAGGGTAATATTCTTCATATATGAAGAATATGGTAATATTATTACATATGAAAAATATTAATATGTATTAAGAATATTACATATGAAGAATATGTTAATATCCTTTATATATTATTATTCACATGTAAGAATATAAATATTTTTAGTATATAAAAATATAAATATTCTTAGTATAATATTCTCTTATGAATTAATGAGAAAAAAAGAACATTCCACTGGGGAAAAAGGACTAACAAAGAATTAAAAGGAAAACAAACAGCAAATAAGCATTAAAATATTCAATTTTTTTAGTAATCAAAGAAGTGAACTTAAAATAGCAACTAGATACCATTTTCTACCACCAAAATGGGAAAAATATGTTTGTATGATAAGCAATATTTATGAGATCCTTGAGAAATTGGTCATTTTTAACTGGGAATGGCAATGTAAATTGGAGCAAACTTTCTGTAAGGCAGTTTGGTCCTGCTTATCAAAACCTTAAAATATTCATGACCTTTGATACAGCAATTTCACTTCTGGAAATTTGTTTTGGGAAAATAATTAAAGATGTGTATGAAGATTTAGCTACAAGAGGATATTCATGTCAGTACTATTTTCAATAAAGAAAATCTGGGATGATAAATGAAAACGTTCAACAATAGATCATTGTCCAGATAAAACATGAAGCCTCCATACTATGCAGCTACTTGAAATGATGTTGCGGAAATCTGTCTACTGAAACGAAAAAAAATCATGATACATGGTGCCATGAAAAATCATGTTACAGTGTGGTAACTGTGGTATGACCCCATTGTTGAAAGCGTATATAGAAAAGAAATGGAAAAGATACAGACCAAGGAGTCCACAGAGTTGGATGGGGAGGAGTACATCCTTTGTATTTGTCTGTATTGCTGATTTTTCTACATTCTGTTAAAGAAAAAAGTTATTTGTGACACTTGCATAATGGCAAGGCAGCCTACTTACTTGAATGGTAACGGGGTTTTGCAGTGGGGGAAAGGGATTGGACTCAATTCCACATACAAGGAAAAGGAGAGATTTATAGCCAAGGAGCTGGGTGGGAGGTAGGTGGATGGAAAATTACTAAGAGGGTAGGATAATTCTGTGCCAAACTCACCTAATAGGATTCTTGCTGAAGGCAGACCAGGGTAATCAGCAGTTCCTGGGGGATATGGAGAATGAAGAAATTAGTCAGATATCAAAGGTGGAGGACTCTGACTAAACTGACTTGACAGAATTCTTGCTAAAATTCAGTGATGCAAAGATAGACACGAAGTCCAAAAGTTGAGGACTAGTTGGAAAGAGGATTCAGAGAAGCCTAACTTTGTTCAAGGGGAGATTCTTTGTCAATCCATCCTCTCGTTCAAAGGAAAGAAGAGACATAACAAGAATGTAACATATCTACAATGTAGGTCCATTTCTCCTATAGTCGCCTTTTGTTCTTTACCAACCAGCGGAACCATCTGTTCAGACTCGGTAGTAGAGGGTATTTACTGACTTTGATAAAAACATTTAGGCATGAAATAAGGGCAATTTCTATAGAAATAAAAGAAAAACCAACCAAAATTAACAAGTGCAGTTTCTGAGTCTGAAGGGCAAACATTTAAGAAAATTTTTAGATAAAGGGCTCGGAGCATCTTTAGGTGGTGGAATGAGGATGGCAGTAGCAATCTGATAGGTTTCCTGGTTTGCAGTTTCAATGTCTTTGGTAATGGCATTTGGCATTTAGTTGAACTTTCCGAATGGCCCTCACAGCAGCCAGCAAAGGTTGTCCAGACATGATCCATTGTGATTTCTTTGAAACTTATATATAGAGTTGTCTAGCTTCAGCTTTTAGGACTTTGGGAAAAGGTCAGTTTTAGTTCTCCATGATGTCAAGCCAGGAGGGTAGGAAAAAAACTAGAAATGTTAGTTTGAAGAGTTATAGTCAGATCAGAGGAAATGAAAAGAATTGAGAATTTGTTAGGGACTGACAAAATGTACAAGAAAGAACCAACCAGGGCACACTATTGTTTTCCATTGAAACATAAAATTTTTCTCTATAATTACTCTACTCCTTGATTCTTGTTTACCAAATACGTCTAGTCTCATTAGATTTGGCCTGATTATTTACATAAGTGCAGCAAGAATGGTAATCAACCACATAGAACTTTTTGAGTTTGCTTTGCTGGAACTTCTCATAGGAATCTGATATGGTTTGGCAGTGTCCCCACCCAAATCCCACCTTGAACTGTAATAATCCCCACGTGTCACGGGAGAGACCCAGTGGGAGGTAATTGAATCATGGGGGCAGGGCAGGTTTTTCCTGTGCTGTTCTCATAATAGTGAATAAGTCTCACGAGATCTGATGGTTTTATAAAGGGCAGTTCCCCTGCACACACTCTCTTGCCTGCTGCTATATAAGATGTGCCTTTGCTCTTCCTTTGCTTTCTGCCATCATTGTAAGGCCTCCCCGACCATGTGGAACTGTGAGTTCATTGAACCACTTTCATTTTTAAATTACCCAGTCTCAGGAATGTCTTGAACAGACTAATACAGAATCTCATATCAAATCTCATATTAAAAGCCTCTGGAGAACTCACCACCAAATTTCACCTGCAAAATCAATAGATTGGGTAAATTTCTCTCTTCTTGGGGTCACCAAATATCTTTAGGTTGTTAGGTCTGCCAGGGAATGACACCCATAAGGCTAGAACACTATAAACTGGGTACCAGGCCAGATTTTTTCAAGACAGCTTTATAAACATCAGTTCCATAAAGTCAACCATAGTTTCTTAAATCAGATTCTATGCATATAATTATTTTATTATTATTATTACTATTATTTTCTTTTTAGATGTGGCATCTCACTATGTTGCCCATGCTGGTCTTGAACTCCTGAGCTCATGTGATCCTCCCACCTCAGCCTCCCAAAGTGCTGGGATTACAGGTGTGAGCCATCACATCCAGCCCTATGCACATCATTCTTAAATATGCTATGTCGGGCCGGGCACGGTGGCTCAAGCCTGTAATCCCAGCACTTTGGGAGGCCGAGAAGGGTGGATCACGAGGCCAGGAGATCGAGACCATCCTGGCTAACACGGTGAAACCCCGTCTCTACTAAAAAATA
>NW_012108919.1:3607383-3622423 GCF_000951045.1 Mandrillus leucophaeus | reverse complement strand
GAGCTTGCAGTGAGCTGAGATCCGGCCACTGCACTCCAGCCTGGGTGACAGACCGAGACTCCATCTCAAAAAAAAAAAAAAAAAAAAAGCTATGTCAGTCAAAGCCTTGGTAATATATAAGCAATGTTCACAATAGTGTCATGTTACAAGAAGACTAGATTCTTATTGAACTGGGGCAAATAATTATATTGCCATGAAAATACAAATCAAAAACACATCCTATATCCTTGTACACTTTTCATACAGAGTTGTTCCATTACTATTTTCAACAGTTTTATTGACATATATTGATTGTAATTTTAATCATTAGTAACCTCCTATTACAGAGAAAACTAAGGGTTAGTAAGGGGTAGACAATTATGAGTTATCTGTCATAAATAAGCATTCTGTAGCACACTAGCAAATTTTATGAACATACCGTCTCACATGTCTTTTGTTTTTTGTTTTTTTTTTGAGACAGAGCCTTACTCTCTATGGCCTAGGCTGGAGTGAAGTGGCAGGATCAGGGGCCTCAACATCCCAGGCTCAAGCAATCCTCCCACCTCAGCCTCCCTAGTGACTGGGAATACAAGTGTGTGCCACCATATTTGGCTAATTTTTGCATTTTTTGTAGATATGGGGTTTTGCCTTGTTGCCCAGGCTGGTCTCAAACTCCTGGGCTCAAGCAATCTGCCCACATCAACCTCCCAAAGTGCTAGGAATACAGGCGTGAGCCACCATGCCCACCTGCATCTCACACTTCTTATAGAACAACTTTTTATTTTTATTAACAGATCCAAATATTTTCAGTTTCTTTATACCATATAAAAATAAGAAGCCAAAAATATATAAACTTAACCTGTGCTTAGTAATTAATACTTGAGTAATTTATCTTACTTAGAAATGATTAATATTTAATAAATATGTATTACTTAACTTAGCTTAAGTCTAAGGTTTCAAGTTACCAAAGAGAGTTTGGAAACTATTTTCAGACAGACATATTATAACATTAAACTAATATATCATCTCAAGTTATTTCCCTATTAACTATTTTTAACTTTATTTGGCTAGTAATCCCAAGTAGAATAAAAAGTATGCTCATATTATGTTTAATGCTAACAACTAAGAACACACAACTATTTTTATTAAACCAATAATAGTCTTAAACTAATCTTACTTACCAAAGATGTACCCATGTCATGTGAACCTGAAACACCTTTGAGTTAGTTCCTATATTTCTGGGAGTTTTAGGAATGTTTAATTTATATAAGCACCCATTTATTTCTAATCAATTTGAATAAAACTCCTTTAAGGAATTTTATAAATTAATTTCATAATACCATCCAGAGGTAAGAAAATATCATGTATACAAAACATACATACATACATAGGCATACATGCAAATATTCACCTTCAATATGAGAGCTAATGTTTTTTACCCATATTTCTGTAGGAGACTTTGGATTTTCATTTGCCCTGGTGTGTAACCTTATGGAAGCTATGGACTACATTTTAGGTAAGAGAGTGAGGGGACATCAAGTCAACTGTCTGGACGTCTCGAAAGCCTGGCTGAGCAGATAAAATGTCTAGTCTATTTCCAATTAGCCTTTTCTTTTTCTTTTTCTTTTTTTTCTTTTTGGCCATAGGTGGTTGCTGTTTGGGAATCCCTGCATCCTTTAAGAGCCCCCACTGGAGGCAAGGGGCCTAAAGCTCAAGTGGTTGAAGGTAGTTGAAAGGCTACAGTGGGAAAGGAAAGGCCTGGCGGAGTGGTAGAAGGCAGAAGCAGCAGGGACTTGAAGGGGTGTATCAAAGTGCTCCCCTACAAGAGGACAGAAGGGAGATCAAAGGTAGTAAAGGGAGGGAAGGAGCAAAAGCAATGGGAAAACAGTGGTCTTAAAGGAGCCAGTTAGGGGTGATCTTAAGTTTCCCAAAGAAGCCAATGAAGTTCCACATTATCTTTAGTAAAACTGTGCCAACAAGAAGGAGGTAGACAAAGTTAGCAAAGCATCTAGTCAGCAGGGGTTAGGGAAGGTGGCTTCAGCCGACTGAGAAGTTCCTATGGAAGAAAGAGGATCAAACAAAGCAGGCCTCACAGAGCCAGGAAACATTTTCCAGTGCACTGTTTGGAAGTCAGACCCCACTTGAGAGAAAGAATGGGAAAAGAGACTTCCAGCCTAGGGAGTTGGGGAGTTATCCTCACTAAAGACGGAGTCAGGAAGAAAAATATCCAGCCCAGCAGGCACCTTTCAAACAAAGAAGCCTGGGTCCCTAACCCAGTTTCTACTTGCCTAGGCCTCTTACCCAACCTCTGGGTTTTCGTTGTTGTTGTTTTTGAGACAGAGTCTCGATCTTTCACCCAGGCTGGAGTGCAGTGACACGATCTCAGCTCACTGCAACCTCTGCCTCCCAGGTTCAAGCCATTCTCCTGCTTCAGCCTCCCAGGTAGCTGGGATTACAGGCGTACACCACCCCACCTGGCTAATTTTTATATTTTTAGTAGAGACGGGGTTTCACCATGTTGGCCAGGCTGGTCTCGAACTCCTGGCCTCAAGTGATCTGCCCGCCTCGGCCTCCCAAAGTGCTGGGATTACAGGTGTGAGCCACTGCACTTGGCCCCAACTTCTGTTCATCTGGGCTTCTAACGCATCTGTTAGAGTATACTCAGACTCATAAGAATCAAAATTTGCCCTTGCTGTGCTTCATTTGTCCTGAGCAGTGGTTCAGGACTCTGACTCACCAGTGAATCCCTGATCAATCAGTCAAGAGTGAAGATACAGGCATCAAAGGTGGGTACTTAACATCCCACCTTTGGTCTGGAGAGGTCCAATAATGAATCTGGTCCTATCCAAGTTGCGGCACCATAACTGTTAAAGATAAAATTATTCACACCACTTGTTAAAGCAATAAGGGAGACTTTATTAAGGAGGACTGTGATAATGGGGCTTTTCGGTGGATGAGAGAGACTAGGCTTAACTCCAAATATAACAAGGAAAAGGAGAGATTTATAGCCAAGGAGCAGTGCGGGAGGTAGATGGTTCGAGAATTACTGAGAGGGTAGGGTAAGTCTTTGCTAAATTGACCTAATAGGATTCTTGCCAAAGGCAGACCAGGGTGATCACACATTACCTGGGGGATGTGGGGGGTGAAGAAATTGGTCAGATATCAAGGATGGAGGACTCTGGCTAAACTGACTCGACAGAATTCCCATTAAAATTGAACAATACAAAGATGGACACAGAAATGCAAAAGTCGGAGACTGGCTGGGAAGCGCAAGCAGAGAAGCCTGATTAAAGTTTGATCAAGGAGAGACTCTCTGTCAAATCAAACACCGCTTTTGTGTCCCCCTACATTTTTAAATACTCACTTTTTCTTAAAGACAGGAAAGGCATAACATTATTTTTAAGAGAAATACAGAGACCTTATTAATTTTAATAATCCCCCAAACTCAAACATTCAGAACTATTTAATGCCTAACAGTATGGAAATCCTTTAACATTTTTTTTTAAATATGGGTATCTATATTCAATTCTATGGAACTTTATATTGCCCTTAAAAATAATTATAAAATAGTATAAAATTTTAAGAAGTACTTGAGACAATGTTTAAAAAATGAAGCAAAATATAAATTATGCAGTGTTACGTTTGTAAAAAATAGAAATGTTCAGGGACAGAAATGTGAACAGAATATGCAAAATGAAAATTAATTTATTGTTTGAAATGGTTAGTATTATGCACTGTTTTTTCTTTTTTTTTGAAAATATTACCTTTAATCTTTTTATTATGTTCTTCAGTTTCCAGAAGACCTTCAAATTACCTGCCTTCTTTTCTTTACCATTCACTAGGCTTACGTAGATACTTTCCTAGGGAAATAGGGTAGCCCAATTTAGCAGAAAATAACACAAGACACATGGTCGAATTTGAATTTCAGATATGCAACAATCTTTTTATAGTGTTATTAACAATATGTTCCACGCAGTATTTGGGACATGCTTATATTAAAAAATTGGTTTTCTCTTTCCTGAAATTCACATTTAACTGGGCTTTCTGTAGTTTCTCTGGCAACCCTATGGGGAAAGAATGCAATATGTTGATGAGCTGCACCCAGGGCCCCTGCGTCTTGGGAAGGGAGCTCGCAGGACATCTTCTCAGGCACCAAGACACAAAAATTATTTTTCCCACTCCACACTATATTCTTCTTTTCAACCTTCCTACTATGGCCTGCTAGATGGAAAATGTCTCCCTCAGAGGATAGAAAGAGGCTGCAGGAAATGAAACCCATTAAATTATTTCGGAAGATATTTAGCACAGCTTTTGCCTCAGCCTGGCCCACTTCAGCAAGACCTAGAGGGGAGGGGGAGAGGGAGGAGGAGGCAGGGGGGCAGGGGAGATGGGGGTCTAGGAGTGCCAGAGGAGAAGAAAGTGCCCACGGTACCATAGGATGGTAAAGAGATCCGCATTTCTTCCACATTGGCCTTAAAGGAAATAAAATCGTGGGCCCATTTGGATTCTTATAAAGCTGAAAATGTACCTGTCCAGGCTAGAGCCAATTTCCTATTACTGCCTCTAGGACCAAGCAGTAGTCTAAACAGACTACTCAAGATTTCCAACAAGCTTGCTGCAGTGCCAAGTCCTAATACAAAATTTCTGGAATCCAAAGCAATAATTTAGGAAACACCATAAAAAGCACCCAGTGAAAATCCTGTAATCTGACCGATTTCCTTTGCATGGGAAATGGGACTGCTGCCTCCTGTAGACTTTCTCACCAGCAATGTGCAGAATCACTCATGCTCCCTGACTGGGACCTTTCTCTTTTCTGTCTCCCATCCTAGTCTCCTACCCGGTCCCCATACTGCACTCCATCCACCCCCAACGAGAACAGCAGACCAACCACTCACATTGACCAGAGTGCCCTTGAAGGCCCCGTTAGCACCACATGGAATCTCCTGCTGCTGCCTGAAAACTGCAGGTAATTTGAGCACCATCCCCTTCCAGGGTTTTCAAAATTTCAAATGAGAAATTTCCTTGGTGTGCTGCAGTTTTTCATTTATCTATATAAACCCTCTCTGGTTTTCCACCCACCTCTGCTGCTTGCCTTCAAAGCCCTAACTCTTAAGTGATTCGCTCCCACTATATCTGAACACATGTTGATAGCTAAGCCTCAGAATAGTCTTGGAAAATCATTCTTATTCCTTAGAGGGTGCCACAGGCATGGTGGATAGTAGAAGTAACCTAGGATCTTGAGGCAGAAAGCCTGGATTTGAGTATTTGTTACCCGATCGTGGATGACTCAACCTCTTTAGATTCTTTGTCTGTTAAAACAGGATCCGATCCATCCTACTTATCTCATAGATTTGTTACGTGGAAAAAATGGGAGGAAATGATGTCAGTGTGGTTTATAAACTGTAAACCTGCTGTGATAATAATAGCATTATTCATTTTGTGCTAAGCACTGAGCTCTATGTGGCTTATCTCATTGAATTCTCACAAGGTAAATATTATTCCCGTGACAGATGACTATGCTGAAGCACAGAGAACCTAAATATCTTGCTTAAACATAATGCCAGCAGTAAATGGTGGACCTGGGATTTGAACCCAGGCCATCTGGCAGCTGAGCCTACTCACTTACCAACTGTCCTGTGCTACTTCCCAGTATAGCAGACTCAAATCATTGTTAGAAGCTGAGGCTGCAGCTGCTCCTGCCCTGGCCTCTCCGGGGTGGAAGGCAGTGCTGTTGCCATGGGCTCTCTCCTGTGATACTTCCTTTCTGTATCTTTAACTCTGGATCCCTTTGTGAGGTTACCTTGGAGGAATCAGAACTATTTGCTGCTTTAAAATGTCTTTTCTGGCTGGGCAGAGTGGCTCACACCTGTAATCCTAGCACTTAGGGAAGCTGAGGTGGGCAGATCACTTAAGGTCAGGAGTTCGAGACCAGCCTGGCCAACACGGTGAAACCCCATCTCTACAAAAAAATTAGCTGAGTGGCATGCCTGTAGTCCTAGCCACTTGGGAGGCTGAGGAGGGAGAATCACTTGAACCCAGGAGGCGGAGGTTGTAGTGAGCCCAGACTGCACCACTGCACTCCAGCTTGGGCTACAGAGCGAAACTCTGTCTCAAAACAAACAAACAAACAAACAACAACAACAACAAACAACAACAACAACAACAAACGCCTTTTCTTTGTCTAACTATTAAGTTTCAGGGGAAATATCTGGTTAGCAGCATATACAAATTTGGACAATAATAAGCTGTGCCACAAGGAGTCCTGCTATTCCAAGACAGATAACAAAGCAGAAACAACTGAATATATAGTTGTGAAAGTTTGGGCGTTCCACTGGTAGCTGGGTGTAGCGTGGGATTTCTCAAATGTGAGTCAAGTACAGACATATTTTTAAGGAAAAAATATTCCTGTTGATCATGAAGACCACATCTACGTGCCCCCAGTTTAAGAAATGCTGATGCATGGTAGAAAAGGCAACTCCAAACCTGAACTTAGGAAACCGATTCTGGTCCTGCCTTCGCCACTACCCAGCCAGGTCATTACTGTTGCCTCATCTGTAAAAGGAGAGAGTCTAGATCAGAGCTCAGAGGAGGCTGCAAATCCAAAATGGGGGGGCATGTGACCTCATAGTATCCAGACCCGGTGGAAGCAGTAGCAAGCAGCAACTCGACCCAAAACACTGTGGCCAAGAGGCAATGCAGGCACGTTTACTCTTTATCTTCAGATTTTCTGCCAGGAGCTTGGCATCCTTGTCTTTATGCAAAAATCTACTGATTCTGAGTATGGAAACTAATACAACAACATTTAAAACATTGGGAGAACCAAATCAAAGATGCCTCTGTGAGCCAGTGCTATGGCCCGAAACGCAGCAGTTTGACACTCTTTCGAGTTTTCAAAATAAGTCTACCTAAGGTTCCATAGAGCTATTGTGAAGGTTCTGTGGGGATGTGGGGTGGCCAGCCCTTCCCTTATGTCAACCAGAACAGTTTTATCTGCGTTTCTAGCGATACTCCACCAATTTAAGAAATGCTTCCATGGCTAAACACTGGAGTAGTTGGTATTTAAGAGAACTTCCTGCTATAATATCCACATGTCTGTCTACAACTGTAGAGGTAGATATAGATAGAAAAGTCTTTATGGTAGGCTTGTTTCAGAGAAAAAAGAAACTATCCCGTGGATCCAGAGGTCTGAAACCAGGAGTGTGTCATCCCCTTGGAAGCATCACCTCAGTGCTATGCTTCTGGCAGGCTGTTTTACTATGCACCTCTCCTACACCTTTGCCTTTCACCAAAAACTGAAGCATGAAATCACAGTTCTAAAAAAGAAAGGCCCAGCTCTAAAGAAATACCAGGTTCAAACAGCCAGCCAGCCTGTTTCAGTCCCTCTCAAGTTCTTTGGGTTTATTTAGCAGCAAATGGTGGTGATTCTTTCTTGAAAATGGTTCTCTGAAAAGCAATTTATTTCTGAATGTAGCTCAACCTCCCCCTGCTTGTAAGTTCTTCTTAGATCTTTCACTGCCCGTGTGTGTATTCTGTGGAGAAAGAGGCTGTCATGTTTTGAGTGCACGCAGCAGTGAAGCTGAAAGGCACACAATACTACAAGGGTTTGGGAGCCTCCCTTGGAAATGTGTGAGGGAGTTTTTTGCTGCATTCTCACAGTTGAAAGGATTTGGGGTGTTGACAGTCCTGGCAGACTTGGGCTCAACAGATGAAAACTGCTGCTTGGATATGGCAGGGAACCAGTGTGTGTGTGTGTGTGTGTGTGTGTGTGTGTGTGTGTGTGTGTGTGTATGTGTTTGTGTGTGTGAGACTTGTCTACCTTCTTTCTTTCACTGGTAATTCAAATGGTTCTACAATTATTTTACCACATTATTAAATCCCTAACCTGACAGTGGGAAATTTCTTTAGAATAGTTTAAGGAAACTGAGGTGGATATAACAGAATGAAAATGAAGGAAAGCAATACAAAGACATTATCAGGAAAATCTCTTGAATATCACAAAGTGATTGTCTTAATATAGTTTCTCAAAGAGAAATACCTCATAAAGAATGAGGTAGAACTGAGATGAAACCATTCCACAGATTGCATTTACAAAGGACTTTAAGTTGAGAGAGCAGGAGAAAAAAGTAAATGGCCATGTGATGTTTTCTGAAACCCACCCATGCCTCTAACACTCATCTCTACAAATCTGGAAATCGCAATTAGTGAGATTTTCCAGGATTTGCTTCACTTCCTATGACCCCTCATCCTTCTCTTGAGAGGGAAGATGTGTTAATTCCCTGCATCTTCTTTCCGTGTGATCCAGTATATCATGAGGTAGACACTGTTCCAGCACTGGTCTAATATTCTCCTGTACTTTAGTGTCTTTCTCTCTGGCTGAGTGAAGTCACAAGCCTGCACAGATGTCACTAACTTTCCTAAGGGTCTGTCCACATCATGCTTTGATTTTGTTTTTATTTTTGTTTTTGAGATGAAGTCTTGCTCTGTCACCCAGGCTAAAGTACAGTGGCACAATCTCAGCTAACTGCAACCTCCCCCTCTTGGGTTCAAGTGATCCTCCCGCCTCAGCCTCCCAAGTAGCTGGGATTACAAGCATGTGCCACCACACCCAGCTAATTTTTGTATTTTTAATAGAGACGGGGTTTCACCATGTTGGCCAGGCTGGTTTCAAACTCCTGACCTCGAGTGATCCACCCAACCTCGCCTCCCAAAGGGCTGAGATTACAGGCAAGAGCCACCGCACCTGGCCAGGTATTTTTTCTTCAGAGGAGCTCATATGAGTTTGGGAATAGAAACACAACAATAATGCCTTTGATAACTTTTTGTAAGAAAATCCCCTCCCACCCGGCCACACACTTTTCACTCTCAAAGGCTTTGAACTGTTGTGCTTGTAAATGGGATCCATGGCTTTTTTTCTTTGCTTTTAATGCACACCCATAATTACAGGTAGTCTATAAAGCAGGGTCTCCATCTCTCTTTTCTGTCTGTTCAGGATAAACAATGCTTTAAATGCACTATTAGCCTGTCATGAGGTGGAGCTCAAATATGAAACATCGGTGGTAGCTCTAACTCAACCTGCATGACTTCTGAGTTCCTGTATTGCGTACTTTAAACGTAAACTCAAGCACAGACGTTGCTGATAAGAGCACTATTATTTAGCACTATTATTTAGATTTTCATTGGCCAACTCTATCTATTAGATGTTCTTTTGCCATTTCACACAAATTGATGTTTTGACAGGTGCTATTTTATTTGGTTAGCAGGACTTCACTGTTTTTCTCTTCAGCCCTCTCCAAATAGCTACAAAGGTACAGATGCCAAGCTAGTATAATAGGTAGATTTGTTGGCCAGAGGTGATTGTCAGAAGCCAAAATTAACAAGTTCTAGAAAAGACTCTAGCCGCGTGTGCATAAGTTATTTCATGGTATTTTATTTCATAAGGTGATTTTAATGTAGTTTAATTCTTTTTCTTTCCTCTGGTGTATTATTGATCCCTCAGCCTTGAAATGGAGATTCAAATAAATACTTGGCAAAGCAGATTTGATGACCCTGTCTGTTTTACTAGAAGAAAGACATCCATCCTCTTTATAATCACTGAAGTATTATTTAGTAGTCTCTCTGCAAGAACACAACGCTCTCTCTCTTATTGGGTGTAATACCCTGCAGAAAATTTATATTTCCTTCTTTCTGTTGATATAAGGAGATGAGTTTCATGGAAGACTATAGTTATTTGGACAATTCTTGGCCTCCTCACTTGATTTAAGACAAAGAAAATAGGTACATTTCATTAGTAATATCTATGGAGACTAAACTTTTCTGAGTTTCCTTCTTACGAGAACGTTTAGAGAACATAGCACCCCCTCCTCCACCTTTTTAAAAAAGCTTTCAATAAGAAGGTGCTGCCATTTGCATTATGCCATTTAGGGACTTAATTTCTATATTCAAAGCTGGACTCTGAACTCCTAAGCTGCCATGCACCTGCTACACTCTTATTTGCCCTCATTATCTTAAGGATATGGCTGGGATATGGTCATGCCTGTAGAACTTGATGGACTTCAGATCTCTCAGAGGCTGTGCTTTTTGTACATGTCCCCAATCAGCCTCCCTCAGCCTTTGTTCAGGTTCTTTTGACGGGGCTGTGTGACGCCTGTCTGCATTCTGCCCTTCGCCCCTGACAAATTCATTCAGAAGAAGTCAGAGTTGCTCTTCAACTGAGAACATAAAGCGGTCCCTCTCCCTTGGAAACCACTGTGTACCTTTGATTCAGATCTCTCTCAATCTACCCTAGGAACCTCTAATAAAAGAATTAGAAGGAATGTTGACATTCTCTGTGTCTGGAAAGGCAGGAGGGCCACCAAAGAAAGAGAACCTATGAGTATGTGCAGCATAGGCAGTGGGGCGCTGTCCAGATGCTCACCCCCCTCAACCCCCCACTTCATGAAGGACATGCCCTGTCAGGGATTTCTCGGCTGTGGAGAACCCCCTTGACCAAGGTCACCCCCTACATGCTATGACTGATTGATGGAGTAAAAAGGCCGGGCCATCTCAGCCCACCTTGGGACACTTCTGAAGGGCCATTTCCACTCCAGTGTGCCCCATAGGCTGGGGCTTTTGTGAGGCCTGCATGACAGCTCAGCTTCTTCTGCCCACACCTTCCACAGATGTTGATCCTGAGGGCAGTCCTTAATCAACACCCTGCACACTAAACTCTGGGGGACCCACCCTGTGACAGAGTGTTTATTTAGAAAAGGGAAAGGATATTAGCAGGATCCGCTGTCTTCTCTATCATCTCCAGATGCTGGTCTGTTATCACTAACAATGATTACCACTAACCTCTCTGGTAAGGAGACAACACCAAAACAAAACTGGACTGAGAATAAGCTCATAGCAAAGGAGGAAGATCACAAGTTTTCACCTCATCAGCAGCATCCATGACATGAAATTGCCAGGCACTTCCCCTCTATTACTTCAGTTAACTCTCACAAACATTTGATAAAGCAGACCTCATCCTCATTCTGTGAATTAGGAAACTGACCTGGAGACAGAGAATAACTTGACTAGACCACAGGGCTCAAATGCATTTAAGCCTCAGTCTTCTGCCTCTAAACCCCAGCTAAATGTTGCTGTATTCAACATATAGTTAAATATGCCTTGCACATGTACCTTTTGAAAACTGGGCCTTGCCAGCAAAAGATATTGCTTTCAAAGTTATATTCTGCTATACTAGTGTAAAGTTTATTTTGTGGTTTAAGACAGTATCTAATAAAGTCTGTGTAACATGGAGTTTGAATCAAGTTGAGTCCTCTAAAATCCATTGAATAGAGAGGCTGAAACTCTAACAGCTTTGTATTCTGTCTCTCTATTCCTTCTGTTTTCTAGTATTAATGGACAGACTGTGTATGAAGATAGATTACCATTTTCGAGAACGATTTCATCAAAATGCAGCTCAGTCCTTTGACTCCTGCTAGCAGGTTTCCTGGACCCCATGGTAGGCATTTTATGTCCCTCCTTCACCCCTGGCTTCCTCTTTATCCTTTGTTGTTGCTTTGCCCTCATTTCCCCCATTACTTATGTATTTGTTTCATCTTTTAACCTGCTGTTTATGTTCCTCTCAGCTGTATCAAATCCTTTTTAGAAAGTCATTTCCATGTTCTGCATTACTTCACCCCATCTTTTCCCTGTAAGAAAGGTACCAGAATAATAACTTCTTAATCTTCTAGAAACACACAGATATCTGAGCCAGCATGGTAGAGGGGTCATAGATATGCTTCTCCCACACATTTGTTAATATTAGGGAGGCAGAGTTACACAGTGGAATAAGCCTAGGATTTAGAGTCAAATGGACAGGGGCTCAATTCCCAGCCCTACCAATGAATGCTGTGGGCACATTCACCTTTGTACACACTAACCTCTCTGAACATATAATAACACAACTTGAAGTGTTGGGTGGAGTAAGTAATGTATTTGAGGCATCGGAAGTTGTTCAATAAATAGGCCTATCATTTTCACTTGATTGTAAGCCCCTCATGGGCAGAGAAGGAGTCAATTTAACTCCGGCCTCTCAAATCATGCCTGATAGTATTAAGTGTCCTCTAAAGTAATGATGCATCGCTGACTGGCTGTGAATGACATTGTGGTGCAGGGAGAAGAGCAATGGATTGTGAGCTCTGCCATTAGCCAGTTATATGGCTGTTGGAAGCCTTGTTAGGCCTCTGTTTCTTAAGAGGTGAAATGGGGTATAACTGGATCATTTTTGTGATCCATTCCAGGTTTAAGGTTGATGATTTTATGGGATCTGACAAATGTTTGGTCCCAGAGATGGGTAGGATAGATCAGAGATGTCCCCAGCTTCTCTCTCTCTCTCCCTCTCTCTCTGCTTCACCAGACGTTGACTATGTACTGAGCTGAACTTTGCCTAAGGCTGCCTCTCACTGAGCTCTGCGGGAGAGGAAAGGGAGACTCCCAAGGATCACCAATGGCAGCAACAAGAGAGCTTCATCCCCTATCACAGCACTCTGAAAGGGACAGAGCCCTAATACCAGCCAAGATTATGTATTATTCTGATTGAATTTGCCGGCCCAAAGGAAACCTGAAAAACACTGAAGGAAGCTTAGGAAACTCCGAAAAGGAGAGATGGACTTTTCATTAAGGGTGATTAACTTTGAAGCTAAGAACTCTGTTCATTAGTCTAGAATCACAGATGGTTTCAGATTTCTGTTTTCTCCTGGCAAAATTCCTTTGCTAGTAAATCTGGTGACTTCTGGTCAGGTGATATGGATATAAAAGACCTAAGAGACAGGCAGGCTTTCAGTGTGAATTGTAGGTATTCACTCTACAATTCCCTCAACTTCTCTGTATTTTGCAATTTTTGAATCCTTGCAGGATCTCTTGTAATCTACATGACTTCAGATAGGTTAACCATATTCTCTAAGTGTTGGTTTTCCCACCTGTTAAAGAAGAGGGTGGGGGTAATAATACCTACCTCTTAGACTGTTGTGAGGAATGTGTAACGTATCTAGCATATAAACATTTAAGAAGAAAATATTAAGGCTGGCCCTCAAATAATGCAGGAGTGAGGTATGCCAGCCCCTCTGCACGGTTGAAAATCCTTATATAATTTTTAACTCCCCCCCAAAACTTAACTACTAATAGCCTACTGTTGACTGGGAAGCCTTACTGATAATATATACACTTGATTAACACATATTTTGCATGTTATATTTATGATAGACTCTATTCTCACAGTAAAGTAAGCTAGAGAAAACATTATTAAGAAAATCATAAGGAGGAGAACATGTGTTTGTTCCTTGAGTGGAAGTGGATCATTGTAAAAGTCTTTATCCTCATTGTCTTCATGTTGAGGAGGCTGAGGAAGAGGAGGAAGAGGAAGAGGAGGAAGAGGAAGAGGAAGAGCAGGGTTGGTCTTGCTGTTTCAGGGGCGGCAGAGGCGGAAGAGGTAGAGGAGGTGGAAGGGGAAGCAGTAGAGGCAGGCACACTTGGTGTAACTTTGCTTGAAGAAAATCCACATGTAAGCGGACGTGTGTATTTCAAGTCTGTGTTAAGGGTCGGTTGTGATAGATGTTCCTCCTAATCACAGGGGCTAGGCTGTGTTTTTAACCCACAGTGAAATGGTGGATAACATAGAAACATCCTGCCCCTGTCCTCGCCCTGGCCATGTTGTCACATAAACTATCTCTGCCTCCCACGCACCTGCTACACCTCCAGAACTTTCAGCCTTTGGAAAAGGTATAAATGCCCTGCAAGAACGCAGCCTGGTGCTGAAATCGCCGCCTGGAAGTCTCTTAGGCTTTTCTGATTCATTACTCAGCTTTTTGGATTTGTTCGTTGTTTTCCTTTTATCACTTGGTTGCTTTAAGTTTTGTTCTTACAGCTTATTTCCAGCAAGTCATTCCCAACTGGGGGCACCTGGCAGACCCAACTGATCCACAGTGTGTTAGGACCAGACCAGGAGAACAGCAAGCTTTAAGTGCCTCCTGACTTTTAGAGTCCTAAAAAGGCCCCTAAAGAATATTTTCTTACAAAGAAGTAAAATCCTTTTTGTAATTAATTGCTTCATTAATGGGTTCCGTATAGATGTAGTGACAAATATCAGGGATGTTAAACCCCATTGTTTTCAGTGGCCCAGCAGACTTGGCCTATTTTGTCAACCTATGCATGAGTCCTCCTTTCACAGTCTTCAAATTAAGACCCTAGCTTGACAAGCCATTCTTTGCCATACACTCTACTTTTTTTCTTGTGTGACTAATAGTTTATATGCCTAGATAGGTAATACTAATTGTGCCAGGTATGAACCTACACACTTGCCATTTAATGACATGCAACATTCCTCAGTTAGTTGCTATTGTTACCCCACTTCACAAATGAGGAACTGGTGCTTAGCCCAAGCAGATGCAACTTGTTAAGAAGCAGAATTGGGAATCTAACAGCAGAGTCCAATTTGTAAAGTTTGCAGGGCATTCCAACCTTTTTTGAGCCATAGACCTCTTTAGTAGTCTCATGAAGCTTATGCTCCTCTTCTCAGATTCATGTTTTTAAATGAAAAGAAAAAAAAAAGAAAAAGAAATTACAAAGGAAACAATCATATTGAAATACAGTTATCAGAATGATTTAAAAAACAAACATGTGATACAATAATGTTATTAACACATTGAATAGCAAGATATGATGACAGTTTGTGGGTATAAACAATACATTTCGAGATAGTTGCAACAAACAAAATGGGCTACAAAAGTATCTGCCAATTCTACTGGTGATGGGTACTCCAAAAACTACTGGGGATAGTGTCCTGCATTCATAACTGAAGAAAATGCTAAATTTCTCCTTAAAAGTTAGGGGAAATAAAAATGTAATTTTTCCTGGCTGGGCATGGTGGCTCACACCTGTAATCCCAGTGCTTTGGGAGGCCAAGGTGAGTGGATCACTTGAGGTCAGGAGTTTGAGACCAGCCTAGCCAACACGGTGAAACCGCGTCTCCACTAAAAACACAAAAATTAACTGGGTGTGGTAGAGTAAGCCTGTAATCCCAGCTACTTGGGAGTCTGAG
>NW_012108919.1:3604031-3606904 GCF_000951045.1 Mandrillus leucophaeus | reverse complement strand
GAGACTGAATCTTAAAAATGATTTAAGACTTGAAGACCTGCATGATCCTTCGTTTTTTCTACATACATTTATGAGCACCTGCTAAGTGCTAGGCATTGAGCTTAGTACTTGGTATATGAAAGTTCAATACAACTCTGTACCTACCCTCATTGCCTACTAAGGGAATCAAATGTATAAACTAATAGTATGCATGACAACATAGACTAAGACATAAGCAAAGTATTGTGGATGCACTTGTTTATGATTTCAAAGGGTAAGCTATTGTCTGTCCCCTCCCCCTGGCTAAGCAGTCTGAAATAAACTTCTATAATTACAATCACTTTTGTCTCTTCTTTCATTGATCAAAAATGCTTTCCAGTATGCATCCATGCTAAATTTGGGGGTCTTCCAATTAGTTGCTCTATCTGTCAGGGTCTGAGCATCTAAAAACAGGATAGTCATTGTAGGGAATCAGTTACACAGATGGTGGGAGAACTGAGAAGACAATAGGGAACTGTGAGGCAAGTGAGACATTAGAGATGGAAGCCATTAATACCCATAGGCTGGAAGAACAAAGGGAGGAGGTCATGTTACCAGAGTCCAGAGGCTAGGATAGCCCACTGATAGCTGAACTTATAGTGAGCCAGCATTCAGTAGGAGTTGGAACCACAGGAAATACACAGCCATGGCGAAGACAGGAGAAAAAAATACCTTAGCTTCTCCCTTTTTCCTATCTTCCAATCTCCCTACCAGTACCTCCCAGTGGACAAACCTAATCGGGAAACGTGAGAGCCTGAGAGGCACAAGCTGTGGGATTCGGCCCTTGTATTATAGAGCAGAGCTGGGGGAAAGCAAGAGGTTAATCAAAAGGCAAACAAGCCCCAGGTGAGCATAGTTGCATTCCCTGTCGACATACAGTGCTACTTCTGTCTCTTCTCCTAGATTATGACTTTGAAAAGTTATACCAGTGATATGGTTTGGATGTGTCCCCACCCAAATCTCATCTTGTAGTTCCCATAATGCCCACATGTCTTAGGAGGGACCCAATGGGAGGTAATTGAATCGTGAGGTCTATTCTCATGACAGTGAGTTCTCAGGAGATTGATGGTTTTATAAAGGGCTTTCTTCTCCTTCCCTCATTCTTCTCCTCCCTGCCACCACGTGAAGAAGGATATATTTGCTCCCCCTTCCACCATGATTGTAAGTTTCCTGAGGCCTCCCCAGCCATGATGAACCGTGAGCCAATTAAACCTCTTTCCTTTATAAACTACCCAGTCTCAGGTATGTCTTTATTAGCAGCATGAGAACAGACTAATATGACCTCTTTACAGATATACCTGTTAAATTTAGTAGTGTTGGTAAAATAGAATTTTACGTAGTGGTTGAATTTCAAGCTCACTTTTTTTGTCTTTACTGTGTGTATTGGTATACACAGGAGGGTGTAAATATCTCCCCAAAACATCTCTTGTTTCCTTATTGGAGTTACAGAAACTTCTTTTACTACTAGTCTTCCTTTGCCATATTCATAATTGTAGATTTTTGGTTCTCACACCTCAAATTTCAATATGACATTACTTTATCAGCCATAACCACCAGCCAAATAAATTATTGGTGTTCAAAAGCCAAACTCCATACACAAAGTTAAATCTTATTCTTTTATACCATTTCTATGGCAAACGTTTACTTCCAACATCTTCATATATTATGCACATTCAAGACCTTCAATGAAAAAGAAAAAAAAAAGAAAGAAATGTAACCACCACCTGTGATCCATTAACTTCTTTAGTTTCCTAGCAAGGGCATCAGAGTTGTTGAAGATATATTCCACATTACTTCTAATGGTCAAGTTACTCCATCTGAGTCTCTATTGGCTTTCCATTAAGTCTCAGATAAACACCCCAACCTCCGTTGAACACAGATCTACATTTGGTTGCCTCCAGACCTATTAGCAAACACCAGAGACCTTATTTATTCTTGTGGGGGTCTGAAGAGGATTTCTCAAATCTGCTAGTCCTGAAGAATCTTTAAGTTTCTCCAGAACCTTAAGTATTACTCTCTTTCTGGATATCTGAAATAACCCACTATGGGGCAAAGTTTCCTTCTGTCTTATACCTATACCTCGAAGCATGAATTCTCAGCGGAGGTAACATTGCCTCCAAGAGGAAAAAATTGTTCTTGGTGGGGAGGGAAGAATAGGGGGAAAAAATGTAGATTTTTATAAAAGTTTGGGAATCCCCCAAAGCTCAACCTTATCTGAAAACATCTTATTCCTTAGTATTTAATTTCTGTTGTTGGAGAGAAATTGCATTTAATTTTAAACTTCAGTAATTCATTGATTTAATTTTTCTCCTTAAGGGGAAATAATAATTTTTTCTAAGTGGAGAAACATTGCCCCAAAGGATAAAGCATACTTTCTTCTTGCCTTTCACCTCCTTGATACATTTACACCAGTAGAATTTTTCACTTCACTTAAGAAGTTTTCTTCCTGGCTTTCTTCATGTATTAGTCCTTTCATCCTACTTAGACACTTTTTGACAACTAGAACTATGGATTCTAGTTGTAAACAATAAAAATTAATCTTGGTGGATTTGACCAACAAAAAAAACTTATTAATAGATTATTTGGATCTTAAGAAATTTTCCAAATTATATTTAAAAAGTTTAAAAAACTAGAATGATTCGATAAAGAAGAAAAAGCAGAAATTTATAAAAATAAAAATAAACAAAAACAGATAAGTCCAAAAGCTATTTCTTTGAAAGGAATGATAAACACCTCTAAAACCATAGACACAGGAGAGATTAAACATATTATAAATAAATATTACATGCAGCTCTCTGATGAAACATTTTTAAATCTAGGAGAAACAATCTTCTAGCAAAAATAAAATTAGAAAA
>NW_012108919.1:3601988-3603981 GCF_000951045.1 Mandrillus leucophaeus | reverse complement strand
GAAGTTTTCTTCCTGGCTTTCTTCATGTATTAGTCCTTTCATCCTACTTAGACACTTTTTGACAACTAGAACTATGGATTCTAGTTGTAAACAATAAAAATTAATCTTGGTGGATTTGACCAACAAAAAAAACTTATTAATAGATTATTTGGATCTTAAGAAATTTTCCAAATTATATTTAAAAAGTTTAAAAAACTAGAATGATTCGATAAAGAAGAAAAAGCAGAAATTTATAAAAATAAAAATAAACAAAAACAGATAAGTCCAAAAGCTATTTCTTTGAAAGGAATGATAAACACCTCTAAAACCATAGACACAGGAGAGATTAAACATATTATAAATAAATATTACATGCAGCTCTCTGATGAAACATTTTTAAATCTAGGAGAAACAATCTTCTAGCAAAAATAAAATTAGAAAACCCAGTAATAAGAAGAAAGCTTGAAAAGAACCAGTTACCATAGCAGATATTGGAAAATAATTATAGATCTATCACTGGACAAACAAAGCACCCACATCAGAAGATTTCACAGCTGAGCTTTAACCTCTTAATAACAGGTTATTCCAATGGCATCTAAAATATTCCAGTCCTTATAAAAAGATGAAAACTCCTCCAATTTATTATGAAAACTAAATAACTTTATTATTAAACCAGGAAAATTATTACAAAACAATAAAATTTGGGATTAATCTCATGTGTATAGAAATTATTCTTTTTTTAAGGAGAAAGATAACAGGACTAAATCCAGAAATTATGAATTCTAAATAAAACCTTAACAAATAAATTCAGCAACATATTGAAAGAAACAAAACTGTATATTTTAAAATTAAAAATAATAAATCAAGACTTACCATGTAAATTAACATGTGAATGAGTATCAAAAAGTCCATTAACATTATTACATGAGTAAACTAAAGGGAAAAAGGCAAATGCTTATGTCAATAGATGGAAAAGGTCATTTGATAAAATGTATCACTTAATCTTTGTAAAAAATCAAAGTCAGACAGAGATAGAAGGAAATATGTAAAATAAAGACTAATTGCCAAAAAATAAAACTGAGTACTATACTAAATGATAAAAGACTATAACTATTTCTATTAAAATCAGAAACTAGATTAGCATTATTTAACATTGTCTTGGGAATTTTAGCAATTGAAAAAAGATTAAAAAGTGAAATAACATAAACGTTGGAAAAGAAAAGGTAGAAATAGAAAATCCAAGGGAATCTATTACAAAAATATTATTGGGCTTAACAAGAGAACTAGGTAAGGTGGCTGGATAAAAGATAAAAGGTGGCTGGATAAAAAAAACTAGTAACCTTTCTCTGTCCTGGAAATAAATTTAAAAATGGATATGAGAGAAATTCATTCACAATAAAGGTAAAAACTTTAAAATGCTTAGGAATAAATTTTAAAAATCAGAGAATAGGAAATTATGAAAATCTTGATATAAACTAAGATATGCACAAATAGAAAAGCAAACTATGACTTTGGATGGAAAAAATGTTAATATAAAAATGTCAATCTCTCAAATTAATATGTAAACTTAATAAAATTCAAATTAGAATTCCAACAGGGTTCTTTCTTGGCAAAGGGGAAGAAAGGAGGAAAGAATAATTAAATAAATGATCTTAGAGTTTATACCAGGGGATAAGTATCTCAGAATAACCATGAAAAAATATGAAAAAGAAGGTTAGTGAAGGGAGTGAAGACATGCTTCAGTAATTATAAAAACATACAATAATATGCTTTAATAAACATTTTATTGGCATTGAACACAAAATTTAACAGGACAATCTGAAAGTTAAGTCCAGTTACATGCGAGAATTTAATATATGATAAGGATGATGTTTTAACTCAGTGAGAAAGTAATGCATTATTTAATAAATGGTAATACAAATAATCTAAGTGGAAGAAAATTAAATTAGATCTCTTTGTTTTACCATATATGAAGATAAATTTCAGCCTAAATGGCTAAAAGACTTAAATATAG
>NW_012108919.1:3590308-3598298 GCF_000951045.1 Mandrillus leucophaeus | reverse complement strand
AGCTGGGACTACAGGCACCCGCCCCCACACCCAGCTAATTTATAAGGGAAAGTTTTAAGAATTGTCAGAAAAGACTTTCATTATTTTTCACATAAGAAAATTATATCTAGAGAAATTGAAAGAACCCACAGAGAAATTATAAGAATTAGAGAGTTTAGCAAATTTGCTTTATACAAAATTATTGTCTGTATAATGAATCTTATTTCTAAATACCAGCCACCAAATAGTTAGAAAATAAACAATTTTTAATTTCTTATTTGTAGTAGCATTAAAAATATTAGATGTCAAGGAGTAATCTACCAGAAAATATGCAAGATCATTATGGAGAAAACTATAACATTTTTTAGAGAACTTAACTATGCAAATAGAGAGACAAAGTATTCTCATAGACTGGAATACACATGCCAGTTCTCCCCAGTTTAATAGATTTGGGGCAATCTCAGTCAAAACTCCAACAGATCTTTTTTTTTTTTTTAATGAAACTCAACAAGTTGATTCTAAAATTTATATAAAAACACAAAGGGCCAAGAATAGTTAAAATCCTCTTGAAGAACAAAGTGAAAGGATAGCTCCACCGAATAACAAGAACTTAATAAGTGTAGAAAACCAAGACAGTATAGTATTGGCTTAGAGATAGACAGACTAATGGAATAGAGCCCAGAAACAGAACTCATTATCAAGTTACAAGCTTTTTCTCCATAATTATTACTTGCCCAGTGGAATGTCACTTTCTTTAAAATCCAAAGGACCTTCCCCATAATTTTCCTAATAGATTTTTCCAAAGGGTCCGTACAATATATTTTCTGCTACAAGCACTTTGAGCCTCATTGGATCCTCTGATAATAAGGGGCAAGGGGCAAAACTGCTTTGTATCAACGCCTTGACAAGTTGGAGAGATTTGCTGTGGGCCCCACTCAAAGCTAACAGCCTTGCTGGTCACCCAATAAATGAGCCCGTATAATACCTTTGTATAAGGAGCAACAAATCCAGGCATAATAGTTTAACCAAATAGAGGTTGATTTTTGTTTCATACTAAGGAGTCTGGAGGTAGATTGCAACAGTGTGTCAGTATCCTATCTTTCTGCTCTATCATCCTGCACTTATGATTTGTGCTCAGCTCATTTCTTCGTGTTCATGGTCACAGGATGGCTACCCCAGCTCCAGATAGGAGAAGGGAGGGAGACAAAAAGAGATGGCATCTTTTCCAGAAATCTAGAGAGCATGTCACGGTAACCAGACTTTGATACTTGTTGATTCCTAGCTGCAAGGGAGTCTAATATTTTTAACTGGATATACTGCTGCCCAAACAGATTTGGGGTTCTGTTAAAAAGGAGAAATCCATATTGGTAGACAGTTAGTAGTTGTCTGCCATAGGATCCAAACGTGGTATATATTATTTCCAAAATTCAAAAACACCTATAGAAGATGGTCTCTCTCTTTATCAGTGGCAAGAAGCACAATGGACAGCTACTTTTCCTTCATTTTGTAGGAACTATTCCAACATTCCCCAGGCACTCTCACACACATGCATGCTCTGTCTCTGTCTCTCTTACACACACACACACGCACACACACACACGCACACACTTGGAATTTTACTAAGGTAACAGGCCCCATAATTTCATGAGATTTATTTGCCACCTTCTGATACACAGGATTCTCTGAGGCACCTAGTCTGCATGTTGCTTCCTGTTTCCAAGTTTATCAATACAATGTGATTAGTATAGTGAACCAGCTCCACATTCCGTGTACTAAATTTGAGATAAAGTCAGAAAACAGGCATAACCCTAAAGCATTGTGGGGAAAGTATATTGTTTACTCTGCCAGATGAAAACAAACTCCCTATGTCCGCCACTTACAGGGATAGAGAGAAAAAGCAAAGATACTCAGTGGGCATTCAAGATTCAGGATATTCTGAGTAAACTGGGTTAGACCACAAAGGCTGGTATATGTTTGAAAACTGGTAATAATGGTTATTCAGATTTGACTTAAGTTATTTTAGCTTGGTTTTATTTTTAAACCAGCAAACAGGAGTGCAAAAGAACAAAATTTTAAAATTTGCCAAAAGTTTGGTAGTCTCAGTAGCCCTCGTGAAATAAGGTTTTTGATCTGCCATTTATATTGTCTTAAGCTCTTGGAGGTATGGAGGAATACATTTGCATTCAAGTGTCCATCTCATTACTATATAAGAAAATTCCTATGTTCCACAATTACACACTGCTGCATTCTATTTTTGAATTAGGTAACCGGGTCTTCTCAAGGTTTAATTGAGGCATGCCTGGCCATGGCCTACATGAATCATCTATATCTTCCCATTCAAATTCTCCAGGCCCACTCTCCCCGCAGTCAGTGCTTCAACTTTCTCCTAAGAGACCACGTGAGGATGTGAATTCAACTCTTTTTAATTCAGAAATTTTGGAGATAAAAGTGTGCATTTTGTATTTGACTTTCTCCACATTTCAACAGCAAAAGATAAGATGTTCTTATAATGATCCCAGGGAAGCCTCTGGATTTTAGCACATACTTTGAACTCAGAAGTTAGGAATTCGAGTAGGTTTTTCTTTTTATTGAAGCTACCCATTACAATTAGGAGAAGCCATCTCATCTCATAGTTATTGAACTCCCTGTGTCCTTCATATTACTCAATAGAATTGATCTCTTGGTTCCCCCAAAGCTTTGCCTTCAATGGACAATTCAGTCTAGGTGCACACAGGTGACAATTTGATTAACTGGTTCTCTAGATCATGACAAGAACCCTTAATCACACCAGCTGCATTGTCTTTGCCTTCAACCTCAATCAGGCCAGATAACAACAGTCTCACATTTCCATATACATCCTATGTTTCTCTATGTTGCCCTATGGCCTGTAACCATTCCATTTCTGGTTCTAATTCCTGGATCATTCAGAATTCTTAATTTCAAAAACTAGAAAAAAAAAACTTTGTGTGATTGAAGCAGAAAATGAATTTGTGAATGACTATCACGTAGCTCACAGAATCACTAAGAAGGCTGATGAGTCAAGTGTGTGGCTAGGCAGCCAGGAAAAGTACTCATTCAGAGACAGTTGCATAGGCAACAACCTAACTGGACACTGGGCTCTTCCGGCCCCTCTGGCACTGCTACTACCAAGCTGGATCATTCTGCTGCCTTTGATCCTGAGACACTGGAGAGTTTCTTATGGTTCCCTGACTTCATGACTTCATTTCATGAGTGGAGTCCATGACTCACACCTGTACGCAGAGGAGACTGAGTAAGCAAGTACCTGAGCCTTCTATTTCTATAGTAGAAGGTACATTCTGTATTTCACTGACACAAGGTGGGAAAATCCAAACATAGGAAAAGGTTTCAGATACTGGATGGCCATGAAGAAGGACAAGTGTTCACCTTGCCTTCTAATAAGCCAGAACAGGGAGAGAGGTTCAGGTTCCTTTGCCTCCCCAGTAAGGAGACGAAATCACAGCCAGTGAGAAGACAAATATGGTACACATTCTTGAGGTCACTGAAACACTTTTACAACTCTGCCTGTTTCCTGGGTCTCACTTTGAATCCCAGCATTCTGAAGCTCCTCCATTAACTTTAGTAGTCAATTCACATGTCTTCACTAGGAATTTGTCATAACATAAGAACTTCTCTGCTTTCTTCCCTTTGGGTTCCATCTTCTGCTAACCTATTAAATACTCGTATTTCACATTGATTATTTTTTAACCAAAGCCTCGTCCTTCTCATACTCAATAACAATTTCATTTAATCAGTGCTTATTGAGCACTCACACACACTAGGTAAGTGATGTGCTAGACTTTGAGGACACAAAGACACATTCTAAGAGGAAGCAAGTCCCATAACAAACCAGGGCAATTGATGATTCAAAAAATATAAGCACTCAGATCCTTGACAGAAACATCTCACATTTAAAATATCTATATCTGAAAACAAACAAAAAACAAAACAAAAGAACTAACAACTCCAGTGAACGCCCCCCCTACACTTAGAATAAGCCCATACTCCTAACCATGCTGGGCCTGTAAAGCCCTACCTTACTGGGCCCAGCCTTTCACACTGACTTCATCTCCCACTGTACTCTTGTGCTCACTATGATCCAGCCCTATCAACCCTCTTTCCAATGGAGAGACCAAGTTCATATCCAACTAAGTGTCTGCACTTGATTTTACCTATTCTCCATAATCTTCCCATGACCAGCTTCCAGACAGGTCATCCCTGACCACCCTATCAAAAATAGCCACTCTCCTCCCAATCACTCCCTCTCATCGCTCAGATTTCCATTATATTGTATATTTACCACCTTCCTTCCCACCACGAGCATGTGCTACCAGAGAGCAAGGGTGTTTGCCAGTCACGTTCATTGCTATCCTCAGTGCACTGCATCTTGCCTACACACAGTAAACTAACAAAAAAAAAAAGGTTATTATATGAATTAAAGTATAAATGAAGGAATGATGTCTCCATCCATTAGTGTGCTGCTATAACAAAATACCTGAGACTGGGTAATTTATTATATAAAGAACAGAAATTTCGTTCCTCATAGTTCTGGAGGCTGGGAAGTACGAGTTCAAGCCACAGGGAGGTTCAGTGTCTTGTGAGGGCCCTGGTGTCTCCTTCCAAGAAGGCATCTTGAACACTGCACCCTCGCATGATAGAAGGAACAGAGAGGGAAAAAAGGGGCCTAAACTGGTTCCCTCCAGCCCCTTTTATAAGGTTGATAATCCCATTCATGCAGGCAGAGTCCTCGTGACTTACTCTCTTCCCAAATGGTCCCACCTCTCAATACCACCACAATGAGCATTACGTGCCAAAAAAAAGAATTTGGGGAGACATCCAGACAATAGTAAATGACACAGGCAAAGTCCAAACTGATAGCAACGGCCACTGAGGGCATGTCAGGGATTCTATATATTTAGTGATTCAGATCTCCAGGGAATGCCAGGACATCTTAGATTTTCTATTTTCTGTAGATTCCTCTCTCCCTTTTGTAAGTCTTGCCTGAAGGTAGAAAGGAAAAACTGAGATATCTTTGGTCAAGAGAGTACAGTTCGGCCCAGGAAGATCACCAGGACACTATGGCATTAAAAGCTGTAGAGGCCTGAATTTGATCATCATTTTAAAAGGCAACATTTTTCTCTAGAAGGAAAGCACTTGTCTGGAAGGGAAACCTCACCAAAAGGGCAGATACATTGCAAAGGCCCTATTCTGGCCTTTTCTATGTAGTCAGAGATGGCAGCATCTGCCCTCTTATCTGGTCATGTGAAAACAACATTTGTGTTCAGTCTCATTGAACTTTAGGCTTAGCAGCAAATAATGGAGCAAGCTCCAAGTCGGCTGCTTCTCTTGTCAGTGTAGCAATAGTCTTGGCAACTTTCTCTTACTCTCAATACTCTACAGCTATTTATACACTGGCACAGGAAAACATATTATTTGCAGAAATGCCTCCGGATCCTATGTCATTTATACAGGCACAGAAGATGTTTTCAAAGAACCATATTTCTGTAGTATTTTTTGCAACAAAGACTGTACAACAGTGATCTGCCAGGTTGTGTGGGTGTAAAAACAGCCTCCAGTAACTATTCTTTAATTCTACTTTGGCTATTTAATATCTGTTCAAGTATTTCCATCTGCCCAGTCTTAGATTTTGGATGTCATTCATGATCAATTTGCCAGCTTTGAGAACACAACAGAATGCCTAGGTGTTCCTTTCTGAATCCTCTCCTCCTCCCTATTGGGTTTTATTGGTATCGCAACAATATCAGTGCACTTTGGAACTCTTAGGTTAGCTAATCTGGAAATACGCAATTGTAGGGATAATACAGACCTCTTGTTTGATTTCCTTAGATCAGGTCCTCTGCAGATGCCAAGTCTGGATTAGACAGGCAGGAGATTTATTGAGGGAAATGCCAAGGAGGGAAAAAGGAGAGGGAGCTTCAGGAAGTGAAGGGAGCTGGGAAGGATGAGAAGGATGTAACAAGGGGTGCTGGATAGGCAGTCTCAGGTGGCAGCACAGTTCCAAGAAAATTTCAGCCAGGTTGATGGGAAGTCTTTGAGCCAAAGTTGCCCACCAGAGAAGTCCCCCAGAGAAGCCCTGCATTAGCAGCCCTGTGGCACTTAGTTGAGCAGCCCAGAGGAGTGTAGACTCAAGCAAGTGCTAGAGGGGATTCCCATCTGTCACTCCTGCTCCCTGCAGCAGAATTGACTGTGTCATTTTCATAGCCCCCACAGCTTCCACCTAAATCTGCTTCAAAAGAGTAAAAGCCAGCAGCTTTCAAATTGTTTTTTTTTTTTTTTTTAAAGCACTGGTTCCCAAAGTGGCCCATCACTTCACACAGAGAAGTCAAGAACCACTGCAGAAACTCCTAGGCCTTCCTCACCCAAACAGGTTGTTTTATACATTGGGGTAGATAAGATTTCTTTTAGGGGGAAAATGATCCTACTGCTTTAATAGTTTCAAAATGGTTAGAGGAATACTAGGAAACCTAAACTCTTGATTTGTGGGTACCTGGAGGGAAAAGATGTTTTCTACATGATACTTACTTCCCTCTACATGTTTTCCTATACATCTGTGGCTTTCTGTAATCTGTTCCATGTGCCTGCGGTGCCTTTTCTTTCCATCTCTACTTAGAAAGTTCCTCGTCCTGGCTGGGTGTGGTGGCTCATGCCTGTAATCCCAACACCTTGGGAGGCAAGGCGGGTGGATCACTTAAGCCCAGGAGTTTGAGACTAGCCTGGGCAACATAGCAAGACCTTGTCTCTACAAAAAGTAAAAAAAATTAGCTGGGTGTGGTTGCAGGAGCCTGTAGTCCCAGCTACGTGGGAGGCTAAGGTGAGAGGATCACTGAGCCTGGGAAGCCAAGGCTGCAGTGAGCTATGATGGCGCCTCTACACTCCAGCCTGGGTGGCAGAAGGAGACTCTGTCTCATAAAAAAAAGAAAACTCCTCATCCTGTATGACCCATATGAACTGCCATCTCTTTTCTGAAACTTTCCTTGACTTCCTTGGGCACAGAAAGCAGCTCCTGCCACTGTGTTCTCATGGCACTTTGTGCCTTGATTACGGTTTTTGTCATATTTTGTAATAATTTGTTTATATATTTGTGTCTCCCAGATTGCAAGATTTTTATGATTTATTCTTCCCATCTTTCTCTAAAGGGGGAGACATTGATGTGGCCAGATGTGGTGGCTCACACCTGTAATCCCAGCACTTTGGAAGGCCAAGGTGGGCGGATCACTTGAGACCAGGAGTTTGACACCAGCCCAACATGGTAAAACCCAGTCTCTACAAAAAAAATACGAAAATTAGCCCAGTGTGGTGGTGCATGCCTGTGGTCCCAGCTACTTAGGAGGCTGAGGCAGGAGAATTGATTCAGCCCAGGAGGTGGAGGTTGCAGTGAGCCGAGATTGCACCACTGCACTCCAGCTTGGGTGACAGGAGTGAAGCCCTATCTCAAAAACAAAAAAAAAAGAAAGAGGGAAACATTGCTATCTCGTAAACATACGGGTGAATTCTCTTGCTCTATGACCATAACTGATGCCTCTAACAGGTTGTATTAGTTTCCCAGGGCTTTTATAACAGCATACTGATAAGTGGATGGTTTAAACAACAACAATTTATTGTCTCACAGTTCTAGAAATCAGAAGTCCAAAATCGAAGTGTCAGCAGTTACTTTCTTCTGAGACTGTGAAGAAGAATCTATTTCAGGCCTCCCCCATAGCTTCTGGTGGTTTGGTGGCAATCTTTGATGTTCCTTGGCTTCTAGGTGCATCACCCCAATGTCTGCCTTCATCTCCACATGGCACCCCCACCCTGTGTGTGTGTCTGTGTCCAAATGTCCCTCTTTTTTATAAGAACACCAGTCGTATTGGATTAGGGGCTCAACCTACTCCACTATGACCTCATCTTAACCAATTATATCTGCAACAATCTTATTTTAAAATAAAGCCACATTCTGAGGTACTGAGAGTTAGGACTTCACCATGTGAATTTG
>NW_012108919.1:3568593-3588778 GCF_000951045.1 Mandrillus leucophaeus | reverse complement strand
AAAAAAAAAAAAAAAAAAAGAGTTAATGGAGATTTAGATTGGGCTGTAGCAGCATAGTTCAATGTCGGAATCTGTAAATTCAGTTACATGTTGCTTAACAATGGGGATACTTTCTGTGAAATGTGTTGTTAGGTAATTTTGTTGTTGTGTGAACATCAAGTGTACTTACACAAACCTAGATCGTGTAGTGTACTACACACCTAGGCTAGATGGTGTAGCCTATTGCCCCTAAGCTACAAACCTGTATAGCATGTTACTCAACTAAATACTGTAGACAATTGTGACACAAGGGTAAGGATTTAGGAATCTAAACATAGAAAAGATACAGCAAAAATAAGGTCTTATAATCTTATGGGACCACTGTCATATATGTGGTCTGCTGTTAACGGAAACATCATTGTGTGGCATATGACTGTAAATATATGGACACATATGCATGCATGCACATACACAGAATAGTTAATCCCTAAAAATTAACTGATTCTGTGATCTCAGATCTCTATAGTACTATACCAATTATGCTCTTGTGAAAAACAAACATAGCTTGCAGACCCTTTCCTACCCCTGTTCTTTGCTCTCGGTTTTCTAATCATTGTAGGAAATGATTAAGCTGAGCAGGGGCCATGGGAATTTTATTTTGAGGGTCTAGAAGGACACAAATAATAGAAACATGATCTTTAAGACTTCTTTCATTTTGTCATTTGAGTCTGCATCCATGGATTAACTGTGATGTCAAGTTGTGTCCCCTGAGTCTAACTGTGCATCAGTTAGAATACTCTGACTGAATTAATGGATGGGGGTTTTGAGTGCTTAATTAGTTGACCATCTGTTCTATTAAATCATCTCTTACTTTGCACAGGCTTCTAACCGAATTCCTTTTTTCCAATGCAAACCTCCCAAATCCATTCAACATATCCTTTTAAGAGTGCTAGAGCTAACAGACGACTCTAATTCTGTCGCTCCCATGCTCTGAAATCTTCAAAAGTTCCCCATCACCTGAAGGATAAAAAGTCTCAGCTTCTTTGATGCATCCAAGGCCCTCTGGATCTCTTGGCATCTCAGTTCCTGCCCTTGCCCTCACTGCATCTTTTGTTTAACCAAAACTAAGGAAGGGAGCCCTGTTCACACCTTGTGCTTTGCTCTTGCTGTTCTCTTTGTCTAGACAGCCAATCCTTTCTTACATATGTGTCCATAGAGCTTCAGCTCAGGCCTCCCTCTCTCAACACAGCCTCCAGAATTCTTGCAGGTTGTAGTAAATGCCCTTTTATGCTCCTAAAGTAGTGGTTCTTCTTCTTCTTTTTTTTTTGACAAGGTTTTGCTCTGTCGCCCAGGCTGGAGTGCAGTGGCATGATCTGGGCTCACTGCAACCTCTGCCTCCCAGGTTCAAGTGACGCCAGTACCTCAGCCTCCAGAGTAGCTGGGATTACAGGCACGCGCCACCGTGCCAGGCTCATTTTTTGTATTTTTAGTAGAGACAGGGTTTTGCCATGCTGCCCAGGCATGGGCAATGCCATGATTCCCTTGATTGGCTCTGTTGTTAAGCCTGTGAAGTTATGCACAAAAATCATACACAGTTTTACCTATCAGGAGTTTATTATTATGGGCTTGATGACTTTCATGGCTTGAATTCACGATCTCAAGTGACCTCAAGTGATCTGCCCACCTCAGCCTCCCAAAGTGCTGGGATTACAGGCGTGAGCCACCACGCCTGGCCAAAGCAGTGGTTCTTAAAGTGTGATTCATGGAGCTCTAGGAGAGTTCCCTGAAACTATTACAAAGGGTCTGCAAAGTCAAAAGTGTATTTATAATAATACTAACGTGTTATTTGCCTTATCCACTGTATTGACATTGCTGATGATAATGCAAAAGCAACGGTGAGTAAAACTAAAGTCATCTTAACACAAACCAAGGCAGGGCACCAAACTACACTAGTAGTCACTGTATTTCTTACCATTACACACTTGCAAAAAACTAAAAATAATAATACTAAGAAAAAACAGTTGTACTTAATGTCCTTGCAGCAGTAAAGATTATTGATTTTATTTAATCTCAACCTTTAAATCCATGACTTTTTGATTATTCTACATGATGAAATGGGAAGCACACACAAAGCAACTTCTGCTGCCTACCAAACGACAATGCAGGGTTTTCCCTACACAGTCAAAAATCCACATATAAGTTGTTCCATTTTGTTTTGGTTTTGTTTGTTGTTTTTTGTAGAGATAGAGTCTCACTATATTGCCCAGGCTGGTCTTGAACTCCTGGACTCAAGCCATCCTCCGCCTCAGCCTCCCAAAGTGTTGGCATTACAGGGATGAGCCACCTCGATAACATTTGCTTTTTCTCTTGCTTAACCTTATTGTGAGAATACAGTGTGTAATACATATAACTTTAAAAAAAATGTGTTAATGAACTGTTTATGTCATTGGTAAGGCTTCTAGTCCACAGTAGGCTATTAGTACTTAAGTTTTTGGGGAGTCTACTGTTTATTAAGTGGAAGTGGATCATCATAAAGGTCTTCATTCTCATTGTCTTCATGTTGAGTAGGCTGAGGAGGAGGAGGGAGAGGAGGAGTGGCAGAGGCGGAAGAGGTGGAGGAGGTGGAAGGAGAGGGAAGATAGGCGCACTTGGTATAACTTTACAGAACTTTACAGTACTACATCATTCCTTCTGTCTGACTTTTTACTTTTTCATTTCTCTAAAAAATATTTCTATATGGTACCAATTATTCCACCATTTGTTTTAGTTTCAGTGCATATAACATAGAAGGGCCCATGTCATAAAAGAAGTCAAAAGCAGTCCGGGATAATTTGAACTCGTCTAGCAGACGTCTAATGTCAATTTGTTTTCTGGCACTGTTTCTTCTACATCTTCTTCCTTGTTGTCTGGCACTGGTTCAAAAGCACTCATCTCCATTTTCATTTTCTTTTAATTCCTCTGGCATGGTATTTATTAGCTCTTAATTTCTCCAAGATCTGTATCTTGAAACCCTTCATGCTCCCTAGGCCCCATCTTTTCTGCCAAATCCACAATCTTTTTCATGATTTCCTTGATTGGCTCTCTTATTAAGCCTGTGAAGTTATGTACAACAGCTGTATATAGTTTTCTCCATCAGAAGCTTATTACTACGAGCTTGATGGCCTTCATGGCTTTTTCTGTAACAACAATAGTGTCTTCAGTGGTGTAATCCTTTCAGACTTTTATGATGTTCTCTCTGGTGAGGTTCTCTTTTATAGCATTTGGCAATCCTTTCCATAGAATACCATGTGTAATGAGGCTTGAAGGTCCTGACGAACCCCTGATCTAGAGACTGAATTAGAGACGCTGGGTTTGGGGCAAGTTCGACACCTTCAGTGTTGAACTCATGGGGTTCTGGGTGTCCAAGGGCATTGTCCAATATCAAAAGAACTTAAAAGGCTGTTCCTTACTGGCAAGGTACTTTCTGACTTCAGGTACAAAGCATTTCTTGTAAGCCTCTGGGGTTGGCAGCTTTATGGATAAGCACCATCCTGATCATCAACCTATCTGAATTTGCACAGAACAGTACAGTTAGCCTATCCCTTCCTGCCTTAAATCCTGGTGCTCAGATTGCCCTTCCTTGCTGATAAATGTCCTTTGTGCTATATTTTTTCCATAATAGAGCACTTTTTTTGGCCCTAAAAACCTGTTCAGGCAGATAACTTTTCTCTTCACTGGTTTTCTTAATGGCATCTGGGAACTCATCTGTTGCTCATCTTGATAGACAAAAGCTGCTTCTCCGTTATCTTGACATTTTTTAAGCTAAACCTCTTCCTAAAATTATCAAACCATCCTTTACCAGCATTCAGTTCTTCAGGGTTAGATCTTTCATCTTGACTTTGATTTTTCTCAAATCATATTAGGGTCTTTAGGTATGTGTTTCTTACAGAAATCCTGCACCCACATAAAAGCTGCATTTTTAATACAGGGAACAAGATATTTGCAAAAAGTGCAATGTTTTCATGCCTGCTGGTGTAACTGCAGTGACACTGTTACGAATGTCCTTTCCTATTTTTTTTTTTTTTTTTACAATGAACACTGGATTCATTTATCTTGAAATGGTGGGCAGCCACAGCTGCAGACCTCAGACCATGGCACACATGATCCCACATTTCTTTTCTTTCTTTCCTTTTTTTTTTTTTTTGAGACCGAGTCTCACTCTGTCACTCAAACTGGAGTACAGTGGCATGATCTTGGCTCACCACAACCTCTGCCTCCTGGGTTCAAGTGATTCCCCTGCCTCAGCCTCCCAAATAGCTGGAACTACAGGGGCATGCCACCATGCCCGGCTAATTTTTGTATTTTTAGTAGAGACGGGGTTTCACCATGTTGGCCAGGCTGGTCTTGAACTCCCGACCTCCGGTAATCCACCCCCGTTGGCCTCCCAAAGTGCTGGGATTACAGGCGTGAGCCACCACGCCTGGCAGAAACATCCCACTTTTTCTTTTAATATCATGACTTTTCTCTGCTTCTCTTGGGAGCACTTCCAGCATTACTCGTGGCAGTTCATATGAGTCCCATAATGTTATTCAAGGTTTATGGTATTGCACTACACATGATGAAAAATACGTAAGAACGAGAGACTACTTTTTACTGTGATACGAAATTTACCAGAGAGACAAACTGCTCTTGTGGCATTTTAAGTGGATACTCACAACACTTGTGCTCACTGAATAGCAACAGGAGGTGGCTACAAAATTATTACAGTAGTACGGTATATACTACAGTTAATTTTATGCAGTTATGATTTAACACTACATCTTTACTGCTTTTGTTTACATTTCTGTTGACTGGGAATGGGAACACATATGGTCTGTAAGTGTTTGTGTTTATAACTTTTGATACATTTTAACTTTTTATCACTAATTTGTGTATATTTTATGATGTAAATGATAAACTAGTATCTACATATATTTTATGCATTTATGGCATACATTTTTCTTAATTTTTTGATATTTCTAGGCTACTTGGTTTGTCTGTGAGTTTTTTCAAATTATTGCAAATCTCCAAAACAATTTTCAATATATTTATGGAAAAAAAATCTGTGCATAAGTGGACCTGCTCAGTTCAAACCCATGTTGTTCCTGGGTCAGCGACGCAATGGTTGTCTCAAGACAAAGCATCTGTGTTTGCGTTGCCAGCTGTGCTAACCATTGTTTGGTTTTGTTTCATAGAACACCATTTTTATTTGATTTTCTGCTAGCTGAATCTATTAATTACCAATAAAGGTTGTTTAAAGTCTCCAAATGTAATGATGGATCCTTACAATTCTATCAGTTACTGTGTCAAATATTTTCATGCTCTGTTGTAAGGGACATACACAATTAAGGGTTATTATGTCTCTTTATCCCCACTACCTTTCCTTGGCCTGAAGCCCACTCTGTCTAAAGTGAATATAGCTACTCCTGCTCTCTTTTGATTAGTGTTAGCATGGTATATATTTCTCCATCCTTTCACTTTTAATCCATATGTGCCTTTATATTTAACATGAGGTTTTTTTTCCTTTCCAACTTTTAGTTTCAAGGGTGACACGTGCAGGTTTGTTACGTGGGTAAATTTCATGTCTTTGGGGATTGGCGTACAGACAATTTTGTCACTCAGGTAATCAGCATAGTATCCAAAAGGTAGTTTTTCAGTCCTCACCCTCCTACCACCCTCCACCCTCAAATTGGTCCCATTGTGAAAGGGAGTTTCTTGTAGGCAACATATAATTGGGTCTTGTTTCTTGATCTACTCTGACAATCCCTGTCTTTTAACATCATTTTTTTTAAGAGCAACTGACAGACAAACTAAGATTCATACTTGGGTTTTTGGCAGATTTTTTTCTGTAAAAGGAACCAAAAGTGAGGCTGACACTTTAAGGAAAACAACTGAAAGCATATATTGCCAATGATAAAATTAGAGCTTTCCATGCAAAAGTCAGAATTTTTAGAAACATGTATGTGCCACTGTGAGCTTGAAAGCTCCCTGATACTTAAAGACTATTCCAATGAGATAGATAGTGATATTAACGAATATGATTTTTAAATATATAATATAATATAATTTGTAAACATTTGGAAGTTCTGCATGAGTCAGTGATCTGATATTTTGCAAATGACCAATACATGGTGTCACAAAATCATGTATGGTAAAATTCATTCAAACCACAAGATAGATCTATGTGTTTTGATGTTACAAATCATAAAACATTTATTGCTATCACCCAAATTGGTGTGTAGAACTAAGGAAATTCCAATTAAAATCCCAACAGACTTTATTTTTATAAACGTGACAAGCTAGTTTTAAAATTGATGTGGAGATGCAAGGAAACTAGAGTAGCCAAAGCAATTTTAAAAAAGAAATTGAAGAACTTACTACCTGATTTCAAGACTTCCTGTTAAGCTACAGTAATCAAAATAGTGTCATATTGGTATCAAGAGAGACATATAAATCAACGGAACAGAATAGAGACTCTAGAAATAAAATACACACACGGAACCAGTAGACTTTTGACAAAGATGCCAAGGCAATTCAATGGGGTAGAGACGATCTTTCCAACAAATGATTCTGAAAGAATTAAAGCGTCATTTACAAAAAACAAACAAACAAAAACAAAAAATAAAAACAAAACAAATCTTTGTCTTACAATATACACTAAATTTGACTCAAAATGAATCCTTAAATGTTAAGAGCCAAAACTATAAAATTTCTAAGGGAATACAATAGATAGGATAATTTAGTGATCTTGAGTTTGGCAAAGATTTCTTTAAGAAGACATACAGAATGCTTAACCTAGCTGTGGTGGCTGGCACCTGTAATCCCAGCTCTTTGGGAGGCTGAGGCAGGAGGATCACTTGAGGCAGGAGGATCACTTGAGCCCAGGAGTTCGAGGCTACAGTGAGCTATGATTGTGCCACTGAACTTTAGCCTGGGTGACAGAGCAAGACTCCATCTCTAAACGCAAAAAAAGAAAAGAATCTTATAGAATGTCTAGATGCATCACATGATTTTTAGGAATGACAGGTTCTACAAGAAACTTTTAGGCAACAAAGGAAAAAAATACATATTTTTTTAATATGTGTACTTTTACATTTATTTCTATATAGCCTGGTCCACTGGACTATTAGGAAAGCTCCCAGATCTGTGACTAAAAAAGCAATTTCTCCCTCTTATCTGCCCAAAATTTTCAGCAACCAGCCACGTGCATTTTATGAACATTAACATTTTCCCTCCAATCTTATTGTTTGAGGAAGCTGTATTGGTCAGGATCCAGTAAGAAGACAGAAACCACCCCAGTTAGTTTAACAGAGAGAATATAATATCAAGACTTGCTAGCCAGATATGGAACAACTAAAAAGGCAATAAAGGAACAGTAAGGTATCTCAGAGACGCCTTACCACATCCATAGGATACAGCTATCCCCACTAGGACTGAGGAACTAAAGAAAAATGTTGGAATTATTGAAACTCACAGGCTTGAAGAATGGGTCCCTACAGACTGGAAGTCAGACCTCTGAGGAGCGACCATTGCTCAGATAATGCTGGTGCTTCAGAAATCTGGGAGAAGGTCATTGGGAGCTGAGACCCAGACCTGTAAGGAAGGGAGGGGGTTCCCTGTTCACTGAGGCCACATCTCTGGGAGGGCATGATAAGGCTGGTGTTCTATGTTTTAGTAAGTCAGCAAATTGGAATCACGCTGCTTCTGGAGGGAACTGCTGCTGCCAAGTGAAGTAGTAGAGCTGAGGTGACTCTGACGCAAACAGAAAAGAGAGCACCTTGTCTTCCCCCTCCAACCCCACAGTCTCTCTCTAGTGCCCAATTGGCAGAGCCTAAAGAAACCAACCAACAAAGAGAAAGGTTTGCAGAGTGCCTGCATTACAAAACAGGATATGGAACTATAGGTTCAAAGCTGAGAGACACTAGCTTAACAAATAACACACCGGAAGCACTTAAATTCCAACTGTCTTTCTTAACATAAGACATAGTTTGATGTGTTGTAGTCTACATATACATGATTATAGTAAAATGTATCATTCACGATTGTTTCCTTCCTTCTGTTCATGCTTATGTCCATAAACATGAAGAAGTTTATCCCCAAAATCCATTTGGAATGCCTCTCATGGAGTATACTTATCAAATAACTATTAACTAAATAACAGCAGCAAAAAGTTGCATGCTATTAGATTCAAACTTTTTTTTTTGGACACAGGGTCTTGCTCAGTTGCCCAGTGGTGTGACCATGCCTCACTGCAGCCTTGACTTTCTGAGCTCAAGTAATCCTCTCAGCCCAGCCTCCCAAGTAGCTGGGACTACAGGTGTGCACCACCACACCTAGCTAATTTTTGCATTTTTTTACAGACAGGGTTTCACCATGTTGCCTCAACTGGTCTCAAACTCCTGGACTCAAGGGATCCGCCAGCCTAGGCCTCCCAAAGTGTTGAGATTACAGGCATACACCACTGTGTCCGGCCAGATTCAAACTTTAAGACCTAGCAAAGCGAAACCTTGCCTGAGGAAATGATGAGAGTTAGCACAGATTATTTATTCTGGAGGAATTTTAAGATGTTCACTCTTTTGGTCCACATGTAATGGTAGCTAAAGATGATGATTTTTGTGGGTGATAATGTAAGATATAATTGAGGCGGGGCACAGTGGTTCATGCCTGTAATCCTAACACTTTGGGAGGCTGAGGAGGGCAGATCACGAGGTCAGGAGATCGAGACCATCCTGGCTAACAGGATGAAACCCCATCTCTACTAAAACCAGGCGTGGTTGTGGGTGCCTGTAGTCCCAGCTACTCAGGAGGCTGAGGCACGAGAATGGCGTGAACCCAGGAGGCAGAGGTTATAGTGAACCAAGATTGCACCACTGCACTGCAGCCTGGGTGACAGAGCGAAACGCCATCTCAAAAAAAAAAAAAAAAAAGAGAGAGAGAGAAAGATATAATTGATTATTTCTGAAATAATCCTTTACAAATACTTGGGAAGTGATGCCATAAATCATTTGAGTGCTTTGTAAGGCAGCTCATAGCATCTCTGCACTTAGTTGATTTGATCAAGTTAAAAAATAAAAAAGCTCCAAGGGATTAAGAACACAAAATAGGGCTATTTCCTTTTTATATACTCAATAAGAACATTAGACTGCATTTCAAATATGAATGCATCAGTACAAAAATTTTTTAAAGCCTCACTTAATGTGAGGGGTCATGCCCAGCAAAAATCCTTCTGAAAGTCCAACAGAGCCCAGCATGCAACAGCTTCTTCTTTTGAAAGGGGATGTGTTGCAGCGTCTCTGGACCTCAGACCTTAAAGTCCAGCCCTAGATTGTTCTTTTAGGCTGTTGCATCCCTAGTCTCATTTCAGATTTTTATTTGCAGGTGCTTTCTGTCTCACTAGTTTTATGTTTTCCTGCTTCTTTCCAAATGCACCCTTATTTTCAGCATTGTGTTTGATGCCATGGGGAATATAAAAGGAATATAAGACACAGCTCCTGCCCACAGCTGTGTTTAATCTAGTTGGGGATATAAACCAACATCCATGAAACAATTAATTCATAAAACAGTAGTATATACATAATATTATATATTAGCAAACAAAGTACTATTCTCCAACATGAAACAATACTCAGTTCATTTCAGCTAAGCTAAGCCGAAGAGTTTTTCAAGTAACCTGAAGAGGCTTATTTAAATATTTCCTTTATAATCTGTGAGACTTCCAGGATCAAATGATATTTTTATTTTTACTTTTTAAAATTTAGAGATGGGGTCTCGCTATGTTGCCCAGGATGGTCTTGAACTCCTGGGCTCAAGCGATCCTCCCACCTCTCAAATGATATATTTAAGAGGAGGTATATAAACTTGATGACTTTATGAACATTTCAATGAATATCGCTGTTCCTTAGTTTTTGGAATAATAAATACCACACAGCAAAATGGTGAAGAACAACTTTGTAAAGTTCAAGTTTTTATGGCCTTTCCTTTGTTGCCAGTCAGCCTGGCCACTGGCCTTTCTTTAACCTAAACCTGTTTTTGCAAAGAGCATTGCATTGTAAACAACAATATATGCAATGTCACTCTAGAACTGACCCTTTCAACTTAAGAATTATATATATTTAAAGAAGAATCTAACCAAGAAGACTTAGAACATTGATTGTAAGTAAAATGTAACAATGGATTCCTGCTTTATCCTATTCCCACCATGCTATACTATGCTCTGCCTGTTTATCGCCTCTAAAGCTCATGTTGAAATTTGAGCCCCAACGTGGCAGTGTTGGAGTGGGCCCGGTGGGAGGTGTTTGGATCATGGAGGCAGATCCCTCATGGATAGATTAATGCCCTCCCTCAGGGTGAGTGAATTCTCATTCTGTTAAGTCTCATGAGATCTGGTGGTTAAAAAGAGCCTGGTACCCCCGACCCCCAACCCTTGCCTCCTCTCTCCCTATCTCTTTGCACATACTGGCTCCATTCCACTGTGAGTTGAAGCAACCTGAGGCTTTCACCAGATACCAATGCCCAATCTTGGACTTTCCAGCCACCAGAATGATGAGTCAAAGAACCTTTTATGTTTATAAACTACTCAGTCTCTGGTGTTCAGTTACAGCAACACTAAACATATTAAGACACACTCGGAAATCCTGGAGAGAGAGACCAATGCCCAAATCATGAAATGTAAAGCTCTTAAGCAATAAACTCAATGAATGTTCTATACACATATTCCGTTCTCAGTAAAACTGCTTCAAAATAACACTGCTCTAAATGATGGCTGTCACCAGAAGACATCAGAGAGCTGGAAGCACTCGGCTTTCCCTTCCTTTGTAATCAGCCAACTTCATTACGCCTTCTGCCTAATAATGATAGAGATGGGTTTCATCACATGAAAATAATCGGCATCACAAACTGCATGCTCTCCCGAGGAACTAGAGATGTATGTCATTTCACATACCAATGTGAAAAACATGACTTTTGTTTAACTCAGGCACTGGAGTTCTAGAAATAGAGTGAAATCCTGCAACTTACTGGTTATGTATGCTGCACACACTCTTTGATGCAAACACATGTTGAGAAAATGCCATTTTAACCCTACCTTGAGGAAGTGAAATGGTATATTGTACCTGTGTCATCAGCTTTTTTTCTCCCGTGAACAGGAGTCAATTCGTGTATAACCAATAGAGAAATATGCCACCGCCTCAGAATTTTTTAAAATATTTTTTGTTCTTATTATAACGGTAATATTGCTCATTGTAGAAAATTTGGAAAATGGGAAAACGTAAAGAAGGAAATAAGAATCACAATCCCTCAATCCTAAAATTACTACTTGTTAGTAGTTTGATTTCTCTTACTCCAATATTTTTATAAGTGTGTATTTTGCGTAGTTGAGATAATTTTGTGCCATTTTCATACTGCTTTTTTCATCTAATGTAAACTTGTAAGCATTTTATCTTTTCATTAACATCTTGGTAAATGTACTTGCAATGGGTGCATCTGCCGCAGTATGAGTGCACACTAAGTTACCTCACCATTCCCCTGTTGATGAACGTTTAGATAGCTCACTTTTCCACCATTATCAGAAAATATAATGATCACATGCACACACATTTATTCTATGAACTGGAACCCAGACCTCTGATGAAGAGTGAGTGGTTTCCTTATTGACCAAGGCTACGTCTCTGAGATTTTAAGGAACTAGTGCAGAGTTACAAGATCAAAGAATCTAGACATGTTTAGAGTTCTTAATAGATACTAACAAACTGCTTTCCAGATTGTCCCAGTTTACACTCCACTAGCAAAGTGCAAGAAAGCACACTTCACTGTACACCATGCCTGTGGCAGCACTGAGTGTTCATATTTTTGAGGGTGAAATGATTTCTCAATATTATTTTGATTTATGCTATTGTATTACTAGTGAGTTTGAACATTTTACTCTCAGGATATTTTAACTTGATGCAAAATGTATAAAAACGAACTTTTATAGAATATTGCCTTCTAAATTGACATAGTGAATCCTCCTTTCCTTTCAGCCAATTCTGAATACTTAAATGAAAAATTCTTCTATTAGCATTCTTAATTTGAAGTTTCCCTTTACCTTATTTTTTTAAAGACTTTGTTTAACATTAAATTATGGCTTAAAGTGAATTCTTCAGCCAAGGGAAGTTGGTTCTCTTTTTTATAGCCAAAAGACTTAAGTATATTAGTAATTCTGTATAGAAATATACAGAACACGGGAAAATGCAAAAAAAAAAAAATCACATTTTAGAAGTTTGCTAAAAATCTCTTTCTCCAGTTGGGAGACTGAGAGTGTACAATTAAGGAAAATAATTTGCTTTTTGCATGTCCATGGCAAATGATTGCCGGTTCCAATCAAGAGACTTTTCCTCATTGATTTCTCTGCATGTCTCCTGTGCTTTGAAGTTAGAACTTAACATTAACAGGGAATTGACTTTCCTTTTTGACTCTTCTCTTTACAAACATCACTCATTCACTCACAAATCTATGTTTTAAAGGGCTACAGTTTTATTTTTAAGAAGTAGTTCAACATTCAAAATTCTGTGAAGTGTGATTTCTTCAGAATTTCAATACACACTAACAAAAGAAAGAGTTTAGGTAAGAAGGCAACAGCCAACAGAAGCAAAGACAGTATCTGACCATGGCTTACCTAGTAGGATGGGGAAGTTCTGGAACGATCTCTACTTCACTCCTAAATAGACTTGATTGACAGTAGCATTTCCTAAAGACATCCTAGATGCATATATGTTCTTTACATATGTTATTTTTACAACACACAACAGTGCTGCCAACTAAGTATTATTAGTCCCATTCTATAGATAAAGAAACGAAAGCTCAGAGATGCTAGAGCTAGGTTTACAACCTTGGTCTGTGTCATTCAGAATCTAGGAATGCTTCTTTTCTTTTTTTCTTTTTCTTTTTTTTTTTTTTTTTTGAGATGGAATCTCACTCTGTTGTCCAGGCTAGAGTGCAGGTGCGTGATCTCAACTCACGGCAACCTCCACCTCCCAGGTTCAAGCGATTCTCTGCCTCAGCCTCCCGAGTAGCTGGTATTACAGGCGTGCACCACCACAGCGAGCTAAAATTTTTTTTGCATTTTTAGTAGAGATAGGGTTTCACTCTGTTAGCCAGGCTGTTCTTGAACTCCTGACCTCAAGTGATCCACCTGCCTCAGCCTCCCAAAGTGCTGGGATTACAGGCGCAAGCCACTGCACCCAGCCTTTAAAAAAAAAAGAAAAGAAAATATATACACAAAGAGTGCATAGAAATATACTACATCAAAAAATAAAATGCACACCATTTCCCTAGCCATTTCCCTAGAGCTTAGAAGCCCCTGGTGTTCTTTTCCTCATGACATATCCTACACACAGCAGGTAACCACTCTCCTAAATTTTGTGTTACCAATTTACTTGCTTTTCTTTGTCATCTTACTTAACATGTCGTATCTGTAAACATTATATGTTTTAACTTTGCCTGTTTTATATTTTATCTGTATGGAAATCATAAATAGTGCCTGTCTTTCTCAGAAAAATTCCTTTGTCATGAATAAACCACAGGCCTGTTACTGTACCTGCAGTTCCAGAAACCAGCTTAAGTGTAAGCCTAGATTCATAGTCTTAAAGTAGAATTGTGATGGAGTTCAGCACACACTACCCCAAAACAGGGCACCTTGGCATTTGAGAAGGCAACAGAAGCAGGAAGTTCTCCCTCACTTTCTTCCCCTTGTTCCTTCTCCTCTGACACAGGTTGTAAATCTCTCACCCCAGGGTGGCCCAGCATATACCTGGAGGAAAGCAATGTCCCCATCTGAAGACACAGAGACACCAAGAAGAATCCGAACAGGCCTTGCTAAGTTCCCTTCTGTTTATAACCATTAGCTTATACCATTTTATCCAATCGTACTTCCGCTTGACTGTTCATAAGCATACACAGTTTTCCCTGTTTCTTTGGGTCTTCATTTCTGAAAGTTCCTGGGTCACATAAAACTTGTTTTGTTTTGTTTTGTTTGAAACAAGGTCTCACTCTGTCAGCCAGGCTGGAGTGCAGTGGTATGATCACGGCTCACTGCAGCTTTGACCTCCTCCCACTGAGGATCTTCCCAAGCAATCCTCCCACCTTAGCCTCCCAAGTAGCTGGAAATACAGGTGCACGCCACCATACCAAGCTCATTTTGAACTTTTTGTAGAGATGGGGGTCTCATTATGTTATGCAGGCTAGTCTTGAACTTCTGGGCTCAGGCAATCATCCTTCCTCAGCCTCCAAAAGTGCTGGGATTACAGGTATGAGCCACTGCACCCAGCCCCCGTCACATAAAACGTACTTCAAATAAATTTGTTAAACTCTTCTCTTGTTAACCTATCTCTTATTATAGGAGTTTCAAACATGAACCTAGTAATCGGTGGGGAAAGAACTATTTTCTCTCCTATAATTGCCAGATTTAGCAAATAAAAGCAAGTATGTCCCATGCATATTCTAGTGGGTATGCCCCATGCAATATTTAGGGCATATTCGTACTAAAAAGCATTTGTTCTTTGTCTGAAATTCATATCTAACTGGGCATCCTGTATTTTATCTGTCAGGCCCGTTTTAAGGAGTCTTACAACATTAGTCTGTTTTGTTTTGTTTTGTTTTGTTTTCTGAGACAGAGTCTCACTCTGTCACTCAGGCTGGAGTGCAATGGTGCAATCTCTGATTCACTGCAAGCTCTGCCTCCTGGGTTCAAGCAATTCTCCTGTCTCAGCCTCCCGAGTAGCTGCCATTGCAGGTACGCGCCACTGCGCCTGGCTAATTTTTGTATTTTTAGTAGAGAAGGGGTTTCGTCATGCTGGTCAAGCTGGTCTCGAACCCCTGACTCCAGGTTTTCTGCCCGCCTTGGCCTCCCAAAATGCCAGGATTACAGATGTGAGCCACCACGCCTGGCCACTACATCAGTTTTGACACCTGAACACAGCCCTAGAAGGTAATTACCCTGGCGGGTAAGCCTTGAAGTGGTGCTGTAACTGTCCAGTGGGTTCTCCTTGCCCGCTGCCTAGACAGAGCCATCAAGATGGGGGAATTGCAACACAGAAATAATTTAATTCATGCAGAGCTGGCTGTATAGGAGACCGGAATTTTATTATTACTCAAATCAGTCTCTCTGAGAATTCAGGGATCAGAGTTTTTAAGGATAATTTGGTGGGTAGGGGGCCATAAGTAAGGAGTGCTGATGATTGGGTTGGAGATGAAATCATAGTAAGTCGTAGCTGTCCTCTTGTGCTGTCTGGCAGTCCCTGGGTAAGGGCCATAAGGCCAGAGGAGCCAGTTTATCGATCCGGGTAGTGACAGCTGATACATCTAGCACAGAGTCTGCAAAATATCTCAAGCACTGATCTTACATTTTACAATGGTGATTTATCCCCAGGAGTAATTTGAGGAGGTTCAGAATTTTTTTTTTTTTTTTTTTTTTTTTTGAGATGGAATATCTCCCTGTTGCCCAGGCTGGAAGCAGTGATGTGATCTTGGCTCACTGCAACCTCGGCCTCCCGGGTTTAAGCGATTCTCTGCCTCAGCCTCCCAAGTAGCTGGGATCATAGGCGTGTGCCACCACGCCTGGCTAATTTTTTTGTATTTTTAGTAAAGACAGGGTTTCACCGTCTTCGCCAGGTCTTGAACTCCTGACCACCCACCTCAGCCTCCCAAAGTGCTGGAATTACAGGCGTGAGCCACCTTGACTGGCCGGTTCAGAATCTTACAGGCTCCAGCTACGTGACTCCTAAACCATAATTTCTAATCGTGGCTAATCTATTAGCCCTGTAAAGGCAATCTAGTCCTAAGCAGGAAGGGGGTTTGTTTTGGGAAAGGGCTGTTGTCATCTTTGTTTCAAAGTTAAACTATAAACTAAGCTCCTCCCAAAGTTAGTTCATTCTCTGCCCGGGAATGAACAAGGACAGCTTGGAGGTTAGAAGCAACATGGAGTTGGTTAGGTCAGGTCTCTTTCACTGTCATAATTTTCTCAGTTATAATTTTTGCAAAGGCAGGTTCAGTCCCCCACAATGTGGGGTGGAAATTGCAAGGGTCCTAGAGTTAGGAAACCTGGGTCCTAATTCCCACTCCATCGGCTCTTGGTTATGTGACCTTGGACACCTCACCTGAGCCTCCTGAGCTTCAGTTTTCTCATCTTCAAAACAGGAATCACAAGAGACTTCCTCAAGAAGGCTAAATCCTGATCTGTTATAAAAGAAACTCAGTAGATTATTTATAATCTAGACTCGATAAAACAAGAAATAGTACCATGGGCACATCACTTAAAGATCTGGAGGTGACCCCCAAGAAATCCTGAAAATAGAAACTGTTAAAAGTTCCTTAAGGCTGCCTTTAGCTGTAGAACCAGGAGTGGCCTGTGGGAAGCAATAGACTGGGAATGTTCCTTCTCATGACAAGCTCTTTCTTGGTATTTCATGTTTTTAACATCAACTTTGTTTTGAAAAGTTTAAAATCGGGCAGGGCGCGGTGGCTCACGCCTGTAATCCCAGTACTTCGGGAGGCCGATGAGGGCAGATCACGAGGTCAGGAGATCGAGACCATCCTGGCTAATACGGTGAAACCCCGTCTCTACTAAAAATACAAAAAATTAGGTAGGCGTGGTGGTGGGCGCCTGTAGTCCCAGCTACTGGGGAAACTGAGGCAACAAACTCACTTGAACCCAGGAGGTGGAAGTTGCAGTGAGCCGAGATCACGCCACTGCACTCCAGCCTGGGCGACAGAGCGAGACTCCGTCTCAAAAAGAAAAGAAAAGAAAAGGTTTAAAAATCGTTAAAACAGATTTTTGAAACCTGAAATCGAGTTTTAAAATCAAAATGAAACTGGGAGAAATAGAATACCTCCCTCTCAAGGTTCAGGACGAACTGAGAACATTGTGTGTGAGAATGCTAAGACTGCAAAGATGATAGCCTGCCTGTCTTTTTAGAGGGAGGGAAAGGAGAAAGCGCCCTGTTGTCCCTGAAGAAACTGACAGGAGAATGTTCCCCCGTATTTCTGACGGGTCGCTCAACCCTGACGGGGCAGCTCTGTTGATTCCACGCCCAGCAGCCTCCGACGCTGCCGAGGGACTTTATACATATTTTTTATGCCAATGATGAATTCAAGTTACAGAATTTAAACACGAAGAAAGCTCCTCCTGGGCTTCTGATGCAGGGCAGGGTCTCCAGGAAGGCAGGGCGCCCCCCTTCCTCAGTTTCCCTCACAGACGCGGTAGACTCTCCCTACCCGCTCCAAACAGGAGCTCAGTTCCAGGAGCGTCGGAGCTGGCAACAAGATTGACACGAGCTGCAGCGCCCTCTGGAGGCACGCAGGGAAAATGCAATGAGGTGATGGTTTTGTCGCCTCAGGACCGGATCTCAGGCTGCGGTCTGCCCTCTAGTGGCTGCAGACGCTAGTTACACTTCGAAAATGCTCAAATGGGTCAGTGAAAACTTTTGAGTTACTTAACTGAAAAAGAAACTAGGGAGACAGAGAAATGAGAAATCGTTCAGATGGCACATTGTTGAGACGTCAACGGGAGAGTGGGTTTCTTCCTCTTTGGAGTCTCTCCTCTAAGCCCGTGGTTCCCTAGAAATTGGAAAAATAAGGCTAATACACAATGTAAAAATGCATTTAAGTTCGAGGATTGCCTTTCATTCTGAGATTTTTGTTGGGCTGAATTTGGGGGGCTTTGTGAAAGTGACGGCAAGTCTCAATTTTCTTTCAATGTCTCATGTCCTCTCCCAGATACTTGGGGACGTTTACTCCTTTGTTACACGCCTACTTCTAGACTCGATAAAACAAGAAATAGTACCATTTATAGTACCAAGAAAAAGTACCGCTGTTCCCTCCCATCAAGACAGTCTTTCAAATTCATAAGCACAGAATTACTTACAGGTGGAATGGATGTCCAGGCTCATTCAGATCCAGAGAAGATAAGGTGTCTCCTCTCCATGTTACAGATTTGAGACCTAGGCAGGACCAGTGATCTGTCCGCTGTATAATACAGCACCTTGCAGCTGGTAGAAACTCAGTAGGAATTGCTGAAAAAAACAAAGGTCATGGGTGACAGATGGGGCCTAAAGCCCAGATATTCTGTCCTTTTCACCACACCAGGATCCTGAGATTTCTGGAAAGACATGTGCAATCTGCTTAATTGAAAAACTGCCCGGTTTTCTTAACAGGAAGGTGTTGGACTGGGGACAGGAACAGCAGGAATCCAGCAGCGAGAATTGGTGTTTGTCACGCTGAAGGTGAGCCTTGGAAAGTCTCATGAGATATTACCAGACTGCAATGGGGGATGTGTGGGCAGGTGTTAGCTCCTTTGATGGTTTTCCCTATGGGCTGGGATATTAATGAGACTGGGGGGTTGGGAGGAGTTACTGGGTGGGGGGTACAGAGGAAGGCTTTGTGCAATGCAGAAAGAAAATCAAGAAATAAAGGCCTATGAGAAATGGGAATGTTCTACACCACGGAGTGAGCAAGGGAACAGAACCTTAAAACTAACTGTGAGGTCAAGTGCCAGGTGGCTCCCAGAATAACCAGGAGCTCTGAGTGCAGGGAAGCACCAAATACTTTGCACTGTTAACAACTTAAAAATGCCAAGCCGTGTGCCAAAATGCCCTCCAAACAGTTCTGTAAATTTAGATTTTCATAAATTCTGTATTACAGTTCCAGAAAAACTGTTTGCAATAATATATTTAATGATGTTTGGTGAGGACATAGAGAAATTGAAACCCTGGTGCATTGTTAGTGGGAATATGAAATAATGCAACCTCTGTGGAAATCACTTTGGCAGTTCCTTAAAAAGTTAAATTTAGGGCCGGTTGCGGTGGCTCACGCCTGCAATCCCAGCACTTTGGAAGGCCAAGGTGGGTGGATCACGAGGTCGGGAGATCTAGACCATCCTGGCTAACACGGTGAAACCCTGTCTCTACTAAAAAAAATACAAAAAATTAGCCAAGCGTAGTGGTGGGCGCCTGTAGTCCCAGCTGCTCGGGAGACTGAGGCAGGAGAATGGCATGAACCCAGGAGGCGGAGCTTGCAGTGAGCCGAGATCTCACCACTGCACTCCAGCCTGGGGGACAGAGCGAGACTCTGTCTAAAAAAAAAAAAAAGTTAAATGTAGAATTACCATATGACTCAGCAACTCCGCTCCTAGGTATACTCCTAAAAGAACTGAAAAAGAGGTATTCAAACAAAAGCTGATACAGTACACCAGTGCTCACAGCAGCACTATTTACAATAGCCAAAAATGGAAACAACCCGTATGTCCATCAACTGGTAAGTGCTTAAAGAAATTGTGGTATATTCACACAGTGGAATATTACTGAGCCATAAACAAGAATGAAGTACTGATATGTGCTATGAGGTGGATGAAACTTGAAAGCATGCTTAGTAAAAGAAGCCAGACACAAATGGTCACATATTATATGATTTCACTTACATGAACTAAAAAGTCTATAGAGACAAAGATTAGTGGTTGCCAAGGACTGAGAGCAGGGGGAAGGGTAGCAGACTGCCTAAAGGGTAAGGGTTCCCTTTTGGGGCAATGAAGATGTTTTAGAACTATATGGAGGTGATGGTTGTACAATATCGTGAATTATAAACTCTTTTTGTTGTTGTTGTTTTGAGGCAGGATCTCATTCTGTTGCCCAGGATGGAGTGCCACGGTGCCATCTTGGCTCACTGCAACCTCGACCTTCCAGGCTCAAGCCCCTCTCCCACCTCAGCCTCCCAAGTAGCTGGGACTACAGGCATGTGCCACCACACCCAGCTAATTTGTTTATTTTTTGTAGAGACAGGTTTATTTACTCTTAAATTAAGAAGTTTCTGTTCTGTGAACTTTACCTCAATAAAAAAATGTTTAATATTTAAAATATATTTGATAACTAGTCACTTTAATAACCAGTTGCTAACGAGATAATAAAAAGATATTGCAATCTAAATAACTTTTTTTTTTTTTTTTGAGACGGAGTCTGGCTCAGTCCCCCAGGCTGGAGTGCAGTGGTGCAATCTCGGCTCACTGCAAGCTCCGCCTCCCGGGTTCACGCCATTGTCCTGCCTCAGCCTCCTGAGTAGCTGGAATTACAGACGCCCGCCACCTCGCCTGGCTAATTTTTTGTGTTTTTAGTAGAGACGGGGTTTCACCATGTTAGCCAGGATGGTCTCAATCTCCTGACCTCAT
>NW_012108919.1:3567251-3568543 GCF_000951045.1 Mandrillus leucophaeus | reverse complement strand
ACGGGGTTTCACCATGTTAGCCAGGATGGTCTCAATCTCCTGACCTCATGATCCACCCACCTCGGCCTCCCAAAGTGCTGGGGTTACAGGCGTAAGCCACCGCACCTGGCCCCCCCGCTTTTTTTTTTTTCTTTTGCGACGAAGTCTCACTCTGTCCCCGAGGCTGGAGTGCAATGGCGCGATCTCGGCTCACTGCAATCTCCGCCTCCTGGGTTCAAGCAATTCTCATGCCTTAGCCTCCTAAGTAGCTGGGATTACAGGTGCCTGCCACCACGCCCGGCTAATTTTTCTATTTTTAGTAGAGACGGGGTTTCACCATGTTGACCACGTCAAACTCCTGACCTCAGGTGATCTGCCCACCTCAGCCTCCCAAAGTGCTGGGATTGCAGGTATGAGCCACCGTGCCCAGTCACAACCTCAATGTTTCTTTTGGATTAAAGTTACAGCCAGTCCCCCCTCTTTAGGAGTTTCACATCCACAGACTCAACCAACAGTAGATTGAAAATATTCTGAAAAAAATACCACAACAATAAAAAATAATCCAAATTTTAAAAAATACCGTATAACAACTATTAACATAGCATTACACTGTAGTTGGCATTACAAGTAACTAGATATGACAAAGTATGCAAGAGGCTGTGTGTAGGTTACATGTAAATACTACGCCAAAATGTCTTCCAAACAGTTATATGAAAGACTGACTATAATCAAAGTTTAAAGGACTATTTTTCTTCAATTGGATGTATCGAAATAATTACCAACCTTTAATAATTTGATGACTCCTGCAATTCACTTTAATGACTTATGATTATCATTGTGCAAATAATGAGGATACACTTTAGTGAAAGGCTTTCTTTGACTGCACGTGCTGCACGTGATTGCTGTGGTTAATAAAATTGACCTATTCTACTGCAGTAGAAAGAGAAACAAATTAGAATTGGTTTTAAAAAAAAATCATTAAGACCTTTGGAAATGGGTATCTCATTGTGTCACACTGACTCTCAGATGCAAATTTTTTTTTATATTTTGACATTGTTGAAATCAGGTGCCTGTTACAGTCACTGAGACCAGGCAGCCATCACGATGTAGCTGTCATTGCCTGTGTTTGTTCATCCAAAAGTGCTAAATCGTGTCGGGAACCTGGGGAAGAATTCCAGAGACAAGAGTAGAGCACTGTTTCAAGAACATTCTTGATTTTAAAACATAGACATTGTGAGTCAATGCCAAAAAATGGTTCTGAATAGTTGGATTTGGAATGTGTAGAAGTTTTAGGAATGCTTAACCAGTTTGTT
>NW_012108919.1:3512151-3566731 GCF_000951045.1 Mandrillus leucophaeus | reverse complement strand
CGGGCGTGGTGGCGGGTGCCTATAGTCCCAGCTACTGGAGAGGCTGAGACAGGAGAATGGCGTGAACCCGGGAGGCAGAGCTTGCAGTGAGCCGAGATCGCGCTACTGCACTCCGCGTGGGCGACGGAGCGAGAAACTGTCTCAAAAAACAAACCAAAACAAAACAAAAACCAGAGACCCTAGATAAGACTCCATTTGGGGCTCCCCGGTTGTGAGGTGTCCTGTGCATACATCAGTTGTTCCTGATCTGGGAGAGGGCATGTCAAGCACGGCCCTTACAGAGGGAGGATAACTGGAGCTTGCACCTGGCCTTTCTGGACCCCTTGCTGTGGCACAACCCTTGGTTGTGATGCACGCCCCTATTTCAATGCTGCTGCTATATCGTATCCTTTTCCTGTAGTAAACTGTAGATCGGTCAGCACTGTCATTTGGTGTCCTGTAAGTCTTTAACAATGGAACTCTGCTCAACTGCCACCAATAAAGCAGATGCCTGTTAGACATTTGGTAGGCTGATTGCAGAAATGAACTCTAAAGCTCCTCCGTCAAAGGTGAAGTCATTTCTCCACCGTTTGAACTAACCAGTGACTCTCTTTTGGTAACAGAATGTGGTGATAGGAACAGTGGCCAGTTCTGGGTGTAAGCCTTGCTAAGTGAAGCCAAATTCCACCTGGGGTTGCCTCCATACTTTGAGTCCCTATGTAACAAACTACAATCTAACTTAGATTTAAATTAAATGAAAGCAGAACTCATGAGTAGACTTTTGTAACAAATAGCTGAGTCCCAGCCAATCACAGCAGCTGAGCGTCAGTCGGTCACAGGTGGCCAACTGATCAGACCAGGTTCAAATATGGTGTCTGCTGATTGGTTACTGAGTCGTAACCAATCAAGCTGTTTCGGTACCTCACTTCTGTTTTCTGTCTGTAAATGCTGCTTGCCTACCTCGCAAAGTAGGGCGCTCTGGCGCGCGATTTCTCTCTCTCTCTCTCTTCTTCCTTTCTCCCTCCCTCTCTCCTAGGCTATCCCGCTGGAGGATGAGACATGTGCAGCAGAGCGGAATCAGCTCAGTTGTCCCAGCTGAGGCCCCATACATTTGAGAAAGCCCGAAGAAGACTAGTCAAGCCACTCAGCAAACCCACAGCAGACAAGAGATGCAGAAACGAGCTTCTCCAAGCCCAGTTCAAATAATCTGAACTGCCCAGCTGGCCCACAGACTGTAAGCAAATATAGTTTGTGATTATATGCACCTAAGGTTTTGTGGTTGTGTGTTGTACAACGTTATTGTGACAATAAGTAACTGACACAGATATCCAAGCACAGATGTCAAGTAGGCAGTTGGATGCATGGCTCTGAAATTCAGGTGAAAAGTCCAAGCTGGAGGAAATTTTGAGAGCAGTAAGGACTGGAGTGGACACAGTCAGCTGCTCCACCCGGATTCCCTGAAGTAACGTGTTTTCTTTTTTAAGAGCCCCACTCATGCTTTTGATTCTAACACCCAGCACCTGTGTCTCTTCGGAGACTTGGCTTGGTCTTTTAGAGCTGCTTTGGCCCCCACAACTAGAGAACAAGATATACCTGGAAATGTACTTCTCTCTAAGACAGTGGTTCCCAGCATTTTTCCACCAGGGACCGGTTTCATGGAAGACAGTTTTTCCATGGACCGGGTGGTGCAGAGGGATGGTTTTGAGATGATTCAAGCACACTACATTTATTGTGCACTTTATTTCTATTATTATTACATTGAAATATATAATGAAATCATAATACAACTCCCCATAATGTAGAATCAGCAGGAACCCTGAGCTTGTTTTCCTGCAACTAGATGGTCCCATCTGAGGGTGATGGGAGTCAGTGACAGATCATTAGGCACTAGATTCGCATAAGGAGCATACAGCCTACATCCCTCGAATATGCAGTTCACGACAGGGTTCCTGCTTCTGTGAGAATCCAATGCTGCTCTGACAGGAGGTGCAGCTCAGCTTCACTCTCTTACCCGCCGCTCATCTTCTGGTGTGCAGCCCAGTTCCTAACAGGCCACGGACTGGTACTGGTCCTTGGTCGGGGGGTTGCGGACCCCTGTGTCATATGTCAGGAGGTGAGCTCAGGTGGTAATGCAAGTGGTAATAGGGAGTGACTGTAAATACAGATGAAGCTTTGCTTGCTTGCTCACCTACCACTCACCTCCTGCTGTACAGCTCAGTTCCTAACAGGCCACAGACTAGTACCGGTTCATGGCCTAGGGCCTGGGAACTCCTGTTGTAGGACAATCCTTGACCAGTGACAGAGAGGCAAAGGGTGCAGAGCGGGAGGTGTGTGAAAGGCTACTTCTCTTGTCTCTGAAAATCTCTGGGCACACCTTAAGCCCCAGGGTTTCTTGACGCCCAGGATTGGGCTAAAACCGCCCTCTCCAAAGACTGCCTGAGAGTATTCCTTTGCTGGGCTTCCTCTCCTCTGTTCGCATCCCCTCTCCCTCACCAGTCTGGGGAATATTTCCTTAAGAAATCACGTGCTCACAAATCAGGCTCGGCTTCTGGGTCACCCACCCTAAGACAAACACATAAGTAATATTTGAAGCCATGAGTCTAGATGAGCTATCTGTAAGATTATCAAGGGGCTTGGTATCCATAGTTATTCTCTATATTTAGCATTTTAAGACATTTTGATTTTTTTTTTTTAATTTTGCATGCCTTTTTAAATTTTGGAACCATGGCAATTCTGAACGTTTCTAAGTATAAAGTCTGCCCTTGCACTGATGAATTTATGTAGCAAATATTCAAGATTCTGCCAGAGTAGGATTTTCTAACCAGGTCAACATCCCCTTGATACGTATTTACTTCTGGATGCAAATGTAGAAATAAATAGAGGGATGTGAGTGCGTGAGTGTGTGTGTGTCTGTGTGTGCACACACTCCTGTTGAGGCAGGAATAAAGGAGTCCAGTGCATGTTATTGGCCGTTAGGCAAAGTGAGGAACAGCCCCCGTGGAGCTAGAGAATACATTCCAGATTCTGGAATGTTTTGTACAATATCTAAAAGTAATGTGGTGAAGCTCTAAAAAGGAAAAACGGCCACAAATATACATCATTCAAAAATATTTAGGTCATTTACTGTATTACTGGCACGGTGCATGTAAGGTGAACTGATCAGACATGATTCTGCCCTCTCTGTCCTTAAAAGTTTGATGGTTGATGAGGGGAGGAGAGATAGGCATTAAATAATTACCTAGATAATTATTTACTTATAATTATGTGTGTTTGAAAGAAAAAGTACAAGACATTCTTAGAATAAATAACTGAGGACTAACATTGTCTGAACCAACAAGAGAGACTTCCCTGAGTAAGTGACCTCCAAGCCTGGGGGACGAATTGAGTTAAAGGGATATCAAGGGGACACGCTCAGGATTGCGGCCAGGAAGAGAGGTTTTCTTCAAACGATGTTACAGCTATGCTGTAGCCACGAGAGCCATTCAGCAAGATCATGCGTGCTTCGCTCCCTGAAGCCCTTTTTTCCTGTATGTGGACTTTGTCCCTGATTGAAATTCTCTCCAGATTCGGTTAATGCCACTTCCTCTTTTAAGCTTTCGCGGCCGGGCGCGGTGGCTCAAGCCTGTAATCCCAGCACTTTGGGAGGATGAGACGGGCGGATCACGAGGTCAGGAGATCAAGACCATCCTGGCTAACACAGTGAAACCCCGTCTCTACTAAAAAATACAAAAAACTAGCCGGGCGAGGTGGCGGGCGCCTGTAGTCCCAGCTACTCGGGAGGCTGAGGCAGGAGAATGGCGTAAACCCAGGAGGCGGAGCTTGCAGTGAGCTGAGATCCGGCCACTGCACTCCAGCCCGGTCCACAGAGCAAGACTCCGTCTCAAAAAAAAAAAAAAAAAAAAAGCTTTCGCTGACTCTAAGAAAAGTTAGACACCTGTGCCCTGTGTGCTTGTGTGTTACTGGCACATCAAAGGTACTTGTTAAATATTCATTGGATGTTCAGCAAATAAGTATAACAGCACTTTATTCAGTAACACTCTTTTGCTTGTTCAACCCATCACTAGACTCTGAGCTCCCTGGAGCAGAGGCTGCGTCTTGCTCATCCTCCATCACGATGCTGGATTTGTGGCACTTTAAAAATGTTTGTTGAATGAATGCATGAGGTTAGTAATGAGGATAAGAATAAGGGCTGTGATAAAGGAGACCTATGAGATGAGGTTTCAATGTAAGTAGAGGTCAGATCATGGAAGACCTTAAATATCGTTTGAAGGAGTTTGTACTTTGTCATATGGGGCATGGGGAGCCGCTAAAAGTGTCTGAGCCAGACTGATGTGATTAGAGCTGTGCTTCATGAAGGTAACTCTGGAGAGGGTGGGGGCAGGGGCCAACTGGGAAGTTGCTTAGATTAGTGGTAGTAGAAAGGGACAGGAAGGAGGGAAAAGCTGCCAGGGGATGATCGGCTGCATCAGAACCTGAGAACTCATTTCAAGTGAGAGAATCACTCTGGGGCATTTGCCACCAGAGGCTGCAGTTCACATAAACTCTCTGTAATGTTTCCTAAGAATTCTCCAGAGACACATGAGTTTTCTAGTTAGGTAATTAAGAAATAGTTATGTTCTCAAGAGAATAGCTGAATGCCCTAGATAATTTCTTTAATTTTGATTTAGCAAATGGGTGAGATAACTATGCCATCCTTCCTTTTTGGCTGATGTCCACTTCCTTCAGACTAAATAAACATTTAATCACACTGCAGCAACATCAGTCACCTATGTCATCTTTAGAAGCTTCACTGTGTCAGCTTCTGGACTTAGGCTTCCCTCTGCTAACTAGAGTTCCTGATTCATTTTTATTGTTCCATCTCTTAGTAGCTGTAATTACCAATACTGTAGATGATGCTGTGGGTTTGTTTGTTCATTAAAAGTAAGTAAGTTCAAAAGAAAAGGGAGCATACCAAAAATTTACACTGTATTGCAAATTTTATACCAGAAGTCAGGGATTAGAAAATTTAAGATTCTCCAGGCACTCAAATGTTAATTTCTCTGCCCTGCATATGTTTCAAAACATGTTCCAAATCTGATCCTGAATCCAAACTAATCATCCATAATGTGGGCAGGTTAGCATTAGCATAATTTATCTTCTGATTTTTTAATTTCAAAAACAAATATTTATACATAACTATTCTGTGCACTCCTGGACATTTAGGAGGACCTATTATGTGCCAAACTCTTCTGTATGTTGTATCTTCATGTACCTAAAGCTTTCATCTTCACACAACTCCTGCAAGATGCTGTGTTATTATCTCTGTTTTACAGTTGAAGAAACAGGCTCAGAGTGGTTCATTGTCTTGCCTGAGGTCACACAGCTCATGGGTGATGGAGCCTGTGGGAAATTCAAGTCACCATGGCTCCAAGCCCCACTCCACCATGCTGCCTTTCTCTAAGATTGAACCAGAGCTCCACAACTCGGCAGAAAGGTTGAAAGTCTTCCCTAACATAGGTGAATAAAATTACAGCTGTCTTTCGTTCTGTCCTGTCATCCAAGCAGAGAACGAGCCTCAGTAAGTTTACCAGTTTGAATGAGCAAAAAACCCGATTCCCAACAGCAAACAGGTAGGACCACAAAGTGTATGCCCACATGACAGTCATTTCCTCAATGGGATGATGTGTGCAGCAAACCACCACAGCACACGTTTGTTTACCTATGTAACAAAGCTGCACATCCTGTATATGTACCCCGAACTTGAAATAAAAGTTGGAAATTAAAAGAAAGTCATTTCCTCTTTTTAATGAAACTGTTTTCTCAGAAGGTTGTGGCCCTGTGTCAAATGTCACTGGACAATACCATTGTAACAATAGTGCAGGCCTCAGTGGACTGTTGCAGAAGAAATCTCTCAGCCGGGCACAGTAACTCAAGCCTGTAATCCCTGCACTTTGGTAGGCCGAGGTGGGCAGATCACCTGAGGTCAGGAGTTCGAGATCAGTCTGGCCAACAGGGTGAAACCCTGTTCTCTACTAAAAATGCAAAAATGAGCTGGGTATGGTGGCGGGCACCTAATCCCAGCTACTCAGGAGGCTGAGGCAGGAGAATCGCTTGAACCCAGGAGAAGGAGGTTGCAGGGAGCCAAGATCACACCACTGCACTCCAGCCTGGGTGACAGAGTAAGACTCCGTCTCAAAAAAGAAAAAAAAAAGAAACCTCTCACACCTTATAAGCATTCTTTCTGTATGTAATGATAAATGCTTTGTTATTACATGGAACAATTCTTCAAAGCACTTAAGAATTGTACATTGATTGTACATTAATATTTACAACAGCCCTATAAGTACTTTCTTTTTTTTCTTTTTTGGAATCTTGCTCTGTTGCCCAGGCTGGAGTGCGGTGGTGCAATCTTGGCTCACTGCAACCTCTGCCTCCCAAGTTCAAGCAATTCTCCTGCCTCAGCCTCCTGAGTGTCTGGGATTACAGGTACATGCCACAACGCCTGGCTAATTTTTTTTGTATTTGTAGTAGAGATGGGGTTTCACCATGTTGACCAGGCTGGTCTTGAACTCCTGACTTCAAGTGATCCGCCTGCCTCAGCCTCCCAAAGTGCTGGGATTACAGGCGTGAGCCACCGCACCTGGCCCTACAAGTACTTTCAGGCTGAATATTGCTGTTCATATTTTCTTTCCTGGGGTGACTGATGTCTGGAAAAGTCAATGAGTCCCTAACTGGACCCTGAAATTAAGTGCTGTTCTCTGGTCCTACATCTAGCGGGCTTTTGTGTGCTTGAAGAGGCTTATTTACTAGTAAATTTAAGAAAGTGATAGATATAACCCTTAAGACTGCAGGATGGAATGAATAGTCTCATCTTTCTGCTTCCGATGTTGCAGAGGAAGCAAGCTTTGGATTCTTGTCCTCCTCCTATGTTGCTGGTACCAGACACATAGCATCACCCATTGCGTCATTTGAACACTCACAATAAGCACATTTACCTCCATTTTAGAGGTAGCGAAACAGAACCTCAAAGATGTTCAGGAAATGCCCAAAGTCAGTTGTCCAGTAAAAGAGAGATCCAGGGTCAACCAAAGCCCATTTTCTCTTACCGCCTCTGTACTACCTTTCTTCCTGTTATTTTTTTTAAATACTGACATCTGTCTAAAAAGCTTAGAGATGGGGTATAGGGAAAACACAAATAGCTGAGATTCACAAATAACTGCCAATTCTTATTTTAGCATTTCTCCCAAATCTTTAATTAGAAAATCTGTTTTCTAGTCGGATTGGCTGGTGTGAAATTCCCTGCTACTGTCTGGCCTGTGTTGCTGGAGGTGAAACTGGCAGAAGGTGACTGTGAGGACACACCAGGTATGCATTTCTGTATAATCATGATTTGCTGTTGTATATATGCTACTGTTTGAGCAGCAAATTTCAGATTTCATAATTTTATATGTTAAATAGGAAATGCAAACGATCAGTTAGAAATAAAGTTGTACTTTTTTGTCATGGAAATTCAGGATGAATATTTTTATCATAACAGACTAAGATATTGCATCTCCTTCCGCGCAGCATACCTGCATTCTGACACAAATGTGCCAGGAGAATGCTAAATGGTTTTGTTTCCTTTTAAACGGAAATAGATAGGGAGCTGATGGGAAAGGTTAGTGAGCAACTGCTGTCACCAAAAAGAGAGAAGGAATCAAAACCCAATCTTTTATTGTCAAGTCTTTTTTTAATCTAGGTTTATAATAAACAGAAGCAGCAGCTCTTATTGTTAAAAGGTATCATTCCAAGATAACCTTAGGATGTTATCTTCTTTGTAGGTGCCATCAAATGAGTTGCTTTAACACTTAATACATCATAATAGAACTGCATATGATAAAGGACGCATAACAGACTTTTAAGAAATTACATCATCTGACATTCATATGTGCCATTTTTTAAAACCCGCTTGTAGAAACTTAGAAAATTCAGGGAATGGCACATTTAAGATTCATATAGTCCGGGCACAGGGGCTCGCATCTGTAATCTCAGTACTTTGGGAGGCCAAGGTGGGCAGATCGCTTGAGGTCAAAAGTTTGAGACCAGCCTGGCCAACATGGTGAAACCTCATCTCCACTAAAAATACAAAAACTAGCTGGGTGTTGTGGTGGGTGCCTGCAATCCCAGCTACTCAGGAGGCTGAGGCAGAAGAATCACCTTGCGCCTGGGAGGTGGAGGTTTCAATGAGCTGCACTTGGCGCCACTGCACTCCAGCCTGGGCAACAGAGCAAAACTCTGTCTCAAAAAAAAAAAAAATTCATATAAATGGGCCATTGCTGCCCCACTCACCCCTCCTCCAATGACACTGCCTTTATGCGAGATGAAGTGAGTTCAGCAATAGAAGAAAGGATGATACTGTGAACAAAGGTTATAATGTCAGGGAAGTTACTCTGGAATGGTGAAGTGGGAAATCATGGACTTTGGAGTCAACAAACCTAGGTTAAAATTACTGGCTTGGGAGGCCAAGGCAGGCGGATCACGAAGTCAGGAGATGGAGACCATCCTGGTTAACATGGTGAAACCTTGTCTCTACTAAAAAATACAAAAAATTAGCTGGGTGTGGTGGTGGACGCCGGTAGTCCCAGCTACTCGGGAGGCTGAGGCAGGAGAATGGCGTGAACCCGGGAGGCGGAGCTGGCAGTGAGCCAAGATCACGCCACTGCACTCCAGCCTGGGTGACAGAGCGAGACTCTGCCTCAAAAAAAAAAAAAAAAAAAAAAAATTGGCTGTACTGCGTGTTCCTGTATGACCTTAAACAAGGTACTTAACCTGTCTCAACCTCAGTTTCTGAATCTGTCAAACAAGGGCAAGAAGACATGCTTCGTGATATTATTGAAAGGTTACATGACATGATAATGCATCTAAGCCTAACTGAAGCCACAACCTGTGTAGTCCAGTCCCAGAGAAACACAGACTTTTCAGGCAACCAATCAGGGGGAAACAATTCCAGTTTTATTCAAGTTTCTCTGCACTGAAGAAAATCCAATTCATAATCAACTGCAATATTCTTCATTGTTGTTTTTTCGTCACCAAGTTCACTCATGTCAGCAGCCTCTGGAGTTCCTTATCTACCTTACTACCAGAGAACATTCTCCACCCTTCCTTGCTTTTTCTGCCACTCCCGACCCACTCCCCATCTATCCATTCCATCTCTTTCTTGTCTTTATTACAAAGGTGATTTTTGCCTCTTTAGGGAAGTCCTTTGTCTTCAATTCTAGTCTCTGGGAGTCTGTTTTTCTATGGTCAATCTGCATCACAAGTATACAGAAACCATTCTGAGAGAGAAAGACCAATGGTTTATTTGGGAGGATAAAGTTTGGCAGAGAAGGGAGTTTTAATTAAACTGGAAATTATGGGGTTTTCCTTGTCAATATGGGAAGGTGATGTGGTAGAAAATGTGCCAACATTTTATGTTCATCAGTTTACCCCATGATATATGTAAAGAAAATAGCACCAGATCTGACACAAAGTATAGTCTCAACGTGTGTGTCTGTCTTTCATTCGACAACTGTTCCAGACATCTATTGCTGCATGACAAACTATGCCGAAACTGAATGTCTTAAAATGGCGATGATTATCTCTAGTGGTTTAATGCTTGACTGAGCTCAGCCAACCAGTTCTCACTTGGGTTCTCTCATGTGACTGCAGTAAGATGGCATCTGAGGCTAGAGTCATCTAAAAGCTCAGCTGCAATCTGCCTCAGCTGGGATGGATGGAAGAGCAGATAGTTGGCCACATAACTCACTCACTCACTTTCTCTCTCTCTCTCTTTCTCTCTCCATGTGATCTTTCTATGTGACTGGTTTAGGCTTCCTCCTAGTATGGTGGTCTCAGACTTCTTCCTCAGAGTGAGCTTTTCAAGAGACTCACATAGAAGCTGCCAGGCTCCTTATAAAGTAGCTTCAGAAGTTACACAGGCATCACTTTTGCAAGTTAAAAGGCAAGCCATAGGGCCAGCCCAGGTTCAAGAGGAGGAGACTGTACCGGGGGTGAAAACTGGGGTACACAGCTGATTGGGGGACCACCTTTGGACATCACCTATCACATAGCCAACTCACCCCAAAACATTTTCATTTTGGAAACTTAGAAATGTTTGGTTATACTTTATAGTTAATTTTGCTGAAGAATCGAGAGCCTGGGTCAAGTGGGTAATCTCCTATTGTAAGCCGACAAAGGTCAGTATGAAAACATCCATTCCCTTCCTTCTTGGAAAAGCAGTGTAGCACTAACATCAGACTGCTTGATTTTGACTCTTGACTTCACCCTTCAGTCTTCTTGAACATGAGCTGGTTTTGTCGTCTCTCTGGTTCCTCAGCTGCGAAATAGGACGGACATTATTCATAGGTCTGCTAAAGACAAAATGAGATGATTTCCATAAAAATGCAGATACTGCCTAGTACATAGTATGTGCTCAATAAATGTTACAATTTTTGAATGTAGATGCTTGGTCTACTCATCAAGAGAATTTTGCCTGTAACCGCAAAAAGATATTCCAGTCAGGAAACACCTTAACCTCACCCAGGGATTCTAGGCAGTTGACACTAGTTTCAAAATACAAAGGTAATGTAATTAGTAATGTGAATATACTGAATAAATGGCAGGCTTCTAGCAAGCATGTTTATGGACAGAGGCTAATGAAACTTGCACTTATTTAGATTTGTAGCGTCTCTAAACAATTTTGTCTTCTGCTTCATTGAGAAATGATGCAAAGAAGCATCCTACTTAGCCTGAAGTTTTTCAGTTCATTTTATTACACTGTTAGGAATTCAACCAATAACAGATTTATTTGGGTGAACAAGTATAACCAAAGCTTTGCAGACAAATACAATAAAATCTGCTAAGTAAATTCTGGGGAAACATGGCTGGCTAGAAATGAGTGGAATGTGGGGAGAGTGGCTCCTAAGATTGCTGGGAGGAGATGGAAGATCCCAACCTCACCATTCACAGAGAAAAGGCAAACCACACTCCACTGAGGGTCCAACAAACCTTTAGAAATCAAACAAGAAAAACACCAAAGCATTCCAAGGGCTTCCTAGGTTTGGCTTTGGGGTTGGAGTATTGAGATAGAGCTTGGGGTAGGAGTGAGGTCCCTCTGTGGAATATATAGTATGTCTTTCTTTTTGAGATCTTATCCCTATGTTCAAGTACAGACAGAGTAACAGAGGAAGCAGAGGACTGTATCAGTTAGTGTTATTTGTATCAAGCAATGGAAACCAATTCTGGCTAACTTTAACAAGAAGGAATTCTTTGGGAAGGACATGGGGCACAGAAGGATCAAAAAAAAAAAAAAGATGGATTCAAAAAGGACAGGCCCAGGCATCTCTGGAAGTTCCCAATGGCAGGAATGACCAAACGGTCTTGTCTGGACATCCCCACTAGATTTTCAGTCTTTACATCATTCAGTTCAAGGAAGAAAATAGCAATTACTCTAGTGGTTTGCCTGACCATTGGCTACAGAAAGAATGAGCACCATGATTGAAAATTCCACTGGAATATAATCCAATGGGAGAGAGGTAATTCCTCCAAATGAGTGCTTTGCCCTAAGAAAGTTAAAGGGTGATGGACTACTGAAAGCAACATGCATCTGTGACATAAGTTAGTATCAACATGCAAGAACTCTAATCGCAGTGGTGAAATGAAGCATCCTGCCTCTGTGGCAGAAATCAGCAGGTATGTGGATGGTAGTATGCTGCTGTATTGCCTGATAAACCAGAAGTGAGCTTGCTTTGCCCCAAGAAGCTAAGAGGCAGTTGAGACAGAGGCATAATTATAGTCTGAGACAACACTTGGGAATAATAGATTTATTGTTATCTTGTAGCCCACTTGAATCCTCCAAACTCCTATAGCCAGGTAATATTTCAAACACAGAAGCACCCTTTTACAAAGACCTAAGCACTTATAGAAAGGAAAAGGCTACTAGAAAATCAAATGTTAGTTTGAACTAATTAATTCTGTTTGGTTTCCTGTTGGTCTCAGTGAGGCAACAGGGTTTGAATAAGGAAATGAAGAAAGCTGATGATTTTGGAACTCTAGAGAAGTCAGGGCTGACCCAGGGGAAGCGTAAGAGCTTAGGACAAATGGAGGTTCAGAGCCCCTGGAGTGGAGGAAAACAATTAAAGCTGACCTTGGCTGTAGTAAAGGGGAGGAGCACTGTCTTCTCCATCTCTCCAGGAAGGACATGGTCCCCAACTTCTAGGCCTAGAACTCAGGCTGCTATGGTCATTCAGCCACATTAGGGGTGAAACAGCCTTCTGTAGAAGAGGCCTTGCTCTGAATCACCATTTATAACTTTGTTGCTTGGGGGAAAATGCATCTTGGGTCCCTAAACCCTGAGAAGAAACTTGGGAGCCCCACTTTTTCATAGATTGTACACTGTGCAAAATGCATCATTTATACTCTGAGATCCTGCTGGTTAGATTGATTCTAAGCAATCTGGCTTGGGCAGTTCCATCATCAAGCCAAGATTCATCTCACACACATGTAATTTGGTTAAGCCCTTAATGATGCCCAGCCCTTTTATCATGTCTGTCTCTGTGTCTTTATTTAGTCTGACTGATTTACTAACTGACTGGCTCCAATCCCGTGTCTCCGTGGGGTACAGATAAACAAGGGTTTCACCAGGGCTCATAAACAAACCCAAGGATACCTTACCCTCTCCTGGGGGCAATGAGCAACTGGCAGCTCCTCTGAGGTATTCCTATCAGAAGGCTGTCTGCTGGTCAAGGGCACCTCAGTAACTAGAGGCTAAGGGGGTAAGAGAGGGGTCAGATTACCTAGGCCAGGAAACTGCAGATGGGAGTGGGAGAGGGAGTCACCTCGGGGCTCTCTGCAGAGGCCATCACATGCCCAGTTAGGCAAAACTTCTTTCTGTTTTCTGCAGTGTGTCCTCTCTTTCCCTGCCACACTGAGAGAAGCTGAAACCAGAAGAGGGAAGAAGAACAAAAGTGAAAGCACAGGCCAGTTCTACTGTAGTCCTCCTCTCCACAGAGGGTCGAGAAAGCCTAGGTCAGGCCTGAGCCTCTGAAGGGAAGGAAACCAGGCTGGAGCTTTAAATCAAACTGGACTCCGTGTGTGCATGTGTGTGAGCACATTTGCAAAACTGTAACATGATGACTTTTCAATGTAAAAAATGGAACTGCATGTCCCCTTCCGTGAATGTATCTTATTGCTGTCTCTATTAATATAAAAAGTGAGATTATAGCCTAATGGTATTTTGATCTTAAATCATCTATATGGCTAATCATGAGGTTAAGGACTGTTAGAAAACCAAGATGACTGTTGGAATTTAAACCCAAAATTACTCCAGCTTTGCAGATTGAGTTTTTTTGTTTGTTTGTTTGTTTGTTTTAAATGGAGCCTCACTCTTGTCTCCCAGACTGGAATGCAATGGCGTGATCTCAGCTCACTACAACCTCTGCCTCCCGGGTTCAAGCCATTATCCTGCCTTAGCCTCCCAAGTAGCTGGGATTACAGGCGCCTGCCACCACGCCTGGCTAATTTTTGTATATTTAGTAGAGGTGAGGTTTTACCATGTTGGTCAGGCTGGCCTCGGACCCCTGACTTCAAATGATACACCCACCTCAGCCTCCCAAAGTGCTGGGATTACAAGAGTGAGCCATCGTGCCCAGCCAGATTGCGAATTTTTTAAATGTCCACTTTATGGCATTAATCTTTCTGCACCTCACTTTTCCTTATTGGCAAACAATGTAGATTTTAAAAACAGAGTAAAAATGAAGAGTTATTTTTGGCAGCTGGCATCTATGCATCCAATGTGCAGAAGCAATAGTCTCAGCTGTGAAATGAGAGGATTAATTCATCTCTACATGGCCTTCTAGCTCTGAACTCTATGAAACTTAATGCCACTAAGAAGCATGGCAGTTTCCCAAATGCCGACCTCCAGGCTAAGAGAGCAAATGTACCATGGGGTCACCATCTGGTATTATAGCGACTTACTTGAGTTTGTGTGTTGCTTAATGACTAATTGGCTACTAACAGTGGAGTTCTCTGGATTCATTTATTCTAGTCAAATGAACACATAAGCTAAAGTTCACAACTAAGAACTGTGCCATTCATTTACCATCTGGAAATGAAAAGCTTAATTTCACTGCTGGGCAAAATAGAAGACGCAGAACTCAAGTATCAGTAGGTCGCAATAAACTAAGTTTAAAAAAATCCACATTGCCATGACCCCATTAAGTTTAAATAAAAAGACGTGAATACCAATGCAGAGAATTCTATTGCAACCCACCTCTTTCTACTTCTTTAAATAATGTGTGGTGTGAATGTGTGTGTCTATGTGTTTAGATTTTGTGAGAAATGAACAAAAGACTTTGGTGTGTTATTTTAAATTGCTAGAACTTAAAGTTTCATTTCAACAGGATATATGTAGCATAAATCATTGCAGTTTTGCATTTATACTAAAAGTTGGTAAGGCACATTGTATCGGGTTTGTTGACAGGAAGCCTATAATTTTATTTTACAAAAGATTTGTGCAAGGTCAAATTTCCAAAGGAAAATTGACCAATTTTCCAGAAATTTTTAAAGGGTAAGTAGCACTCCACTGAGGTTTTTCCATCTAGTGTTCATTAATGTGGGTGAATCCTGGTTAGGAAGACTGGGGAGGTGTCTGGACGCAGCCCCGTAGGGTGGATGTGAAGGCAAGCAGAAGGAGAGCAAGGGGAATTGACTGGCATTTACCATCAGTAGATTTCTGATACTTGAAACCACAGCTGACACTAATCCTCATTTTGATTCCCATTTCAGCCCCCAGCTATTTTTAGGGCAAAGAACTGGAGACTTTACATGAGAGGTTAAATGTAGTGATGGATGTTAAATAGGGAGTTAATGGAAACTCTCATCCCTCTCAGAACGCATCCTCAGGTTTGGGTGAAATGCATTTGCCTCAAATGCAAAAAGAACATAAAGAAATGACAGTGAGGAGGGAAAGAGGGACCAATTTGAAGGCTGGATCTCTGATCTTTAGCTGAATATCATTTGGTCTGTGGCACAAGCTCCCAGATTTGATTTGATTTAGAGCTGCAATCATGAAAATGCAATAAAGTATTACAAACATTTAGTGGCAATATTCTATATTAAAAGATGAAGACAGGATGGTTTATGGTTCCTTATGAATAGACAAGGCATTTTAAGAAAAGAAAATAGTATGACCCACGCTTCTCAGACTGTACCCTGCTGGAGTATGAGCAAGATGGCATGGGGACAGTAACACGTTTCTGACTTGCCACTCCTCCATGGCTAACCTACAAGATGCAATTTATCCTGTTTCAACAGTTGACAGACAGGCAGTGCCTTAGTCCTCTGATTTGAGGAAGTGAGGCTGAGTGAGGATTTGGTGGTGATGTCTAGGACTAAATGAGAAGCAGGGTATTCAGAGTGGCCAACAGGTACACAGATTTCCCAGCCAGAGCCTGTCTCCTCTTCACATTCAGAGCCAGGGCTGCTCACCCTCCACGCACCCATGTCTTTGATTCCCATGCACCCTGGGAAGCCTCTTGCTCCCATGAAAGGGAGTCCCCTGCCCACCTCCCCCTCAGTCTCCACAGCTGGATTCCAGCCAAGGGCTATGTAACCCTCTCCCAACTCTCTTCCAGGAGGCAGAGCACCTGGTTTAGGTGCCTGGCATGGGCATCGCCCACTCTTGCCTTGCTCTGGTGGACTCTTTGTCTTCTCTGTCTCCCCTTCCTCAGGGTCTTGCCAGTCTGTGAGGGAGGCGATGCCCTGGCTAACCCTCCTAAAGGCCTGAGGGGCTGAACTGGCTCAGCTGCCTTGACTTTCACATAACCGGGTGGCATTAGCTGGCTTTGGAGGCTGGCCCAGAGGCCCAAACCTCACCACAGCAGTTGCAGGCACCTTCCAGGAGTGTGTGCTGAGATACTTACATTTTTGAAGGCTGTCCCAGCAATGGACTCCCTTTGATGACTCTTCCAAAGCAAAGAAAAGGTGAGTCACTCTTCGTCTGGGCAGTCACAGACATATTTATTAATGTTTTTTGAGACAGGGTCTCGCTGTGTTGCCCAGGCTAGATCGTGTGTGGCATGATCATGGCTCATTGCAGCCTTGACGTGCCTGGCTCAAGCAATTGTCCCACCTCAGCCTCCCAAGTAGCTGGAACTACAGGCACATGCCACCACACCCAGCTCGTCACAGCCATATTTAAAACACTAATCACCTTGTGGATATTGTCTCACCTCTAGATCAGAAGCTCTTCAGTACCTTACTGGTATGTGTTTTGCAGGACCTTATTTCCTAATCTGTAAAATGGGATAAATGATATGTGCAAAATGCTTAGAATCCTGTTTGGCACTATGAAGGTCTCAGTAAATAATAACCATCGTCATTAGTATAATGATAATTTAATACTATATTAATACCATTACTATGTCAGCATCTAGTAGAGTACCCAGCATAGGTGGGGCCTTAACTATGTGGTTTTGTTGAGTAGATGACACTGCAGAAAACCGTAAGGAGAAAAGCCTTGCCTGACGGAGGGATGAATAATAGGAAGCAATGGGAAATCAGGAGATGGGGTGTGCGCCTGTGTTCTTCCCTTCCCTTTCCCTGTCATGCTCTGCTTAATGGCCTCGTGTTTTCTCTTCACTGCAGCCTCCAGGTGGAACAAGGGGGTAGGAGGAAGGATGAGCATCCTGCTTTTAGATACTGTTTCGCCTTTGACATTTCCCTATTTTCAAAAGTTGAGGTTTTATTAAAAGTCCTCCATCGATCAGCTAATTCCCCCTCAATGCCATGCTTCCTCCCTAGGTAGCAGTGGGTGGTGAGTGGTGCTAATTTGGGTTGCACGAGGAAAGTAATCAGACTCATTTCAAGAACAGAATTCTGGTAGCAGAGGACTAGACTATCCAGTATATGCCACAAACTCCTCATTGGCATAAAAAATGGTTTATTAAGACAACAGGTACATCTGTTCACTTCTATTTGTGTATAAACAGAGATAATACATAGAAGCAACGGAACCCAATAATTCTGTACATAAGAACTACTTTACTTCCCTCCTTCCGTTGTTGAGATTCTCAGCAGATCACAAAGGCAATGTTTGAAAACTTCCCATTTATTTTGTCTAAACCTCTGAATTGAAGCAACACAAGTGAAAACATTACCAGGTAATACACTGAATACATTATCTCGAATTTAGCCATTATAGGTTTATTCACCCCCTTGCAAGTTTGCAGAAACAGCCCCTCAGAGTCCCCTTCTAAGCGTGAAAAAAGGCCAAAAGCACTTCCTGCCCATGTTTTGTACGGTTTGACCCTGCAACCCTGGTCACAGTAGACTTGGCCAGGGAGTGGTGCTTGGCATACAGGCAGACATGCACAGCATAAGGCGGCCTGGTACGAGGATTTTGCTTATGTGAGGCATTCTGGGGTAGAAGGGGACTGGGGAAAGCATTCAGAGCCTTCTTCTGATCACCCAGGGAGGGGCAGACTCAGTAGCAGTGGCAGAAACCAAGAGACTTGGAGAGAGGAGCTGTTAAGCTGAAGCTATGAGGTGGCCGATGTTATATGGGAAAGCAGAGCAGAAAGAGGAAAAAGTAGAAGCAGGGAGAGTCAGAAAGATAAATGGGACTGGAGGAGTCACTCGGAGAGGAAACAAGACAGCTTCTCTGAATGACAGCTACCAAAGCTCCTGTTAGGATACTAGAGGGTTTGTTGTTTTCCCAGTGGTACAGGGGAGAAGAAATGGCTTTCCTTCCCATCTCAGGTTCATGGCTGGGGCCCCTATAACAAAAAGATGAACAAGAGCAAAGCATACAAATGTATTAAGTTTAATGTGACACGGGAGCCTTCATAAGGAAATGAAGACCCAAAGGAACAGGCAATCTTGTGTATTTTTGTGCTTAGGTTTGATGGAAAATGGACAGTCATGGAGAGGTTTGCTAGGAAGACACAAAGGTGTGGCTTCGTGGTAACGAACAGAGGGAAACTTAGCAAGACTTGTTTGTTCTGACTCTTCTTGGCATCTCTTGGTCTTTGGCTCTTTTCTTCCAAGTACAATGAGGGGTACTTCCACATGGGGTACTGCTCATGTGACCTGCTACAGGGCAAGGCCGGGACATCCTGTCTGGGGTTTTAGGACCTGCTTCAGGGGAGAAAGGGACGTGTGTCAGACAAAACCTGCTTCTGTGGTTTTCTCAAATGCCCAGGTACCATATTTTGGAGTAGTATGTTCTGAACCCCATCACTGGCAACAAGAGTCTTCCATTTCCAGGAGGCCTGGCTAAGTCTCCAGGCACAGTTGGTCCTTGGATTTCCTCTCTTTGCTGAGTAGGTATTTTTGAACAAAACCAAACCAAAACAAAACAAAAAAACAAAGAACAAAACACAACCCCTGGGGAAGCCCGAGCACATCTCAGCTACTGCCTCGCTTATCCAGGCCTGGTTTAGCTTTCTCCTCTGCCCCTGCCTCACACTGTTGCCTTCAGAACCAGCCAGCAGAAGTGGTGGCTGCAGGGGCTTGGGTACAATGAAGTGATGGAGCTAGTGCCTGTTTCAATGAGCTGGGGAAGGTGAGGACAAACTACAGCCTGGACTCCTGAAGTTCACGGATGCTGAAGTCATTGTTGCCTTCCCCTGCAGGGCAGCTTAAGTCTTTCTGCTTAGCTCAGTGGTTCCCAGCCCTGCCTGCACATTAGAATCACCAGGGAAGCTTTTAAACCGTATGAAGGAGACTGGTCACCTCAGACCAGTTAAACCAGATGCTCTGAGGGGAGTTGAGGCCAGGCACTGGTACTTCTAAAATGCTCCCCATGTGATTTGAAGGTGCACCCAGGCTTGAGAACTATCACTTAACTGCAATTATAATCATCAATTATTTTAACCTAATAATGATCAATTATTACAGCTCCCCCACCAGCATGTAGTGACCTGATAGTTAGCTATAGGTAGTCATTGTCTCAAACTTTTTTTTTTTGGCCACTAATTCTTACTAAAGAGTTTCAGTTTGTTATTAAGTTTTACCACACAAAGATATTTCTATGGCATAGTGGTTCAGAAGATGTGATTTCTGAAATATATTCTCTCTAGGGGAACCATCTATTTGTAAAAGTGCAGAACCTGGTTGCCTTTACTCATGGAGAGTCCCTACACTTTGATGAATGGAGTCACTTGGTTGTTTATGGATATTTTATAGACCATATAGATCCAACCACAGATTAACAAAAAATAAAAGTTTTCCTCCTCTAATGTATCTTTATAGATCATATAGATCTAAACACATATTAAAAAATAAACGTTTTCCTCCTTTAATGCAATGGTGTAGTGCCTTCTTTTTTCATCTGAGCAAAAAGACAAGGTTAGGTCCTCAGTCATTTTATGACAGTGGGATACAATTTTGGAACACAAATAGATGCAGCTGAGATCCTTTTACTGCTCTTTCCGCTCAGCTCAGGTGAAATACTCATTTTCAACCTTGCTGTCACTCCCGACAGTGATTGCCGTCTAAATCTATTATTATAGCTTCTGTCTTCCGACCTTGATATCCTCTAACTACCCACTTCTCTCCTGTTCTTCAGCTGCGTTCTAATCTTTGCTCTCTCGGGATGGAATTCCCCTCCTTCACCTCCCTGATTTCTGTCTCTGCTTTTCTTTTCAAAATGCCGTGCTGATATCACCTTTCCAGCTTTGTCTAGCTTACCCATTCTTAGAAATACTCATTGCTTCACAAGAAACATTTACAGCTCTTACGTGGATTCTTCTGTAACCATTAAACTCTTGAAAAGCAAAGATATCAAAAATATTTACATGTTGGCTTTTTTAAAAAATCACAAATGATAACAACACACTGTAAATATCTTTACAAATCTAAATCAGGTTCCTACAAAGCAATTAACCATAGTGCCTTTCCAATTACTCTAAAAGACCTCTGCCAATGCAACGGTATGCGCTTTTCTGGGTTCTATAGCCCCTTCTTTAATAGCATCTTCCTCTTTGGTTCTAATTCCACCAAACCCTCATTTATCACTTTGTGTCTAACAAGAATCTGTTGAGACAGGAAACTCCCTTTCCTCAGGGAGTAGGGCTTCGCAAATGTTAACATGAATAAAAATCACCTGGGGGGGTCTTAATAAAACTCATTCTGATTCAGTAGGGTCGGCTGGGGTCTACGATTCTACCTTTGCAAGCAGCTCCCAGATGATGCGGCTGCTGCTGGTCAGGGAAACACTATTTCAGGGAACTTCTTAGCAGCTTTGGTGCTCGCCCCATACGTTGTATCACCAAAGATTTCCTTAGGCTCAACTAATATGGTCTCAAAAAATCAACTCTTGGCTGGGCGCGGTGGCTCATGCCTGTAATCTCAGCATTTTGGGAGGCCGAGGCAGGCAGATCACTTGAGGTCAGGAGTTCGAGACCAGCCTGGCCAACATAGTGAAACCCTGTCTCTACTAAAAATACAAAAATTAGCCAGGCGTGGTGGCGGGAGCCTGTAATCCCAGCTACCCAGGAGGTTGAGGCAGGAGAATCGCTTGAACCCAGGAGGTGGAGGCTGCAGTGAGCCAAGATTGCACCACTGTGCTCCAGCCTGGGTGACAGAGGCAGACTCCGTCTTAAAACAAAACAAACAAACCCCAAACAAACAACAATCAACTCTCAACCAATTCCTGAATTAAGATTAGGTCAACAGCTTCCATATTGATGATGTTGGTTCTCAAACTGTACTTAAAAGCTTTTTTTTTTTCTTTTTTCTTTTTTTTCATTTTGCCAATCCATCTTCCTAGTTTCTGACTGAAACTAGGTTACTTATGTAAACACGACATGTCATTTGCTTCAACTCTTGGTCCTTAATCATTCCTCCTGAGCAACTCATTTACAACAGTAGTTATTTTCTAATTTTTTTTTAACATTTACTTTTTAAATCATAAATTATCTTTTTATTAGCACTTTTAAAACTTTCACTGTTTTTGAATTTAATAGACATGATGGGATTAAGAATGTTCAGAAAGCACCTCAAACACAAACATGCCACAGACTAATAAACAATGCATTGGTCAAGACAGAAATGATCAGTCACAACCAGTAAAGCTATTTTTTAGTGACAGGCAAGAGTCTTTTTGAGTGGATTTGGTGCTTTGTTGGAATGTATGAAACTTAGTAAATTGAAAGCTTATGTGTAGAGTTTAATTAAATAAAAGAAAAAATACGTTATATTTCCCAGTACTTGTGGTTTTCAAATCTATTAGATAATAACGGACCTGTCTCTGATCATTTGATCACTTGCTTTGTACCAGGCACTGTTTCTGAAAGGTAGAAGAAGGCTCAATAAACAGCACTCCTCTTTCTTATTTGTCTGAGCAAACTGAGAAATAAAACAATAGAGTCACCATAAAGAGGCCAAAACATCACTTTTATTTCTAGGAAGACTGATGGAACACATGGCTTATATTCATGGGCAAGCAGAACTTCTAGTGCCCAGTCACAAAAAGCATGGGGTTGCCCTTCAAGCCTGTCCTTAGGTAGCAGAATGAATGCTCTTTGTTGGAAGTTTTCACTCAACAAAAAGAAAGGACGATGAGACCAAGCTCCTGACTTCCTAGCTCACTAATCATCATAGTCACCTTTTCCCCACCAGGAAAGGCTGGGTACTTCTTTATGTTAGCAGAAGAGCTCCCTTCCCACGGAAGAAAACATCAAGAGTGCGGAAGAGGTAGTTCCCCAGCTACAAGCTAAGTCCTTTATCTTATTTAACTCCTGCAACAAAACAACATTTACTGGGTGTCTGTTATGTGCCATTCACTGTTTTCAATGCTGGGGATGCAAAGCTTAGTAAGACAGCAGTTTACATCAGGGCCTGTACTTGTGCTACCCACCTTACTGGCCTCATCCAATCCCAGCCCTCACAGATCCTGTGTATTTAAAATTTTGATATTTTGTTCATCACAGATTTTTTCATTAATTTTGAATTTTTAAAATATCGTATTAAAATATTACTTATCTTGATTACTGAGCTTTTTGGCTCCCGTAAATTTTGTACCTGAGGTGAATGCCTTGTCTTGGCTTTAAAATAAATTTGTAAACAACTAAATTAATAACAAATAATTATTGAATAAATTTTCTAATGTGTACTAAGTTGAGAAACAGGCTACATGATAGGAAGTGACTGGGTGTGTAACTTGAATGGTAAGGAAAAATCTATCTAATGTGATGCTATTTAGGATGTGACTCTTATAAGGAGCCAGACAAGGGACAGTTTGGAGAAAAGTTTGTGAAAACACTACAGGTGGAAATAAACCTGGAATTTTCAAAGAACATACCAAAAAAAAAAAAGAGGCTATTATGTCTTAATTGTCAAGGACATGATAGGTGACTAGTAATCAATTTGGATAGCGTGCCAGAAAAGGTTCAAATTTTAGGGCTAAGGGGGTAAGGAGTTTGAATTTTATTCCAAGTGCCCAGGAGGCAATTGGAAGATTTTAAGCAGGGGAGCAACGTGATCCAACTGATCTTTTAAATAACTCTCTCGGGCTGCTGTGTCAAGGATGGATTATAGGGGTGTGCATGGCAAAAGAGTAGCATCTGGAAGAATTGTCAGTGTTCCTACTGAAAGAGGATGGTGCCTTCGACCAGAATAAATATAGTGAAGATATAGAAAGAGGAGCAGGTTCCAGAAATATGTCAGGAGTAGAGTTGATTGGATTTGATGGGTTAATATGGGGAATGAGGAAAAGAGGGGAACCAGAGGTGATTTCAAGTGTCTTAACCTTGAGCAACTTGGTGGATGGTGGTGTCATTTCCTGAAATGGAAAATACAGGATGAGCAGATTAAAGGTGAACATGCAATGAATGAAATTTTCAATTTTGTGTAGGTTGGTCTGAGATGCCTTTTGGATACATGTTGTATACATGCTTACATGAGTAAGCAACTGGTATGAATTGATGGAGAGGGAGGAAGTACAGGGCAGAGAATAGAGATGTGGGAGTCATCGGTTCCTTGACAGAAGTTACAGCATGGTAATGGATAGACTCACCTATGGAACAACACATCTGGAAAAGAGCTGGGAGGCTGGGCATGTAGCCTTGGGAGTGGCTATTAAAATAGGAGAAGGGGTGGAGGGGAAGGGAGAGAGGAAGTATGGAGTGCTTAGCAAGAGAAGAATGTGTTTTAAGGATGGGATGATAAACTGCGTTGAGAGCCACTGAGAGGTAGAGAAAAAATCAGGACAGAGAAGTAATAAAAGGCACCAGCAACATGGAAGTCACTGGTGCCTCGCGAAAGACGATCACCTTTGGTGTGTAGAGCACAAAAGCCTGAGGGGGTAAAGAGAGAGTGGAAAGTAAGAATGTCGAGACAGTCGACTATTACTGCCATTTTATGAATGAAGAAACCGAGGCTCAATATTTGACTAACTCATCCAAGGTGAAAGCCAGTGGGGTCAGATCCTGGACCTAGAATCCATGCAATGATTTGTGCACATCGCCTATGCAAGAGATAGATCCAATTCTCTTCCAAACCGTAAAAGCCAACACTTCCCTCAAAGGAGGCTTCGAGCTAAAGCATCCTTTCATGATGCCGCTTCCATTTCAAAGAAACAAAACAAAACAAAACAAAACAAAAACGAGAAGGCCTGGTGCGGGCTAGGAAGGAGCGGAGCAGGTACTGGCCCTCTCTGCCGGGGGAAGACCCGCCCCTTTTCCGCAGCCCGAGCCGGGCGCAGTCCACTGCGGCTGCGCGAGCCTGGCGCGCGCGGGGCGGGAACGCGGAAGGGGCTGGGGCTGCGGCGCGGAGGCGAGGAGCAGACCGGGGGCGGGGCCGGCAGTGGGAGTGCTGGGCGCGGGGTGGGCGGCGTGGGACCCAGGGGGCGACAGAGGCAGCAGGAGCCCGAGGCCTGAGGAGAGGAGACCGGCGGCGGTGGCAATGCTGGAGACCCTGCGTGAGCGGCTGCTGAGCGTGCAGCAGGATTTCACCTCCGGGTGGGTATACGGTGGGCGACGAAAAGGGACCTGAGGGGGCCGGGCCGCGCCTGGGATGCCCCTGCCTCGCTCCCTTCCCCGCGCTTCGGTCCGGGGTCCGTCCCGCCCCGCACCTCCCCGCCCCGCCCCGCCGAGGAAAGTAACGAACTTCCCGGCGTTCTTGCGTTGGGCGGCGCAAAGTAACTTAGGTCCCTGCGGGCCGCCTCTGACGCGCACCCCCAGGACCGGGAGGCGCTTGGCGGCGTAGCGGAGCTCCCGGGGGGTGTGGGACCCTGCGGTCCCCTCCTGGCAGCATCAGCCGGGCCCTGGAGGGGAGTCATGTGAGAAGCCAGCGCGCCTCACCGCTTCCGTCCCCGCGGCACAGTGGCCTGCGCCCCTTGGCCCAGCTGACACCTGCTCGTGCGCACCTGGAGCTGAGCCCGCCGCCCTCCCCGGATCGGATCGCTCCGCGCAACAGCGCGCACCCTCCGGTCCGAGCCTTCCGCGCCGCGGCTCGGCTTTCACGCTCGGCTCCGCGGCCTAACCCTTGGCAAAGCTGGGCGCCCCTCCCCGTTAGCTTTCTTTCTCTACCTTTGCCGTGAGCTCAGCGCCTCGGCGAAGGAACTCTTAAGCAGGAGAAGCAACAGAACTCTAGGAATGCTTTTAATACCCAGCGGTTCCCAAACTTTGCTTAGAATCACCTGGGAAACTTTCAGAGTTCTGATGCCCAGGTCTCACCCCATACCTGTTAACCAGAGTGCCTGGAGACGGCGTTTTAAAGATCCCCAGGGATTCCAATGGGCACCAACGCCTGGGAACCACAGACCGAGACTCCGGCGTCACATTGCCTAGGCATCCTGGCTCAACCACTAACCCAAACGTAGTTACTCAGCTGCCTTGCCTCAGTGTAGTGTTTCCGCTGCTGTAAAATGGGGATAATGATGGTACTTAAAAGGTTATTACAAGGATTAATGAATTAACATGTAAAACACGAAGTAAGCATTATGTCAGTAGTGTTACTTAGTGCATAATTCGTTTTAATTTTTTCATTCCTTTAAAATGAAAAAGATCTTTGAAAAGGATCTTTCAACTTTAGCTTACAAATCCTGTTGGAGGATGCACTGAATGTGAGGCATTTTCACTCATACTGTTTTAAATTTCTATCCCCCAACCTCCCCACTCCCCCTTTTTTTTTGAGATGGAGTCTTGCTCTGTCGTCCAGGCTGGAGTGCAGTGGCCTGATCTCAGCTCACTGCAACCGCTGCCTCCCGGATTCAAGCAATTCTCCTGCCTCCACCTCCCGAGTAGCTGGGACTACAGGCACCCGCCACCACGCCTGGCTAATTTTTTGTATTTTTTAGTAGAGACGGGTTTCGCAGTGTTGGCCAGGCTGGTCTCGAACTCCTGACCTTGTGATCTGCTTGCCTCGGCCTCCCAAAGTGCTGGGATTACAGGTGTGAGCCACCGTACCCGGCCCACCCCTCCCCCCCACTTCTTTTTTTAAAGTGACAAGGTATCCCCCTGTCGCCCACGCTGGAGTGCAGTGGTGCTATCTATCATAGCTCACTGCAGCCCCCAACTCCTGGGTGCAAGCGATCCTCCCTCCTAGACTTCCTAAAGTGGTGGGATTATAGGTATCAGTCACTGCTCCCAGCCTTGTTTGGAATTTCTAATGAGAAAGATTGTTAGCCAAAATTTTATCTTATTGGACAAGAATGTTAATACTATTTGCGTATTGGGCGTTGAATAACAACAAACTGTCAAACGCTTGAGCACTTAACACCCGTCAATCATTTTTGTTATTTTGGTGTTTAGAAAGTTAGTTATGGATGCTCAGAGTCATTCACTGATGGGTGTGCTTGCATGCTTACATTTTGTTCTCCTATTTAGTAAAAGTACCTTCTTTTCAGAGCGTAAATTATTGTATTGAAAACCTTTTGGTGTGATGCTGAAATGGCCCATTTGTAGCATGAGAGTGACCTGTTAGTACTTCATGGAATTGCTTGATGGCATAACAGCCCATCTTGTAGTTACTATAACTCTGTAAGTCACATGGTTGCCTCAGAAGCATTCATGCTCCTGACCTTTGTAAGAGGGCGCTTTACCCAGGAATGTAGATTCTGGACTGGGCTCTGGACTGCCGGGGCACAAACCATCCTGGGAGATCAGGGTAACCCTAAACGTTTAGAGTTTAGTTAGGGAGAGACAAGCCAAAGGGATCTGGTTAGAACCCCTTGGAAACTGACTTGACTTCTTCAAGATGCCGTAGTCTGGGGCCATTTTGGAGCTAGACATCCTGAGAGGGCTTCATTAGGTCCTTTGTTGGCTTTTTCCTGTACACGTCACTTTCAGCTGACAAACCACTGGACTGTCTGTGCCATTAGCCTGTCACCTGGTGGAGAAATAACTCATCTCCAAGTGATGTCAGTCTCCCAGTAGACCCGTACCTCTAGTGCCTGATGTTCACTTTCTTCAGGTCCTCAATTTCCTACACCTAATCTGTTCGATTAAACTTTTCCATATTCAGCTTGAGATTGACCTACTTTACATAACTGAATATTTTTGCCATGAGGAGAAACGATGACACTAAACACAGGATTCATGTGTTTATTATATATTGGTAATGTGGAATTCAAAGATTAAAGAGGCATGACCTGCATCGCTAAAAAATAAACACATTACATAAATGCAATGCTGATATCACAGCTAATAAAATTAACACTAATTCTTTTATATTATCAATTATGCAGTCCATAATCAGATTTCTTTTGTTTTTAGAAATGACTTTTTGCAGTTGGTTTGTTCAAATCCAGATCAGATAAGTTTCACACATTAATTTTGTTTAAAAACCAATTTTTGAAACAGATGACTGTTAAAGAGCCACATGGGGAAGCTTTATTGAATCTTCTAACAATTTTGTTGTCCCAGCTACTTGGGAGGCTGAGGCAGGAGGATCCCTTAAGCCCAGGAGTTCAAGACAAGCCTGGGCAACACAAAGAAACCCCATCTCTTGTCTGGGCATGGTGACTCACGCCTGTAATCTCAGCACTTTGGGAGGCCGAAGCGGGCAGATCACGAGGTCAGGAGTTCAAGACCAGCCTGGCCAATGTGGTGAAACCCCGTCTCTACTAAAAAATATAAAAATTAGCTGGCCATGGTGGCGCGCGTCTGTAATCCCAGCTACTTGGGAGGCTGAAGCAGGAGAGTGTCTTGAATCCAGGAGGCGGAGATTGCAGTGAGCTGAGATCACACCACTGCACTCCAGACTGGATGACAGAGCAAGACTCCATCTCAAAAAAAAAAAAAAAAAGAAAGAAACCCCATCTCTTAAAAAAGAAAGAAAAAAATGAAAAAGACATGACCCTGGCCACCCAGAGCTATCTCATTGGACCTGGCGTTTCTGTAGAACACTTGGTGGCAGAGCAAGTGTGTGGAAACCAGAACAGCTGCCTTCTAAAATAATTGGAAACGCCAGGTGTGCAGATTGCCCCAGGGACTGAATGGAAGGCCTCAGGCATTTCTGGGCTCCTTCAGTGTGGCCAGTGCAGCTCCAGCCGCCCGCTGTCACCCAGAGCAGCATCCTGTCTTCAGAGCTTCTCTGATCATTTTCACTTTCTGAAAACTCATATGAAGGCCCTAACTCTAGACAAACTTACTTTTTTTCATTTTTAGTAAAATAGGACGATTCCTTATCAGTCTCATAAGAGAATGTCACCTTGGTGGTGAAATCATGTCCAATGAGAATGAATTTCTACATTCCGTTCAAACTTAGAAAAAGTACAGCTTAAGGTCATTATTCTTTAAGGGCAGTGTAGAGATTACTGGTGGTTTGGGAGGAACTCTAGGTTGTCCATGGACTTATGGCCTTTTTTGTAAATTTTTATGCATAGTAACAATTATGTCAACATTGAGAACAACTAGTGATTACATCACATTCCTTCTGCCTTAATTGGGTGGTAGGCCAGCTGAAGGCCACAGACTGAAAAAGACTGGTTCTGAGCTTCACTCAAAGATCTTTTCCCCTCACCTAAAGTGAGTTGTAATTTGATTTAACTGAGTCAGAATTCTTGGAGCCTTTTGGAGAGTTCACATAAAATATCCCTTTTTACAGAGATTGGCTTGAGCTCTCGGGGAGACTTTTGGACATACTGAAGTACATGCTTCGAAGCCACTCTGGTCTTTGACTTTTACCTTTTGAGCTGTTATGACCAAAGGCCTCAGGATTGAGGTATTTGACATGCAAACCCTTCAGGGAACTGAAAATCGGATTTACTGATGGGTTTACAGCTGGCTGTCACAGGCTGGTGTTTCCTGTTTGTGATGCACTGGGTTCCTGTGGTTAGGGATAAAAAACCTGCTATTGTTGCAACTAGACAGTGGGTGTTTCCCCCTTAAAGCCCTCACTGCCCCCGCCCCCCACCTCCGCCCCTGCCCCCCACCTCCACCCTTGCCCGGTGTCCTCATTCTCTCTTCTTCTGTCCTTGTAGTGTCTACCAAAACCTGCACAAAATGGGAGGAGCCAGTCATCTAAACCACCATGTGTTAAATGGTGAAGTGTTGCTTGAAATGTTGACTTTTCCAGGATTAACCATTTTCTTAATAAAATGAAAAGAATCTCAATATTCAACTTAATTTAATAGATTTAATAAAGATCTACTGAGTTCCTATTAAGTGCCAGTGCCAGACACTAGACTGGGCACTCAAAATGTCCTTTTTCTTAGAAGCTAAAAAAAGATTTGAGAGCCCATATGCTCAGTTTTTCCTAGTCTTTCCTAAGCAGTGTCTCTATATTGGGCCAGATCCTGCAGGTACAAAGGTGATTAAAACAGTCTCTGCCCACCGGATGCCCTAGACTGGTGCTGATGTAAAGCAAAGCAGAATGAACAGAATGTTAAATATACAAATAGTGTGGTATGTGAGTCCGAAGGAAGAGTCATTAGTTAGGATGCATTTACAGAAGGCTTCAAAGAGGAGGGGGTTTCTAAAACTAGGCCTTGAAGAATGAGGAGAAATTGCGATAGATTTGGATAAGCGCATTTCAGAGATGGAAGCAGTCCTGGGAGATGAAGCTGGAAAGGAAGTTTAGTGCCTGACAATAGAGTATCTTAAATGCTTTGCTTAATTAATTTGTCAAATATTTATTGAGTGCTTACTATGTAGCAGGCATTATTTCAGGTACTGGGGATATAGCAGAGAACAAACCAGATAGCAAGGAAGATCCTTACTCTCGTTCTGGTAGCAGAAGGTCTAGAATATCTAGAAGGCCGTAAGTTCTGTGGCTAAAAATCAGGCTAAGGAGAAGATGGCCTACCTGTAGTTCTGGAAAAATATTTCTGTATTTCTGGAAGAATAACGTGAGAGGCCTTGTGATAGGAAGATTGGGGATGGGGTAGAGGGAGATTAACGTGAGAGGCCGTGTGATAGGAAGATTGGGGATGGGGTAGAGGGAGATTATTTAGGAGGCTGTAATGAAGGTCCAGGTGAGAGGGTGAGCCAGTGCTGATAGAAGTTTAAAGGAGGGAATGGATGTGTTAGGCACTGGTCAGATTAGACAGCAGTCGGAGATGAAAAAGGTGCAGAAATTGAGAATGTGAATTTGGAGGTATCTTAGATAAATGGTGTCATATGCCAACATTAAAGAATTTAAGAATAGGTTTGAGAGAGAAGGAACAGTTAACGGTGAATTTGTGGTGAGCTAACTGCTTGACAGCTGAGAAGCAGTTGGAAATTTCAGATGCACTCAGGTGAGAGGTGAGAACTTGAAGCCATGTATTTGGGATTTAGGATAAAGGCATTAGGATGAAGATAGTCTAAATTCATCTTTCTTTCCTGAGTCTGAGCAGCTTTTGTGTGAATTTCTTAGGCTTTGGACCTTAGGTCATTTACAGTTTTAAGTGTGATTGAGGGTTTGGCTTTTCCCCGATCTCGCTTGAGAGAAAGAAAAAATTGATGAACACTGATGTGAAAATGTAATAGATTGGGTGTGCCTTATGACAAAATATGCTAATTCATATATTTCTGTGGTGCTTTAAAGCAATCGTCCTCACCTTTCCTAATAGCCAATGATGTAGACAGTTGGAAATTGAGGTACAAATAAATGAAGCGTCATGCAGGTTCCCCACCCTGTTGAGTCACCGGCAGATCTCATCAGCCGTTGTAGTACTCAATGCATCATTCTGTTTATGTACATCTTTTTCTTTTCTTTTTTGCTCCGAGACAGGGTCTCACTCTGTCACCCAGGCTGGAGTGCTGTGGTATGCTCGTGGCTCACTGCAGCCTCAACCTCCTGGGTTCAAGCAATCCTCCCACCTCAGCCTTCCAAGTAGCTGGGACTACAGGCATACACCACCACGCCTGGCTAATTTGTGTATATTTGGTAGAGACAGAATTTTGCCATGTTGCCCAGGCTTATCTACATCTTTTTACACTTTTTGTCTAAGCAGTTTTGTGAATCACCCCCCTTTTTCAGTAAGAAGCCTCCATTTTTTTAGTATTTTCTACAAAGATCAAAGACATAAATATGCTGGTGTCAAATTAAGGTGAAGTTGTTGGAGAGATCTAAAAATAAAATTATTGAACATTATGACGAATTTGAGGTTTAGTGCTTTGAACTTGAAAGTTGTCAGTAGAAAATAATTGTCAGATGGCTCACTTAGTCTCTATCTTAATATGCTCACACAGCACTTATGTGTTCATGAGTGTATGGTACTTGGGAGAAGACCAAGAATAGGGCTGGGCAAGCCTTTTGTAGGCACATTGGGAACCTCTACTTTATTTCACCTTAGCCCAGTAATGTAGTACACTGGTTTTTCAACTTTCTTGATGGGGATCACCTTTATTATAACTTTCATTTGAAATTAGCTCTATAGTTTCCAGAATGCCACCAAGGTCACATTTGGAATGTTGTTGAATTATTTTGGCACATCTTTATGGTTGAATATAATACTACCATTTTACATTTGAGGAAACTGGAATATTCCCCCTGGATCAATATTCCCTTCACAGCATGTCATGATATTGTGGGACATTAAACAGACTTTATGAGTGGGTTGTTTCCAGGACAGAATAAGTTCTCCAGAGGAACTGGAGTTAGCCCAGAATAAAAATAGTGGGCTAATCTCAGGTGAATTCTGGGTTTTGAGGATGTTATTTCAGAAAATACCTTTTTGGTTTTTTGTTACTTCCTTTAAGTATATCTGATCTTTTATATTTTTCATCTCAATAGTTGGAAACAAGAAAGTTTAGCAGGCAAAAAGATGACTATTTTCAACTTTCCTATAGCTGCTTTTTTTTTTTACTTTTTTTTTTTTTTAACTTTGTTTTACTTTCCTATAGCTACTTTGTTTTTTACTTTGTTTGTTTTTTAGCAGGGAAAAAGATGACTATTTCCAGCTTTCCTACGGCTACTTTGTTTTCTTCAACAGTTTCTTTTCTGCATTTTGGCACATTGGCAATTTATTTGGAGAAGATGTAGTGAGAAAAGATGAATATCTAAAAGATTGTTTTTGTTATTAAAAATGTTTTTTGGCTGGGTATGGTGGTTCATGCTTCAAATCCCAGCACTTGGGGAGGCTGAGGTGGGAGGATAGCTTGAGCCCAAGAGTTCAAGACCAGCCTGGGCAACATAGAGAGACCCCTGTCTCTACAAAGGATTTTTAAAAGCTAGCTGAGTGTGGTGGTGTGAGCCTGTAGTCCCAGCTATTCGAGAGGCTAAGGTGGGAGGATCGCTTGAGGCCAGGAGCTTGAGACTGCAGTGAGCTATGATTGCTCCATTGCACTCCAGTCTAGGTGACGCAGCAAGACCCTGTCTCAAAAAAAATTGTTTTTTACAAAGTTTCAAACACACACAGACACATAGAATAACACAATGAACCACATATATCAGTAACTCAGATTCAATAATTTTCAGATATTCCCATGTTTGCCTTGTCTCTCGCTTTATTTGTAATGTAAATGTCAGACTTGCCTACTATACCTGTGATATGTCAGCTTGCATCACTAAAAGAAACACATTACATAAACGCAATGCCGATATCATAGCTAATAAAATTAACACGAATTCTTTGATATTATCGATTATGCAGTCCATAATCAGATGTCTTCTTCTTAGAAATGACTTTTTACAGTTGGTTTGTTCAAATCCAGATCAGATAAGTTTCACACATTAAATTTGGTTAAAGACCAATTTTTAAAACATGACTGTTAAAGAACCACATGGGAAAGCTTTTATTGAATCTTCCAACAATTTTACTTTCTGTTTCCTGTAACACTCCTTTTTCCCCTTTCAATTCAAACTAGTCTTTTCTTTTTGTGGGTGGTGGGGAGGAGATGGGGGGACAGAGAAGAGAATCCCAAACTTGGCATATTACAATTAAGAAATTAAAAGTTTGTTTTAGAAATAAATAGTTGAAATACCAACTTAGAGATTTGCTAGATCATATAATTAGAGTAGTCCAAAGAGGATCTTAGGAATTCCCTTTCACCCTCAACTGTATAGAATTGTCCTGAATCACTAAAAGTAATGCGAGAATCATTTTGAGTATGATGTACTGCTGTATATAACTAGGATAATTTTGCCTGAGATGTTCTAAGTATTTTGATCAAATTTTATAGTGCAAATGGTAGAGCATGGCCATAAAAATTGTTTTCCTTAGCTTTTGCTTAATCTTGGTTTAAATCAGATTTACTGGTTTCCAAGATAAGCTTAGAAATTTATGTTAGACTTTTACATAATATCCTAGACTTATCTAGAAAGATATGCAAATTACTTTTGTATTAAAGAGATTGTTTAATCTTTTGAATGTTGCAGAGGAATTGATCTTGTCAATATTTCATTTTTTGAAAAAGATCATAGAGTAATATGAAACTCTTTGTATGACCTTGGCCTTCTAGTTTTTGGTTTAAAAAAATGCAGTTTATCAGAAGTCCACATGTGGTGCTTAATCAGACATTATAGACAGAAAAGATGGAATCCTGTTTCAGAACCAGCATGCATAATTGTGCAGGTTGTACACTGTACAATGCATAGTTGAGTTATTCGTGCAAGAGTCAACTTGTATATTAGGACAGTTTCTGGCTGATGGTAGTAAAGTGTCTGGAGGAAGGAACACCTATTTCTGTTTTTACAAAGACTTTGTAGGGGCTAGCAGTAGTACTATGGCCTATATTTTCAGTTTCTATTTACAAATGAATATTTGTTGAAGTGATTGAGAAGAATGTGTACATGATACCTCATTTTACATATTACCACATACTATAGCTCTCACTTATTGGCAACCTCAGTTATCTGTAACAGAGTCCACAGCCAAAATAAAGTAAAACTGGACCAGTGAAGTGAAAATAAATGTATAGTTTATGAACATCATATTTTACATTTAAAATATGTTAATTCTATATATGCAGCTCTAGCCCATTTATCTGTTTTCCAGTGTAATCATTTAAAAGCAGCAAGTAGAGGGGAGGAGACTGCTAGAGTTAAATAGCTAGCAGAAGCAGTGAGTGAGAGCTGACAGCCAGGTGGCCAATGGTAGAGAAAGAAAATTTAGGAAAGGTAAGCATAAGAGCCCAAACAGACACAAAGCTACCATAGACTGGTTTCAGCTTAATAAACGAAGATGCATTTCTAGCTCAGAAGTATCAGGGGAGAGTACTGTTTTGCTGCGAAATGTAGTCAATGATGTTCTTAATATTGATCCTGAGTTATCCCGAAATGTTAAATGAGATATGCCAAATCCTCTTTAATGAAAGAAGTGTGATATATTTTAAAAAGCTTTTTCTCCACTAAAATTTCAAATACTGTGGGTGCTTAAAGAGATTTGAATGCCTGGGTAGCATCTACTTAATGAAGTGTGCTGCTTAGATATCTTTGTTACCTATCGATTTCTCCTATGTGGAACATTACTTTTTCTAAAGATGCCAGATAAATTATGTTTCTGTGGTCTGATCACATTTAGGAATCTTTGTTTCTAAAAAAGGGACTTGAGGTAAGTAAGAATATGAAAATAAGGCCTGGCGTGGTAGTGCACACCTGTAATCCCAGCTCTTTGCGGGGGCTGAGGTGGGAAGATCACTTGAGGACAGGAGTTAAGAGAACAGACTGGGCAGCATAGTGAGACCAAAATAAAAGTGAAACAAATAGCTGGGCATGGTGGCACATACCTGTAGTCCTTGTTACCCAGGAGGCTGAGGTGGGAGGATTACTTGAGCCCAAAAGTTTGAGGTTATAGTAAGCTATAATTGCACCGCTATATTCTAGCCTGGGCAACAGAGTGAGACCATCTCTTAAAAAAGATATATATATGCTACAGATTTTCCATTTGTGGTATCTAACATATAGTAAACACTCAAATATTTGTTGTCTTTTGAGGTACTTAATTCTTGCTTAAAAAAAAAATAGCTTATCTGACCTAAAATTTTAACGTGTGAAAATTTGTGGTTGAAAAATCTCTGGGCTGGGTGAGGTGGCTCATGCCTGTAATCCCAGCATTTTGGGAGGCTGAGGCAGGAGGATCATTTGAGGCAAGGGGTTTGAGACCAGCTTGGGCAACATAGCAAGACTCTATCTTCACTAAATAAAAAAAGAAATTACCCAGACGTGGTGGCAGGTGACTATAGTCCCAGCTACTCAGGAGGATGAGGTGGGAGGATCACTTGGGCCCAGGAGGTTGAGGCTGCAGTGAGTCATGTACATGTCACTGCACTCCAGCCTGGGCAACAGAGTGAGACCTTGTCTCTAATAATAATAATAATAATAATAATCATCATCATCATCATCTCTTGACTTGTAAAAATATTATATTTTATATTGAATTATAGGCTGAAGACTTTAAGTGACAAGTCAAGAGAAGCAAAAGTGAAAAGCAAACCCAGGTAAGCTTGTGCTAAGATTTTAAGTTACTGTGACTTAAATTTCATACGTTTGGTTGTGTTCGTAATTGTGTAATTATATTAATGAACCTTAGATTTGTTGAGTGCATCTGACTACAAAATAATTTATTGGTTCTTTCTAAATTTTGTAACGGAAAATTTTCCAGTAAAATTGTGAAATGGTTGAAAAAATGATAAAGTATAATTGTTTTACTCTGACAATCAGTGATTATTATTTGATGAAAATTAGTCATTTTTAATTTGTGTAAGAGCAAAATTAAAAGTCCTGAATTATTGAAAAGGAAATTAATAATGAAATACTACTTGGCAAATGAGCCTCTTTAACTGTGTTACCTGTTTTATATGAAAACACCAGGATTGTGCTGTTTGTCCATTTTTTAAATAAAGTAAAGTGTGTGACCAGATTTCATTTTCAGCCTAGAGATGAACTTTGATCTTATGTATTTGTTCTTATCCAACATTATATTAAATCATTTATTGTATTGTATGCTGAAGACAATCTCTGGGGCAAAATGATGGTTGATAGTGTGTTACAGTACGTTAACTCTGAAATAAAACACATTTCTCTAAAAGTTTAATAATTGTCATTAGTGATTTTAAAATATATTACAATTGACAATGTCAAAATTCTTGTATGTACCTTTTTTTTTTTTTTCAGTTGGCTAAATCAAGAACAGTTTTAATAAGTGTTTCTTTTGGGCAGGACTGTTCCATTTTTGCCAAAGTACTCTGCTGGATTAGAATTACTTAGCAGGTAAGTGTTTTCATTTGTAGAGGAAGGTTATACTTCTGACTGTTTTACTGACCAAAAATATCTTTTACTTTTATAGGTTAAAAACCTTAAAATAGCTAAATTTTACCTTAATGCAGTGATTGGAAATTATTTGTGTATTATTTTCCTTGAAAGCTTTCACTTTTCACTCATTAGTACAAAGTCCATTCAAACTTTGGGCAGACAGATCAGTATGGTATTTACAAGTCAATACTTTACTATGTTTATTGATAATATGTATCGCTTCTTTGTTACAAGAAAAATGATTCTGGATTTGAGGCCCTGATAATTTTGTTTTTTCACTTTGATTCTTAATGTCATTTCTTTTTCCAGTCCATTCTTTCATTGACGTGGAGGTTAATATTAAAATATGTGGTCTTTTTAGATATAACATCAAAAGCACAAAGAAGATAAAAATTAGACACAATGGACTTGGTCAAAATTAAATACTTTTGTGCATCAATGCCATCAAGATAGTGAAGTGACAAAACATAGAATGTGAGAAAATATTTGCAGATCATATATATGAGGAATGACATGTATCCAGAATATATAAAGAACTTTGATAACTTAATAAAAAGACAAATAACCCCATGAAGAAATAGACAAAAATTTGAATAGACATTTCTCAAAAGAAGATATACAAATGACCAATAAGCACATGGAAAGATGCTCAACATTGTTAGTCTTCAGGGAAATGCAAATCAAAACTACAATGAGGTCACAGTTGCTCATGCCTGTAATCCCAGCGCTTTGGGAAGTTGAGGCAGGCAGATCACTTGAGGTCAGGAGTTTGAGACCAGCCTGGCCAACATAGTGAAACCCTATCTCTTACTAAAGATACAAAAATTAGCTGGGCCTGGTGGTGCGTGCCTGTAATCCTAGCTACTCAGGGGGCTGAGGCAGGAGAATCACTGGAGTGCCATGGCGTCATCTCGGCAGAGGTTGTGGTGAGCTAAGATCGTGCCATTATTCTCCAGCCTGGGCAACAAGAGCGAAACTCCATCTCAATAACTAAATAACTAAATAAATAAATACAGTATATGGTTAAAGTATGTCGTTATACATAGTTCTGTGCTTACTAATGTGCCATTTGACAGATGTGTGTGGTAAAGATGTATGTGGGAGAGGGTGTACTGCTTTTCCTTATCTGTATTTGTTATGACACAATCTCTAATACCTACATTTTCCTTTCTCCTTTCTGGTTCTTCATTGGGTTTCTTTTTATGGTTGCTAAATCTAGAGATTTTCCTTCTCTGAAGTGAAAAGTACTTAATATGATATTTTCTTCCTTTGTTTTGTTGCGTGAAGAACAGAAATGAACATGAAAGGCAGTGTAGTACAAATTAATCAGTAACGTATTGTTTACTATTTACATTTTATCTTTATTTTCTCTCTAGAAACTTAGTTGAAATAGCTTCATTTTACTGAAAAATTTATGTTAGAGCTATCGATTTTTTGTGTGGTATTTTTTTGGGGATGGCGTTGCATTTTGGGAGTCAATGTGGAAAATTTACATCTATAGGAGGGTTTCAATAATGGGTCCGTACATTGCACTGAAACAGTCTTTTCCCGTTGGAACAAAAATTGAATGTGGGAAAGACCATTTTAAACAGCAAATATTTAAATCCTATTAATTTTAAAAATGCAGTATACATAACATAAAATTTGTCTTAACCATTCTTAAATTGAGTAGTGCTGAGTACATTCACATGGTTGTGCATCCAATCCCAAAAACTCTTTCCGTCTTGCAAAATGGAAACTCTGTACCTATTAACCAACAACTCTCATTTCTACTCCCTCCTCTCCATCCCAGGCAACCATCATTCTATTTTCTTTCTCTGTGAATTTGACTATTCTAGGAACATCATATAAAGTACTTTTGTGTGTGACCAGCTTATTTCATTTACCATAATATTTTCAAAGTTTATGTTGTAGCATGTGTCAGAATTTTCTTTCTTTGAAAAGCTGAATGTTCTGTTGTAAGTATGTACCATATTTTGTTTATTCATCTGTTGATGGACACTTGAGTTGCTTCCACTTTTTGGCTGTTCTAAATAATGCTGCTAGGAACATGAGTGACAAGTATCTTTTTGGCACCTTGCTTTCAGTTCCTTTGGGTATATACCCAGCTGTAGAATTATTGGATCATATGGTAATTCTGTGTTTTATTCTTTCTGGAAACACCATACTGTTTTCCATAGTGACTGTATCATTTTACTTTCCCATCAGTATTGTATAAAGGTTCTAATTTCTTCCTATCCTCACCAATGCTTGCTATTTTCTTGTTTTTTATTATAGCTACTCTAGTGAGTGTGAGGATTTTCCCTTGTGTTTTCTTCTAAGAGTTTTTCTTGTCAAGATTGTTTTGGCTGTTGAAGGTCATTTGAGATTTCATATGAATTTTAAGATGTATTTTCTGTTGTTTGCAAAGAACGTCATTGGGATTTCGATTGGGATTAAATTGAATCTGTGGTCATTTTGCTTATTACAGATAACAATGTTAAGTATTCCAATCCATTAACATGGAGTGCTTTTTCTGTTTATTGATGTCTTCTTTAATTTCTTTGAATATTGTTTTGTAGTTTTCATTGTGTGAGTCTTTCATCATCTTTGTTAATTCCCAAGTATTTTTTTTTGTTGCTATCACATATGAAATTGTTTTCTTAATTGCTTTTTTGAATTATTTATTGGTAGTACATAGAAACAACTGACTTGTGTGTTGATTTAGTATCGTACTTTGCTGAGTTCCTTTATCCTGATAGTTTTTTGTGTGGAACTTTCAGGATTTTCTGCATATAAGATCATATCATTTATGAATAGAGATCATTTTACTTCATTCATTCCAATTTGAATGCCTTTTATTTCTTTTCCTTGCCTAATTGCTCTGGCTAGACCATCCAGTACTGTGTTGAGTCGAAGTGGAAAGAGCAGGCATCCTTGTCTTGTTCCTTCTCTTGATCCTGATCTTACAGGAAAAGCTTTCAGTCCTTCAACATTGAGTATAATGTCAACTATGAATTTTTATTATGTTGATATTGTTCCCTTCTACTTCTAGTTTTAATGTTTTTATCATGAAAGGATGTTGAATTTTTTAAAATAATTTTTCTGCTTGAATTAGGATGACCATGTGTTTTTTTCCTTTCGTTCTACCAATCTGGTATATTATTACATTGACAGATTTTCATATTTTGAGCCATTCTTGCATTCCAGGAATAAATTCCACTTGGAAATTGTGTATAATATTTTTAACATGCTGCAGAATTTAGTTTGCCAGTATTTTGTTGAGGATTTTTGCATTAGTATTCTTAAGGAGTATTGGTCTGTAGTTTCCTTTTCTTGTATACCTTTGGCTTTGGTATCAGAGTAATGCTGGCTTATAGAATGAGTTAGGATTTATTCTTTCCTCTTCATTTTCTTTTTTAAAAGAATTTCAGAATGGTTGATGTTGGTTCTTTTTTAAATGTTTGGTAGAATTCACCAGTGAAGCAATCAAGTCCAGGGTTTTTCATCTTGAGGTTTTTTATTACTAATTCAATTTCCCATTTCTTCAGGATTCAGTCTTGGTATGTTTTGTGTTTGTGGGAATTTGTCCACTTCAGCTAGGTTATCCAGTTTGTTAGCATACGTTGTTCATAGCACTCTCTTATAATCCTTTTTATTTCTGTAAGATTCATAGTAATAGTCCCACTTCATTATAGTTTTAGTAACTTGAATCTTTTTTTTTCTTAGTCAATCTAGGTAAACATTTGTTAATTTTGATAATTTAAATTGTTTTATCTTCAATCATGTTGATTCTTTCTTCTCCTCAAATGTACTTTGGAACTCCTCCAGTGAATTATTCATTTCAGTTATTAGACTTTTAATCTCCAGAATTTCTTATTGGTTCCTTTCTGTTTTATATCTACCACTGGTAGATATAAATGGTAACGGTATTGATGTTATCATTTTGTTCCTGTATCATTTTTCACCTCTGACTGGCATGCGATTGTGTGTATCTCATTGTGGTTTTAATTTGCATTGCTCTGATTATTAGTGATGTTGAGCATTTTTTTCATCTTTGTTGGCTGCTCGTATGTCTTCATTTGAGAAGAGTCTATTCATATCCTTTGCTCACTTTTTAATGGGGTTTTTTCTTGTTCATTTGTTTTAAGTTCCTTATAGATTCTGGATATTAATCTTTTGTTGGATGCATAGTTTGCAAATACTTTCTCTCATTCTGTAGGTTGTCTGTTTATTGTGTTGTTTCTTTTGCTGTGCAGAAGCTGTTTAGTTTAAGTCCCATTTGTCAATTTTTGTCGCAGTTGTTTTTGAGGTCTTAGTCATAAATTCTTTGCTGAGGCCAATGCCCAGAAGGGTTTTTTTCTGGGTTTTCTTCTAGAGTTTTTATACTTTGAGGTCTTACACTAAGTCTTTAATCTTGAGCTAATTTTGTAAATGGTAAGAGGTAGGGGTCCAGTTTTGTTCATCCATAAATGGCTAGCCAGTTTTCCTTGCGCCATTTATTGACTAGGATGTTCTTTCCCCATTGTTTATTTTTGTTGACGTTGTTGAAGATCAGTTAGTTGTAGCTGTGTGACTTTATTTCTGGGTTCTCTGTCCTGTTCCATTGATCTGTGTGTCTATTTTTATACTAGTACTATGATGTTTTGGTTACTATAGCCTTGTAGTATGGTTTGAAGTCAGGTAATGTGATGCTTCTAAGTTTGTTCTTTTTGCTTTGGTTTGCTTTGGCTATTCAGGCTCTTTTTTTGGTTCCATATGAATTTTAGATTTTTTATTTCTGGTTTTGTGGAAAATGACATTGGTAATTTGATGGGAATTGCATTGAATCTGTAGATTGCTTTGGGTAATGTGGTCATTTTAATGATATCGATTCTTCTAATCCATGAGCATGGAATGTTTTGCCATTTGTGTCATCTATGATTTCTTTCATCAGTGTCTTACAGTTCTCTTTGTAGAGATCTTTCACTTCCTTGGTTATATATACTAGGTATTGTATGTGTGTGTGTGTGTGTGTGTGTGTGTATCTGTTGTAAATGAGATTGAGTTCTTGATCTGGTTCTCAGATTGAATGTTGTTGGTGTGTAAAAATGCTGTGATTTTATTTTTATTTATTTTTTAATTTTTATTTTTTAGTTTCTCAAATGAGTTGATGCTATGGATTTTTGTACATTGCTTTTGTATGCTGAAAAGTTACTGAAGTTATTTATCAGGTCTGTGAGTCTTTTGGAGGATTCTTTAGGGTTTTCTCGATATGTAGTCATGTTGTCAGCAAACAGATAATTAATTTGTCTTCATCTTTTCCTATTTAGATACCTTATATTTCTTTCTCATGCTTGATTGCTCCAGCTAGGACTTCCAGTATTATGTTGAATAGGAGTGGTGGGAGTGGACATCCTTGTCTTGTTCCAGTTCTTAGGGGGAATGCTTTCAACTATTGCCTGTTCAGTATTATGTTGGCTGTGGGTTTGTCATATATGGTTCTTATTATTTTCAGGTATGTTCCTTTGATGCCTTGTTTGTTGAGGATTTTCATTATGAAGGGATTTTGAATTTTATCAAATGCCTTTTCTGTGTCTATTGAGATCATGTTATTTTTGCTTTTAACACTGTTTATGTGGTAAATCACATTTATTGATTTGTGTTTGTTGAACTATCCTTGCATCCCAGGGATAAAACCCACTTGATCATGGTGAACTGTCTCTTGGATGTGCTGTTGAATTTGGTTTGATAGCATTTTGTTGAGGATTTCTGTGTCTGTGTTTATCAGGGATGTTGACCTGTAGTTTTCCTTTTTTGTTATGTCATTGCTAGGTTTTAGAATCAGAATAATACTAGTTGCATAGAATGAGGTGAAGGAGAAATCCCCACTCTTCTGTTTTTTGGAATAGTTTCACTAAGATCGGTACCAGTTCTTTGCATGTCTGGTGGAATTTAGCTGTAAATCCATCTGATCTAGGGCTTTTTTTGGTTGGTAGATTTTTTTTTTTTATTATTACTGATTGAATTTTGTAACTTGTTATTGGTCTGTTCAGAATTTCAATTTCTTTCTGGTTCATTCTGGAAGGTGATGTGTTTCTGGAATTAATCTGTTTCCTCTAGGTCTTCTAATTTGTGCACATAGAGATGTTATTGGTAGTCTCTGATCTTTTGTCTTTCTGTGGTGTCAGTTATGTCATTTTTGTCATTTCTGAGAGTGCTTATTTGAATCTTCCCTTTTTTTCTTGGTTAATCTAGCCAGCAGTCTGTCAATCTTGTTTATCTTTTCAAATAATCAACTTTTTGTGTTGTTGATACTTTGTATGGTTTTTTGGTCTCTATTTCATTTAGTTCTGCTCTGATCATAATTATTTCTTCTGCTAGCTTTGGGTTTAATTCTTGTCTTTCTAGTTCTTTAAGTGTGGTGTTAGGTTGTTAATTTGAGATCTTTGTGTGTTTTGGTGTAGGCATTGAGCACTGTAAATTTTCTTCTTAATACTGCTTTTGCTGTATCTCAGAGGTTTTGGTATGTTGTGTGTTTATTTTCATTTGATTCAATTAATTTTTTTGATCTCTGCCTTAATTTCATTGTTTACCCAGAAGTCATTCAGGAGCAGGTTGTTTAGTTTCCATGTATTTGTGTGGTTCTTAGGGTTCCTCTTGGTATTTATTTTGATTTTATTCCACTGTGGTCTGAGAAGATGCTTGATATGATTTTGATTGTTTTGAATTTATTGGGACCTGCTTATGGTTGAGCATGTGGTCAATTTTACAGACTGTTCAATGCACAGATGAGAAGAATGTACATATTGTGGTAGTTGGGTGGAGTAGTCTGTAGATGTCCATTAGGTCCATTAGGTTGACAGTCTAATTTATGTCCAAATATTTGTTAGTTTTGTGCCGTGATCTGTCTAGTGCTGCTGGTAGGGTGTTGAAGTCCCCCACTGTTATTGTATGGCTATCTCTTTTTTTAGGTTCTAGTAGTAGTTTATAAATCTGGATCCTGTGATGTTGCGTACATATGTATTTAGGATACGATATCTTCATATTGAATTGAGCTCTTTATCATTATGTTGTACCCTTCTTTTTTTTTTTTTTTTTTTTTTTAACTGTTCTTGGTTTAAAGTTGTTTTTATCTGATACAAGAGTAGCAACCTCTGCTCTTTTTTGTTTTCCATTTCCATTTTCCATCCCTTTATTCTGAGCCTATGGGTGTCATTACATGTGTGATAAGTGTCTTGAAGGTAGCAGAGGTTGGATCTTGTTTTTTTAATCCAACTTGCCACTATGTATCTTTTAAGTGGGGGATTTAGGCTGTTTCCTTTCAAGGTTAATATTGATATGTGAAGTTTTGTTCCTTTAATAGTGTTGTTAGCTAGTTGCTTTGTAATCTTGATTGTGTGATTGCTTCGTAGGGTCTGAGCTTTGTACTTACGTGTGCTTTTATGGTAGCAGATATCATTCTTTCATTTCCATGTTTAGAACTCCGTTGAGCATTTCCTGTAGGTCCAGTCTGATGGTGATAAATTCCCTTTGTGTTTGCTTGTGTGGGAAAGATTTCATTTCTTCTTTGTTTATGAAGCTTAGATGAACAGGATATAAAATTCTTGGCTGGCAATTTTTTTTTTTTTAAGGAGGCTAAAAATAGGCCCCCAGTCTCTTCTGAGTGTAAAGCTTCAGCTGAGAAGTCCACTGTTAGCCTGATGGGTTTTCCTCTATAGGTAATATGGCCCTTTTGTCTAGCTTTCTTTATGATTTTTGCTTTCATGTTGACCTTAGTCTGATGACTGTATGTCTTGGGGATGTCATCTTATGTGATATCTCACAGGAGTCTCTGAATTTCTTGATTCTAGATTTCAACTTCTCTATCAAAATTGGGGAAATTTTCCTGGATTATTCCCTCAAATATGTTTTCCAAGTTGCTTACTTTTTCTTCTCTCTCAGGAATGCTAGTAAGTGAAAGGTTTGTTTGCTTTACATGATCCCATGTTTCTTGAAGGCTTTGTTCATTTTTTAGAAATTCCATTTTCTTTATTTTTATCTGACTTGGTTAATTTGAATGACTGGTCTACAAGCTCTGTAATTCTTCTGCTTTGTCTAGCCTATTAACTATATTTTAAAATTCCTTTAGTAAATTTTAGAATTCGAGCAGTTCTATTTGTTTCTCTCTTAATATAGCTATCTTGTCTATCATATGCTGAGTCAGTTTTCTGGTTTCTTTGTATTGGATTTCAACTTTTTTCTTGAATCTTGTTGAGTTTAGTTGCAATACATATTTTTAATTCTTTATCTGCCATCCTATACATTTCAGTCTGGTTAGGATCCATTGCTAGAGAGCTAATGTGATCCTTTGAGGTGCCAGAACACTCTGGCTTTTTGTATTGCCAGAGTTCTTACACTGATTCCTTCTCATTTGAGGAAGCTGTCTCTTTTTATTTTGACTTTGCCATCATTTGGATGTGACTTTTTTTTTCTTTCCTTAAGGGTATGACTGTGGTATATGTTGTGTATTATCATTTGCCTTTGTTTCCGGGTGCTTCCAGAGAGCCAAAATGCTATATGAGTTCCTTGGTTATGGATAGCTTCTATGCAGTGGCTTTCTCAGATGATGCTTATTGTAGTGATGAATTGGCTCTAAGAGCTGACACCTAACACCTTATCTCCTGTGGAACTGAGGGTATGGAGATCCCAGGGGGCTCATCTTGTGGACTAGCACTAAGCCCTTTTTGTAGCAGATTTTTATTTGATGACGCAGTTCGGGTTGCAGTCCAGTAGATGGCACTTAAGAGTAAGAGCTGGCAGGTAGGCTGGCGTTGGGTGGAAGCACCTGCCCTGAGCGGGCAGGGGATGGTGGCGGGAAGAGGTCCAGTGGGGTGTGCTGACGTCTTGGGGGAGAAGGTGGGTGGGTACACCCACTCCTCATCCTGTGCTGGCAAGAACGTGATCCACTTCACTTCCTATCATGCCCCCATCACAAGGCTCCCAACCTTCATTTCATAAAGAGTTTTTCCTTTGGTTCCTGTCTGCGGGTTGCGGGTTCACTCCTCTGAGGGCTGCCACCAAAATGGGCTCAGGGAGAGTCTCTTCCTCCAGATGGGAGCAGGCAGCTCTGTAACTTGTCTTCACTTGTCGGGATGTTACTGCTCTGTGTAGGGAAGGGGAGCTGGGCCCCACTCTTCCTGAAAGCTTGAGCTGTGCAGGGCTCACTTTCAGTAGAAGTAGAGCCGCCACGAGAAGCATGAAATAATGTTGTGTGTCCAAGTGCATGTACTGGCCCCTGGCAGGGAGAACACTGCTACATCAGCAACAGTGTAGGGGGATGCAGGAGATGACCCCTTCCCCACATCCATTCCTGGGTGATGATACTGCCTCTTGCAGTGGTTGGCACTGTGCCTGCATTTCCTTTGTCCCGTGGGGTGCTTTTGGTGGGCTGCACTCTCTTCCACTTAGGGATGGCCCATGCAGGGGGTTAGATCTCCAGAGATCTCACAGTTACCTGGGGAACTGCTGGTTCCCTGTGCTTGCCAAAGTTAGAGTGGTTTGTTGGGTGTGTTTGCAGGGAATCTGGTGGTGTGGTGACTCAAGGGCAGAGAATCCCTGGGCAGGGCAGCATCCCACCGCCAGTGCGCGACGAGTATGGTATCTGGCACCTGAGGGGAGTGTGGACACGCCTGTACACACGAGTTGGCCACCAGATTCTCCAGCTCCAAGAGGTTTTCAAATTGCCACCAATAGTGTTGCTCTGGGTCACAAGGGCAGAGAAGCACTCTCCAACAGTTTGTTGGTCAGGAGATGGTTGGAGGAGTGAGGGGAGCAGAGAACTATTCCCACCTACCCTTTCCACAGGGCTCCAAGGTCCTTGAGGGTCGATCTCTGCCAGACTCTTGCTGCTTTCCTTTTCTGCACCCCAACTTCTTCCCATGGGCACTCTGACAGGTCCTGCCTCCCTTCCCTCAGTTTTCTGTCTAGAATTTGTCCACTCACCAGTAACTTTTATCTATTTTTTGAGAAAAACTGGCTTTTGATGTCCCTAGTAAGCCATCTTGGGACAAAAAAAAACCACACACACCACAAAACAAAAAACAATTTCTTCTGTTATTGAATGTCCTAGTCTTTAAGTGTCTGGCTCTCCAAAAGGGAGAAGAGAACAAAGAAAGGGGACAAAACCAGACGTTGGCCTTTTAAATCCTCTGAAAATTGCTAGCCAGAGCAGGAGGGGTTTTCAACAGTAGCTGCCTCTGTGTCTGCATCTCCCTGATTAGAAGCAGCAATTGTGATCAGAGCACAGACTCCCTGATGTTTGGAGCACAGGGTCCTTATTGGCCCACCTTGACTTTCATAAGCCATGTATAAGCTACTTCAGGAACAAGTGCGTGGCTGCCTGTCCAGGGGTTGGGGTGGTGGATGAGTAGCTGCCATTGTGCTAAAACCTGAAGTCGACTGAAATGAACCTCAATTTACCCTCCAGACCTTCCCCTGGAAGTTGCAAGCCTTTAATAGATTCTAGAGTCCCAAAATAGTTACATCAGACAGATTCTGCCAATGTGATTGTGGTCTAGGTAGGGTGACAGATTCTAGATGCTTCTTACTCTGACATCTTCTATTTCCTAAATCATGTTTCAAAGAGTGTAGTACAACACAGTCTACAGTTACTTTCCTATGTTCCTATGGCTCTAATGCTATATAATTAGCCCTTTCCTTTGTCTACCAAGTAAGGTAATTATTTACATGTGTGTTCATCTTCCTAATGTACTGTGAACTCTTCCACTAGTCTTCCCATAGTATGCATAGAATATATTCAATAACGATTTGAATGTGAGAATTACACATTATGAATGTGGCTTCTTCATTTTGTCATCATTGACTTGTGATTTTTAAAGATGTGAGTTTGAACACAGAAAAATTGAAGTTTACATCCAGTGTCTTTATCTCAGTAAAATGGAGTAAGTTCATATGTCTGTTGAAAGTGATTGGATGGGGTAAGTTTCAAGGCAGCATGAGATGTGTAATACCCGCTGTGTGTACTTCAGGGAACAATCTAATAGCAATAATTTTTTTTTTTTTTTACGTGCTGATTGGCAGCGAAGGCCCATGGGAGGTTGGATAGCATGCATTGTAATGGATTTAATGCATTTCTTCAAACTGCTTCATGGCATAAAAGTAGAGCAGAGAACTTGAATGGTTGGAGTAGTCTAGGTTTAGAGAATGCTGAAACCGGTAGGAAAGTCATGAATGAACTAGTTGCTGAACTAGGAAAGTAGTTCCTAGTTGGATGTGAAAAGCATACATAATAATGGGGAGAAAAGGAAATAGTGAGATATTATGAAAAGAATGATCTGGAGTCTAAATTTGGCAAGTAAGGATTAATTTTCTCTTTCCCACTGAGTTAAGAAAATGATAGAAAAATTTACCACCAAGTCCTAAATTTTCATTTTATAATTAGTCTATTTCTTTACTCAACAGACATTTAATGTGTCTCTTCTGTGTTAGGTTCTGTGCTAAGTACCAGGACAACAAAGATGCAAAAGTAAAATTTATCTCAGCAGTTCTGGTGCCTAACAGTGCTTGGCATTCAGTAAATACTTGTTGATTTTAATTGATACTTACATAATCTTATACATCCAAGAAAATCTAGCTTTCTGTTATTCAACATGACAGCAGGACTGTATTATTTTTGTGACCTTCCACCTTAATTTTCGTCACATGTAGACTCTAGTATCACCTGGATTATTCAGATTGATTTTCCTACTTAAATTCAATAGAAAAATTGTGAATCTGACTATGAGGGGAGGCAATATGAACTCATTAAATATGTATTCCTGTTTGGAGAAATATTGGCTGGATAGCTAGAATTTTAGATTGGGAATTCAGGTTTTACATCAGCAATAAAATGAATCGTAGTTTAGAAGTTTTATTTTTTAACTTCTCATTTTGAAATAATTTCAGGTTTACAAAAAATTGCAAAAATAGAACAAGCAATTTCAGCTTTCCCAATGTTAACATTTCATATAACCACAGTACAATGATCAAACCAAAAAATTAACATTAGTAAGTACTTTAATCCATAGGCCTTATTCAAATTCCATCAGTTATCCCAGCAGTGTCCTTTTTTCTGGACTAGGATCCAATCCAGGATCACACATCATATTTAGTCAAAATGTCTCCGTTGTCTTCTTTAACATGGAACAATTCTTTAGTCTTTGTCTTTCGTGACCTCAGTACTTTCGAAGAGTACTTGCCAAGGCTGGGCATAGTGTAGCTCATGTCTGTAATTTCATCACTTTGGGAGACTGAGGTGGGTGGATCACTTGCGTCCAAGAGGTTGAGTCTGCAGTGAGCTCAACCACTCCAGCCTGGGTGACAGAGTGAGACTCTGTCTCAAAAAAAAAAAAAAAAAAGTACTGGCCAATGTTTCAAAATGTCTATAAATTTGGATTTTTCTATTTCCTTGTAATTAACTGTAAGTTAGTACTGTTTTGGCAAGAATACCAGAAGAGTAATATTATATCCTTCCCAGTGCATCACATCAGGAGTCACATAGTGTTGATGTGTCTCATTACTGTTGACATTAATTTTGATCACTTTATTAAGAATGTGTCTGCCAGGTTTCTCCTCAGTTAACAGTGTTTTCTCACTTTTAGTTAATGATTATCCTATGGGGAGATACTTTGAGACTGTGTAAATATCCTATTTCTTTTTGTGCTTTTACCCACTAATTTTATCATCCATTAAAATTCTTTTTAAAACAATTATTACTATTGTGTTTACCAATTAGAGTTTTTTTTTTCCTCATAATTTCTTTTAAAATTACTAATTGGGGCTGGGCGCGGTGGCTCACACTTGTAATCCCAGCACTTTGGGAGGCCGAGGCAGGCAGATCACTTGAGGTCAGGAGTTCGAGAGCAGCCTGGCCAATGTGGTGAAATCCTGTCTCTACTAAAAATACAAAAATTAGCCAGGCGTGATGGCATGCACCTGTAATCCCAGCTACTCGGGAGGCTGAGACAGGAGAATTGCTTGAACTCGGGAGATGGAGGTTGCAGTGAGCCGAGATCACACCACTGCATTCCAACCTGGGTAACAGAGTAAAACTCCGTCTCAAAAAAACCAAAAAAAATTACTAATTGTGTTTCTATTATAAGGAAAAGTTTTTCTCTTCTTTCTCATTAATTTATTTATTCAATTATTTACATCACCATGGATTCAGGGATATTTGTTTTATTCTTTGAGTTATAATCCATTACTACCATTATGTATTTTGTTGCTCAAATTGTCACAGATTTGGCCAGTGGAAGCTCCATCAAGTTGACGTATGTGTCCTTGCAACATGTCCCCATTATTTTTTGAGTGTTTCCTTTCTAGCACCGTAGGATATTCCACATTCATCTTTAGATAGTATTTCCTTTTAATGTGTGGTTTGCATTTCAAATTATTTTTTTGCTTTTTTTTTTAGGTATGAGGATACATGGGCTGCACTTCACAGAAGAGCCAAAGAATGTGCAAGTGCTGGAGAGGTAAAGAATTGGCTAATCTTATACTCGTGACAAACTTTCCTTTTTCAGTGCTAAATGGCATTTTTTAAAAATCGAATTTATAATTGTTTGTGTCAAAATGTTTTGCAGGATATCTGAAATTGAATCTAGTTGTTGATTATGAAACTCCCTGAATAAAGCACCTTTTTATCATTTCTCTGTCAAGTAATTTAGTTTAGTTGAACTAGAGGGTTTATAACTTTTATTCTAAGGACAGGTAAATACATGTTTTATGTAGATATAATGCTCTGAATTTTAGTCTGATGAATTTGCAATATATGTAAATTATAAGACATCTTTTTCTACCCTTTATAAGACATCTCTTTCCACACTATTTAAGAATTCCTTATTATTTGGTCAAAAAAACTTAACTTTGCTCAGTCTATCCAAAATTATTAATTTGCCTAACAAATAAATACAAGAATTTCAGGGGTCATCCTCAGTTCACTTAGAAGAACAAAGTATTTTTAAGAGCTAGTGTCTTGTAATTTAAATGACTTGGTAAATGCACTTAGCCAAGGTCAAATACTCTCCTCGGTGTTGTTGATGTCAATCAAACTTCATTTTTTTTCTGAAATGATTTCTGTAATTCTGACTTTAAATAAATTTAGACTGATTATCTTTACCATTTACCTAAATTAGTGAAGCTGTAATAATTATATACAACACAGGAATATGTATGATGAAATGTAGACACTAACATTTCTCTTAGAACTTACTGAGAAGAAGAAAATGTAGGTTTCTGATAGTAAGGCAGAATAGATACTTTGAAAAGCCCTACAGCTGTGAAATACTTAAATGTTGGATATGTTTTTTAAAAGTTCTTTAATATATATTAAGCTCACAAAAATTAAGGGAAACATAAAGGGCCAACAACACAACAAAACAGAACAGGGAACTTAAATCAGAGTCATTAAAACAACAAAACAAAACATGGCAGTTGGGATCAAAATACTAAAACAAAAGCTTTGGAGATTTGTGGGAGTAGGAGACTTTGTCTGTGGGGATCTGAACCTGAGACTTTTGATAAAGCTCTTTGGACTTTGAGGTGGCTACATCCCCTCGGTGAAAGCTTAAGCTGGGGAAAAAAATGTACCTATTGGCTAAAGGAGTCAGCAAGGAAACTTGTCTGTCTTCCTAACAAGTTGGCATAGCCTCCTTTCTTGATTTGTTACCGTAGTATTGGCTTCATAGGAGTATGGGGTTCTAAGTTATATTTCCTGCATGATCAAGGAACCTCTAAGTTAAGAAATAAAAAAGTTGGCCGGGCACAGTGGCTCACGCCTGTAATCCCAGCACTTTGGGAGGCCGAGGCGGGTGGATCACCTGAGGTCGGGAGTTCGAGACCAGCCTGGCCAACATGGTGAAACCCCATCTCTAATAAAAATACAAAACTTAGCCGGGCATGGTGGCGCATGCCTGTAATCCCAACTACTCAGGAGGTTGAGGCAGAAGAATCGCTTCAACCTGAGAGGCGGAAGTTACTGTGAGCTGAGGTTGCGCCACTGCACTCCAGCCTGGGCGACAGAGTGAAACTGTCTAAAAAAAAAAAAAAATTTGTCACCCAACAAAAGCAAATGCAAATTCTCCATGGATGAAACGGTCTAAACGTAGGTCCCTCAGATTTCCACAGATTAAATCAGGCTCCCTGTCCTCAAAATATTAGCAAGCACACAAGTAAAACACCAAAAGTTTGAGTCACCAGAACCAAAGAGTGAGATTTAGACCCACAAAGGACTGTAGGTACTGCACTATTGAACATTGACTGTTAGGTAGTTATATATAAAATCTTTCAAGAGATAAGAGATGGACTTAAACATGAGTAAGGAAGAAGGCACTATCAAATATTTTAAAGTCATTGAAATTACAAACCCAAAAGATGTGCTCAACAGCAATTTGAGGCAGCCGAAGAAAGAAAGAGTGAAGTAGAAGAGAGAGTCAAAGAGTACACGGCAAGGATCTCAGAAAGAAAATGGAAAATATGAAAGAGGAATTGATAGGCAGAGAACACTTATAAAAATGTCTTTAGGTTGAACCAGGTGAGATTGCTAATATTTGATGAATTTTGATCTGTAAAATTGCAGTTTTGTATGAGTTAGCCCAACATATCCAGTAAATCTAGACAGTTCTAGAAAGAGCATGAGGGAAAGACAATGTAGGAAAAGAAAAATGTCTGAGAATTTTCCATAAATGAGATGTGCAAATCCTCAGATCCAGAAAATACAACAAACAACAATATAATAATCCATTCCTAGACACCTCATGCTGAAGCTACAGAACCCAGTTGGGCACAGTGGCTCACACCTGTAATCCCAGCACTTTGGTAGGCCAAGGTGGATGGATCACCTGAGGTCAGGAGTTTAAGACCAGCCTGGCCAACATGGTGAAACCCTGTCTCTCCTAAAAATACAAAGATTAGCTGAGCATGGTAGCATGTGCCTGTAGTCCCACCTACTCAGGAGGCTGAGGTAGGAGAACATCTTGAGCTGGGGAGGTGGAGGTTACAGTGAGCCGAGATCATGCCACTGCACTCCAGCCTGGGCAACAGCAAGAAGCAAGACTCTGTCTAAAACAACAACAACAACAAAAACTACAGAATCCTAAAGGAGAGGAGAAGATCTTAAAATAACTAGAGAGAAGACAGATCACTTATAAATGAATGAGTTCCACAGCACACTTTTCAAACTGTTGTCAAGAACTAGAGTAAAAGCAAGACATACTGAGATAAAAACAGATTTTTCTGTCAGTAATCGTCCAATAAAAGAACTACTAAAGAACGTAATTCAGGAAAAAAGGAAACTAATTTTAGAAGATGGGTCTGAGATGTAGGAAGAAATAGTGAGCAGAGAAAATGGTAAACATAGATAAATCTAAACAGTGGGGATATATATATCAGTTGTCTAATTTGTGGGGTTAAAATGATAGAATAATAATGCTAGATAACAAAGCATATAAGATGGAAGGCAGATTATCAGCGTTCAAGCATTCTAAGACTTTTGTATTATTTGGGGGAAATATATCAATATGGATTAACCTCACTTTTAAAAGTTAAATATGGAGGGCAGAATTTCAAGGGTAACCACACACACAAAAAAATAGAAAGTGGTTGGGTGCGGTGGCTCACACCTCTAATCCCAGCACTTTGGGAGGCCAAGGCAGATGGATCGCTTGAGGTCAGGAGTTTGAGACCAGCCTGACCAACATGGTGAAACCCTATCTCTACTGAAAATACAAAAAATTAGCCTGGCGTGGTGGTGGTCACCTGTAATCCTAGCTACTTGGGAGGCTGAGACAGGAGAATCACTTGAACCCGGGAGGCAGAGGTTGTAATGAGCTGAGATTGTGCTACTGCACTCTAGCCTGGGTAGCAGAGTGAGACTCCATCTCAAAAAAAGAAAAGAAAAAGAAAATGTTTCTTCTAAACCAGTGGAAAAAAACTAGAACAGTGAGAAAGAATTCAGTCAATGCAAAAGATGACAAGAAACTAGGGGAAAACGCATAACAAGCAGAATAAACAGAATACGATAGTAAATGTGAATATATCTGCGATCTCAGTATTTTTAAATGATTAATCTAGACTGCTAGAGGGCATATTTTGAAAGATGAGGAAAAGTCTATTAATAGTTTATAACGTACTTACAAGGGAATACCTAGAACATTAGGACACAGAAAGATTGAATATATGGGCATACCTCAGAAATATTGTCAGTTTGGTTCCAGACCACTGCAGTAAAGTGAATATTGCAAGAAAGCAAGTCTGACAATTTTTTTTTTTGGTTTCTTAGTGCATATAAAAATTATATCTATACTATACCATTGTCTATTAAGTATGTCTTAAAAAGCAATGTAATACCTTAATTAAAAAATACTTTATTGCTTAAAAAATGCTCACAATCACCTGAGCCTTCAGTGAATCATAACCTTTTTGCTGGTTGAGAGGTTTTTTGTTTTATGCTTATAGCTGCATATCTGCACCCTGCAGATCAGGGTGGTGGTTTCTGAAGGTTGGGGTGGCTGTGGCAATTTCTTGAATAAGATAGCAATGAAGTTTGCTGCATCTATTGACTCTTCCTTTCACAAAAGATTTCTCTGTAGCATACAATGCTGTTTGATAGCATTTTACCCATAGTAGAACTTCTTTCAGAACTGGAGTCAGTCAGCACCTCATCCATTCGTGTTTGATCATGAGATTGCGGCAATTCAGTCACATCTTCAAGTTCCACTTCTAGTTCGAGTTCTCTTGCTATTTTTACTGCATTTAGAGTTACTTCTGAAGCCTTGAACCCCTCAAAGCCATCCATGAGGGTTGGAATCAATTTCTTCCAAATTCCTGTTAATGTTGGTATTTTGACTTCCTCCCATGAATCATGAAGGTTTTGTAATGGCATCTAGAATAGTGAATTCTTTCTAGGAGGTTTTCAATTTACTTTGCTCAGATCAGTTGAGGGAACTTCTATCTATGGCAGCTGTAGGCTTATAAAATATATTTCTTAAACAATAATACTTAAAAGTTGATATGACTCCTTAATTCACAGGCTACAGAATGGATGTTGTGTTAGCAGGCATGAAAACAATGTTGATCTTGTATATCTCCATGAGAGCTCTTGGATGACCAGGTGCATTGTCAATGAGTGGCATTATTTGGAAAGGAATATTTTTGTCCGAGCAGTAGGTCCCAACAGTAAACATAAAGTATTAATATTCACTAAACCATGCTGTCAACGGATGTGCTGTCATCCAGCCTTTGTTGTTACATTTATACAGCACAGGCAGAGTAGATTTAGCGTAATTCTCAAGGGCCCCAGAATTTTCAGAATGGTAAATGAAGTGTTGGCTTCAGCTTAAAGTCCCCAGCTGCATTAGTCCCTGTCAAGATAGTCAGCATGTCCTTTGAAGCTTTGAGGCCAGGAATTAACTTCTCCTCTCTAACTATGAAAGTCCTAGATACCATCTTCTTCCAACAGAAGACTGTTTTGTATACTTGAAAATTTGTTGTTCAAGGTAGCCACTGTCATCAATGATCTTAGCTAGATCTGGATAACTTGCTAACACTTCTACATCAGCTCTTGCTCCTTCACCTTGCACTTTTATATTATGAAGACGATGTCTTTCCTTAAATTTGGTAAACCAACCTCTGCTGTCATCAGACTTTTTGCTGCAGCTTCCTCACCTCTCTGAATCCATTTATAGAATTGAGAGTTAGGGCCTTGTTATAAATTTGGGCTTTGGCTTAAGGGAATATTCTGGCTGGTTTGATCTATCCAGACCAGTCAAACTTCCTCTGTATCAGCAATCAGGCTGTTTTGCTTCTCTTCTTCTCTTCTCTCCTCTCTTCTCCTCTCCCCTCCCCTCCCCTCTCTCTTTTTTTTTTTTTTTTAAACTTGGCATCCTAGCACTCCAGGCTGCTGTGCAGTGGTGGCATCATGGCTCACTTGCAGCCTCCAACTCCTGGGCTCAAGCAGATCCTCCTATCCCAGCCTCCCTAGTAGCTG
>NW_012108919.1:3418424-3512101 GCF_000951045.1 Mandrillus leucophaeus | reverse complement strand
CGTGACTGTTTCCAGCAGAATGAAGCCAGGACATCCTCCCCTCTCTCTTTTTTTTTTTTTTTTAAACAGTCTTGCTTTGTCACCCAGGCTGCTGTGCAGTGGTGGCATCATGGCTCACTTGCAGCCTCCAACTCCTGGGCTCAAGCAGATCCTCCTATCCCAGCCTCCCTAGTAGCTGGGACTACAGATGTGAGCCACCATGCCCAGGTAATTTTTTAACTTTTTGTAGAGATGGAGCTATGTTGCCCAGGCTGGCCTTGAGCTTCTGAGCTCAAGTGATCCTCCTACCTCGGCCTCCCAAAGTGAGATTACAGGGTTGAGCCATTATGTCCAGCCTATTTTGCTTTCTTATCATTCATGTGTTCACTGGAGTGGCATTTTTAATTTTCTTCAATAACTGTTTCTTTGCAATCACAATTTGAGTGTTTAGTGCATGATGCTCTTGGCCTGTCTTTGCTTTTGACATTCCTTTCTCACTAAGCTTAATCATTCGATTTTTTATTTCAAGTAAGAAATGTGTGACTCTTTCTTTTACTTGAATATGTAGAAGCTATTTGTAGGGAATTATTATCTTAGGGAATAGGGAGTTCTGAGGAGGGAGGTCTGAGAATGGAGAGAGAAATGGCCTGTTGGTGGAATAGTCAGAACACACATAACATGTATTAATTAAATTCACCATCTTACAAATGAGTGCACTTTGTGGTGCCCCAAAATAATGACAATGGTAGCATCAAAGATCACTGATTACAAATCATCATAGCAGATGTAATAATAATGAAAAAGTTTGAAATATTTTCAGAATTACGAAAATGTGACACAGAGACATGAGGTGAGCATGTGCTGTTGGAGAAATGATGCTGATAGACTTGCTTGATGCAGGGTTGCCACAAACCTGCAATTTGTAAAAAATGCAATATCTGCAAAGCACAATATAAATGAAGTGCAGTAAATCAAGATATGCCTGTAATTGAAGGGAAAACATATACTGGACAAGTACTAACCAATGGAAAACTGATATGTTAATATCGGTGAAATAGACTTAAAATGAAAAATGAAGAAGATCCTTAATAAGATTCAATTCCCTCGGGGGAAAAAAGTCTAAACTGTGTATACCTAATAAAATTATTCAAATAGATAAAGCACAAATATAATTACAAGGAAAAAAACAGCTAAATCCACAATCAAAATGAGAGAGTTTTAATACATTCCTTTTAAGTGATAGGAAAAAATAAAAACAGATGCAATAAGTATGGATATAGATGATTGGACTAATGTGATTAACAAATTTGGCCTCATGGACAAATGTAGAATGCTACTCCAGCACATAGAGAATATAAATTTTTTTAAAGCATATCTGGAACACTCATAAAAATTGACTACATACAGGGCCACAGCACAAATCTCAGCAAGTTTCATATAAATGAAGTCATGTAGAATATATTCTCTGATTCCAGTGCAAGTAAAGCTGAAAGTTAATATAAAAAACCAATTTTGAAAACTATATTTGAAATTTTAAAATACATATTATGAATACTTTATGGTTTGAAGTAAAAAATATAAATTTAAAAATAGAAATGAATGATAATTACTATGTATAAACTTGTAGAATTTGCTAAAATCTATCTACAGGGAAACTGTATAAACAAAAAAAAGATTGAAAATCAGTGAGTTAACCTAACTTAAGAATTAGGGAAGAGAATGGAATACATCTGGAAGAAAAAATGAAAGCAGTAATAAAGGTAAGAGAAGTAAATGAAATAGAATACAAAAAATGTAATAGAAACTACATACAGCCAAAAGTTCTTATAAAAGACTAATAAAATAACTTAGTTAACAATTAAATCATTAGTTAATAAGTTGCTAGTGATACTGATCAAGAAAAAAACATATACACTTTTAAGAATTAAAGGGACTATATTAATAGCTATAGTTGTAGCAGAGTAAAAAGATAAAAGTTGATGAACTCTATGACAAATGTGAAAACTTATCTGGTCACACACTTATAGTCCCAGCTACTTGGGATGCTGAGGCAGGAGGATCTCTTGAGCCCAGAAGCTCTGAGCTGTGGTGTGCTATGCCAATTGGGTGCATACACTAAGTTCAGCGTCAACATGGTGATGTTGAGGAGCAAGGGAACACCAGGTTGTCTAAGGAGGGGTGAACTGGCCCAGGTCAGAAACGAAGTAGGTCAAAACTCCTATGCTAATCGGTAGTGGGACTGTGCCTATGAATAGCCACTGTACTCCAGCCTGGGCAACATAGTGTGAGACCCTGTTTCTTAAAAAGAAAAAAAAAAGAGAGAAAAAATTGAAAACTTAGATGAAATGGCAAAATCTTAGAATTTTTTTTTTATCAATGCCAATACTAGAAGCAATACAAATCTCATGTAGTCTTATAGCCACTAAAGATATTGTATTGCTGGTTAAAAATATTTCTGCTAAGAAAGGACCAGATCCATAGAATTTTACAGGAGAACTTTCAGGAAATCCTTTTCTTCTTTCTCTTTCCTCTCCTCTCTGCTCCACTCTGTTCTGCTCCCCTCCCCTCCCCTCTTTTTTCTTTTCTTTTCTTCCCCTTCCCCTGCTTCCTCCTTCTTGCTTCTTTCTTTCTTTCTCTTTCTTTCTTTCTTTCTTTCTTTCTTTCTTTTCTTTCTTTCTTTCTTTCTTTCTTTCTTTCTTTCTTTCTTTCTTTTCTTTCTTTCTTTCTTTCTTTCTTTCTTTCTTTCTTTCTTGCTTTCTTGCTTTCTTGCTTTCTTGCTTTCTTGCTTTCTTGCTTTCTTTCTTGCTTTCTTTCTTTCTTTCTTTCGATCTGTCATTTCTTGTTCAGAACTTTCAGGAGATCCTTTTCTTTTTTCTGTCTCTCTCTCTTTCTGGAAATCTGTCATTTCTTGTTTTGTTTTTGGGGGACAGGGTCTCGTTCTATTGCCCAGGCTGGAATGCTATGGCATGATCATGGCTCAATGTGGCCTCAACCTGCTGGGTTTAAGTGTTCCTCCAACCTCAGCCTCCCAAGTAGCTGGGACTACAGGTATGCCACCATGCCCATCTAATGTTTTTTTACAAAAATTTTATTTTTGAGATGGAGTTTCACTCTTATTGCCCAAGCTGGAGTCCAATGGCACAATCTTGGCTCACTGCAACCTCTGTCTCCCGGGTTCAAGTGATTCTCCTACTTCTGTCTCCTGAGTAGCTGGGACTATAGGCGCATGTCACCATGCCTGGCTAATTTTTGTATTTTTAGTAGAGATGGAGTTTCACCATGTTGGCCAGGCTGGTCTTAAACTCCTGACTTCAGGTGATTCACCTGCCTCGGCCTCCCAAGTGCTGAGATTACAGGCGTGAGCCACCACGCCTTGCGAAAATGAATTTTTTTTTTTTAGCGATGGCGGTCTCACTATGTTGCCCAGGCTGATCTTGAACTCCTGAGCTCAAGTGATCCTCCCACCTCAGCCTTCCAAAGTGCTAGAATTACAGGTGTTAGCCGCTGCACCTGGCTGAAATCTACGATTTCAACGTTTTACAAGTTCTTGTAGTGAATGAAAAAAGAGGAAACTGCCCAGCATATTTTATGAGGCTGGGATAACTTTGATACTGAAACCCAACAAGGAAGTATGAAAAAGTGAACCTGGAGTCCATGAATACATATATAAAAGTTATAAACACATTAAAGGCATCATCTCTTGCCTAACTTCCATGATCTGTTTCTGAAACTGATATGTTCCATGTAAACATGCTAGGCAGAAACCTATTTCCCGTATTTTAAATTGGAAAAGTTACAGTGTATTACATATCAACCCCAAACACTCAACCAGGTTCCTTAAATGTACTAAAAACCAGCAAAATTCCTATACATAGGTAGGAACCTTTAGGATATAAAATGCTTAAAACATCATTTTCTGATTATCAAACTTTAGATGTAATTGTTAATTAACAGTTGCTTGTGTGCAGTAACTTGGCGTCTCCATGCTGAACACATATAAGACATGCATATTCGCTGTTGATACACTATTCATACTGCTTCAGTGTGTAGACAATTTGAATTTCTAACAATTCTGATGTTCTAACAATTGTATTTGAAATGCAATTTGAGAATCTACCCACATGTTGTTTTAAAATGTGTATCAAGCTTAAATATAAAGCTTAAATATAAAGCTTTAAAATATTAGACAAAACTTGCTATTGATATTTGCATGTCTTATGAATACTGGATAATAAAAGGAATGGTCTACCTGGGAGAGATTCTTGTATGCCTATAGTGGCAAACCAGATCCAGCAATGTATAAAAAGCAAAATACACAAGTTTATTCCAGGATTAAAAGGTTAATTTGACATTAGAAAATCTTTTACATGCAATTGACTTTGTTAAATATTAAGAGCGAAAATGATCATCAGATGCAGAAAATACATTTCATAAAATTAAATACCTATTCAGGGTAAAAAGTTTTAGCAAATTTTTAATGGAAGACAGCTTCTTTGTCCTGACATCTACCAAAAACCTGCAGTATTTGACTTGTAGTATTTTAATCCCATATTCGGCCATCTTGCTGAATTCCCTTATTCTAATACCTTGTATTTGGGGGTGCGATTTGTTTTGGGTAGATGGTAGATTTGTTTCTTTCCTTCTAAGCCATACAACTTTTAATTTTTCCTGTTTCTTATACTGGGTAGAAACTCTAGTATATGTTGAATAAAAGTAGTTGAAGACCTCGTTCACATTTTGACTTCATTAGACTTAAATGTGAAAAGGAAAACTGTACATTTTTTAGAAAATAGTAGAAGAAAGTATGTTTAAGACCTTAGAGTGGGAAAGATTTCTTAAGTAAGATGTAAAAAGCACCAGCCATAAATAAGTATATTGATAATTTTTGTCAAAAGTTTTTTATCAAACACCACCATTTACAAGACAGAGGATAAGTGTTCAGAAAATATGAGTAACCCCTATGAATCAATAAAAAGAAGACTAAAATAACCCAGGAGAAAAGTAAGTAAAATATATCAGCAGGCATATTGCAGAAGAGAAAACATGAATGGCCAATACACAGTAAAATGTGTTCAACCTTGCTTGGTATCAAGGAAATGCAAATTGAAACCCCAAATTAGATTCGGTAATCATTAGATTACCGAAAATTTAAGAGGCTTTGAGCTTTCTGTGCAGATGGTCATTATTTGCAGATGACAGTTTTGTTTCTTTCCTCAGAAGAAACGTGATGATAAACAACTAGAACTTGGGAGTATAAATTGGAACAATCACATTAGAAAAAATGAGTTGGCATTAAGTAGAAGTTAAAGTTGCACATGCCTTTCAAGCAACCATTCTGCTTCTAGGAATTTTTCCAGAGCATTCATCCAACCTGCAGGGACTGGGGAGGGGTATCTCATTACCCTAGGCCCTGAGAGATGAGGAGATAGATATCTTGGACACATCTGCAATTCATTTGTGAAACCCTTGCACATATGCATCTTGAGATTTGTAACAGAATGTTTGTAGCAAGCTTTGTTTAATCTTTGGACAGTTCCAAAGTCCATCTGCAGGAAAAAGTATGATATTATTCATAAAACAAATATCATATACAGCAGTGAAAATTAGTGAACTACTACACCTATGCGTATCAACATGAATGAATCCCATGTTAAATGAAGACTGTGTCCTGTAGAGGAGCTTTAACAAAAACCATTCTTTTGATTATAAGAAGCATTAACAATATATACAGGAGGAAGAATTTCCTGTAAGATCTGTTATTGAATTTATGCTACCTTAGGATCTTAAATTTTGGTATAATTGGTTGTTTTAAAACCCACAGCTCATCCAAAGTACTTCTATTGCTTTCCAGAAACAGTACCCAACCTTAAAAATGAAAGTTTATTTTAAAGCCTTCTGTGATGTATTATTGAGATCTATGTAAATATTTAAATGTATATCTTTAATATGCATGGTATTAAACTTGTCACTTTGTACATTTATTTTGTCAGACCTGCTCGTGTGTCTTTGATGGGCTTTACCTAAACAGCATAACCTCCTGGGGCAAATATACTTTTGGACAATTCTATCTTTTTAACCAATTATTTTATACTCATCTACTTTTAAGCTAATTATTGTAACTATATAGTCTTGGAATTCAGAACGATAGTTTATGAAACAAGCAGCTGTGATCAAAGGTAACTTGGTTGTCTAGGCTTGTTCTTTTTTTCTTTCTTTTTTTTTTTTTTTGAGACAGAGTCTCGTTCTGTCTCCAGGCTGGAGTGCAGTGGTGCGATCTCGGCTCACTGCAACCTCTGTCTCCCAGATTCAAGCGATTCTCCTGCCTCAGCCTCCCGAGTAGCTGGGACTACAAGTGTGTGCCACCATGCCCAGCTAATTTTTGTATTTTTTAGTAGAGACGGGGTTTCACCATGTTGGCCAGTATGGTCTCGATCTCTTGACCTCATAATCTGCCAGCCTCAGCCTCCAAAAGTGCTGGGATTATAGGCATGAGCCACCGCTCCCAGCCTGTCTAGGCTTTTTCTAAACAAGGGTTTTGATTTTTTTTTTTCTCCTTTAACAATGTATAAAAAAAAAATACCGTAAACAGTTAATACTTACTTAGGGCTTAGACTCTGAGGGCAGTTTTCTAAAGTCAGACTTTCAGTGTTTTGCCTCTCCTGTTACTGTGAAATATTAGCTTGCCTTCAAATTGAACTTTCAAGGTTCATGGTTTTGCTTAACAGTTTGACATTAAGCCAGTTGAATTTGACTGTTTCGCTCTCTGCGTTCAGGGTGGATTTCCTCTGCCTGTGGCAGAAAGTGAACTGAATTTAGTGATGGAAATCCTGGTTTCTGCGCCTTGCTGCACGAATACCTATTGACCTTGGGCAGATAACATGTCCTCTCTTAGTTTTCTCATCTATAACATGGCTTAACACTACTTATTCTGCTTGTCAAACTTGTGTGGAAATCAAATAAAATGATGTCTTCCTTAAAACTCTGAACTACTCAGTTTTATACTAAGATCCTATTCTACATCATTGGTGTACCTTTTCATGATTGGTGTGCTTTTTCTTCCTTCTCCTAACCTCAATAACTGCCAGAAAGAATTTTGGAATAAAACACTATGGGTTTGTCTTACTCCTTAAACTTGATTTCCTGGTGGTGAATCTGGGTTTATTGCGAGTTACTTTGAGGTGGAAAAATGGAACTTCTGGAGATAACTTTTTTAATCATTAAGAAATTACAATGATAAAATGAATAGGTAACAGAACAGTTTTTCAGAACCCTTTCTTTTGCTAGATTTTTACTTTTCTTTCCTTTATATACCCCTATAGCAGAATCCCTAGTGTGTTGATTAAGAGCATAGGCTTACTGTCAAATTCCCTGGGATGGAATCTAAGTCCACTGTGGCCCTTGAGGAAGTAACTTAACTTCCATTACACCTCAATTTAAAAAATCTGTATAATGGAGATTATAATATTGCTTAGTGTATAGAGTTGCTGTGTGGTTTAAATGAGATAATATATGTAAATTGCTTAGCATAGGGTCTGGTACTTAGAAATGTTCAAAATGTTTTAGTATTGATAATTTCTGAGAATCTGTTTACCCTTCCATTCTTTTAAACTTAAGTGATGGTTTCGTGTTTTCTGATACAGTTTTTCTACTTATGTTTATATTCTATATTCAGAATTTAGTTTTCAGTTTTATTGCAGGCATGAACTAAACTGTAGTTAAATTTTAATATTTAAATATCGCGCTTTAATTATCAGTAAGAAATGGTTAATATCTAAAAATTATTTATTCTAGAGTTTTCAAATTATTAACCAAAATAGCATCATAATATAGGAATTTTTTTGTTTAGAGTTTAAAATCTGAAGTTAAGAAAATTTATGAGGCCTGCCACTAACATATAAACAATAAGAGGTCAGGAATTTCTTTTCTGATTTGTTTGTCATTACATCTTCAGTACCCAGAATCGGGCTTAGCAAATAGTGGGTGGTCAGTGGAAGTTTGTGGAATATTGTAAATGAATTTTGTGAGCATAGATCCTTATTTCAGGCTTTGGTTTCCTTATTGCATTGTAGCTGTTTTTTCAGTGTGTTTTAAGCTACTTTTAAAGATCTTTTTAAAGACCAGTTGGCAACATTTTTAAGTACACAAAAATAATGAGAAATGCAGTGTGTGTGAAACTTGGTGTGGCCTCCCAGCTCAGTTGAGGCTTGAATGAAGAGATGATGTGCTTATCCCTCCAGCGTGGGCTGAGAAACTACAAGGAGATGTATCATAGCTTAGTTCCTTATTTCAAATGAGAATTCCTACTATAGTGAAATGTACAAACAAAAACAATCTAGTACCACATACAAATAATTTTGTATCTTTGATATAAATTTTTAAAATTGAGGTGTAATGGAAGTTAAGTTACTTCCTCAAGGGCCACAGTGGACTTAGATTCCATCCCAGGGAATTTGACAGTAAGCCTATGTTTTTTGATATAAGTTCTTTCTTAATATTTAAGTGGAACTTGGTAAGAATCAGTTGTATTCAGATTCTAACTCTTAAAGAGCCTTAGTCCTGGCTGGGCACAGTGGCTCATGCCTGTAATCCTAACACTTTGGGAGGCCAAGATGAATGGATTGCTTGAGGCCAGGAGTTCAAAACCAGCCTGGCCAACTTGGTGAAACTCTATCTCTACTAAAAATACAAAAAATTAGCCGGGTGTGGTGGCAGGTGCCTGTAGTCCCAGCTGCTGGGGGGTCTGAGGCAGGAGAATCACATGAACCTGGGAGGCGGAGGTTGCGGTGAGCCGATATCACCACTGCACTGAAGCCTGGGCAACAAGAGCGAAACTTCGTCTCAAAAAAAAAAAAAAAGAGAACCTTAATCTCGAGATGTGCAAATTGTCTGTTGTGAATATTCAAATTCATTTTCTTCTGTCATATAATGGGTTTTGTCACCTTTATTTTTTATTGTACAGATTATGGAGTTTTTTCCATAGTTCTTGCTTATTCATGTTGATATTTTCAAAAGATTACCTCTTCTTCTTGCTTCTTCTCAATCTTTCTAGGCCCTTGTCCCTCCCACTGTGTTAAGACCAAAACAAAATTGTCTGGGAGAAACTAATGTTTATCATTTTCTTTATAGTCTTTAGCGAAAGAAGTTAGAATTATCTTAGGCTACTCTGGAATTTCACAACCTTGCTATTAGGAACCCTTTACATCTGCTGAATTCCTTGTTAACTTAAATCATTTCCTCTTTTTCTGGAATTTTGGAATTGGCCGATTTCCTCAAAATTCCTTTATATACTTTATTCAATAAGTATTCCTGTTTAAATGTAAATTGAATCATGATATATTCTAAATGTATTAGGGAACTTTTGTTTGAGGACTTCCTTTTGTAAAGTCAGTAATTACCTGTTAATTATGTTTTATGTTTGTTTTCTTTTTGGTTGTTAGTGGTAGTTTTTTGTTTTAATTTTTTTTAGATTTGGATTTTCAAATATATGGTCTGCTTAAAACAGGGTATACTTAGAAGTGACTTCTAAAGTCATTTTTAAACTTTCTCTTCTCTGGGTTAAGATGCAGTGATACAAGCAGTAATTTGAGGTTTCCTGTACTGAATATTAAGTTGGTTCTTTTCTAAAAATGAAAACAGCTCAGTCTCTTTTAGAATGTACCGTAATCTCTACTGAGTAGAGGGGTTGTTAAAGGTAACATTAAATCTCATTACGTTAACTGTACTTTCTTTGTGCCTAAAAGCCGGTTTCACTTTGCCCCCCTTCTTGTGTGCTGCAGCTGGTGGATAGCGAAGTGGTCATGCTTTCTGCGCACTGGGAGAAGAAAAAGACAAGCCTCGTGGAGCTGCAGGAGCAGCTCCAGCAGCTCCCAGCTTTAATCGCAGACTTAGAATCCGTGACAGCAAATCTGAGTAAGTCCGATGTTTTCATTCATTACTTTTAGGAATGAAAACAACTTGGGCAGGGTTTGGTGTCATTTCAAAGCTTTTTAGGAACACATGAAATTCTGGGTTAACAGGATTTTTTGGAAAATCATGATTTCTAGTTAATTTCATATTTTGATTAGTTGAGCATTTGACAGAAAATGATGTAAAGCGAGGAAATTAGTTCTAACTGTTTCTGCCTCAGGTCAGCTCAGGACACATAATTATAATTATGTTGATCTTAAAGTGACTCGGGTTGTCTTTGTTGACATTTGGTCTCTGTTTGAAAGCATACATGTAGAAAATGGATTAGGTGACTTTGTCCTGACTGTAGAATGTATTCCAGAAATTGTTGCTTTTAAAATTTAGATCTGCTAGAACTTCATGTCTTGTAGTGTTTTTTTTTTCTCTTCAAACGGATTAGAGATCAAACAAACCTGGTTAAATGAGAGTACTTGTGCTGGTTGTGGTGGCGTGTGCCTGCAGTTGCAGCTATTCTGGAGACTGAGGCAGGAGAATTGCTTGAGCCCAGAAGTTTGAATCCAGCCTGGGCAACATAGTGAGACCTTGTCTCAAACAACAGCAACAACAACAACAACAACAGTGTAAATCAGGGTACCAGTTTGGCTAAATTTATAGTCTGGAAATTTATTTTTTTGGCGTTGTTCATTTGGATGGATTATATTGGTATTCTTTTTTTCTTGGGTTTATATTCAGAAAATTGTCTTTTATGTTTGATGATGCCACATCTAAGGATAATACTGTAGCTTACTATTTCCTAATCAAGCTTAAGATCTTAGTAAAGTAGGAGGTAGGAGCTGTCTGTATGAGCTAATAACCTGTTTTAGTCTTTTAGGTGGGAAGCTGAAGATATTCTATTATCTCCTCCTGTTTTTAATATTGCCTTATTCAAAGCAAAACACAACTGATATACAAGGCAAGTAATTTGCAAGTCATAAAACAGTTTGTTGTATGTGAACAAAATAGATACAAAGTATTTGGAGTGCTGTTGCTGATAACAGTAGCTATCGTTTGTTTATAGCACCTGCTCTATGTCAGATTATTAGATGCTTTACTATTACTATCTGTAATTCTCACAAGAACCCCACAAAAGTAGCTTTTATTATTCCCGATTTACAGATAAACTAAGGCTTGGAGAGGTTGCAACTTGCTCAGGATCATAAAATTTATAAATGCATCTAGGATCCCAACCACATTGATGATATCCTCCATATCAGTATGAGGCAGTAGGATGAGGTGATGAGGCAGCAGGATGGGGGCTCTCAGTAGGTCTCTGTGAACTGTATTCTTCAAGTCCCCTGGCTGTTGCCATGCCTTTCAGGGTCAGTGTTTTGTTATTTCTGAAGGCAGGGCATGGAAAGGAGATTCTGGGTCTTAGAGAAATGTAAAATGGCTGTTGTTGCCCTCTGCATTGGTTTCCTCTTACCGGTATAGTAACGGTCCTTCCGAAGCCTTGGACATAGCCTTTAAGATGTTTGGAACATTCTTCGTAGCCACTTTCTTTCAGCTCATCTTTCTGTATCTCTTTGAGTCACTTGCTTTTCATTGGTTGTATGCTTCTTTGCAGACATGTTCTCTTATGATAACCTCTTTTATTTCCCCAGCTGAGAGTAAATCTGTTTACAGATGGTTGTTGTTTGCTTAATACCACTCTGCTGATTAAATGCATCTGCCACAATTCTAATTATTTTCATAGTCAATTCTGTTTAGGAAATGCAGGCTCTATAAATCTTTCATAGAATATAGTGTATGTTCATTCCCAGTTAGGATTCTGATATCCTGAAAAAGGTTTGATGTTTAGTGATACATGACCTTATTCTTCAGAAACTGCATTTTGGCTTCTTAAATGCACAAGATAGGCCTTCTAGATGTTCACTTGAATCCTTTCTTTTTTAGTAATCTGAGAACATCTAACACTAAACACAAGTGAAAGCTAAAAGATTATCTGATAACTGTTCTAGTTAGTAACTTCTAAATTAATTTGAGTCATTTTTTTTCCTCTCGTCTGTGTCTAACCGATATTGAGCTCTTTTTAGAGAGGTAGTTCAGGTTTTTTTAGAAGGTGTGTCTGGATGGTGGTTTTTCATATATGTTGCCAATCTGAATTATCTGTTAGCCTTTGGAATGCATACTTCCTTTGGGTTTTAATCTATTGCTGTTATTTGCCTGGTATTTATAATTAGTAATGAATGACTGTGGAAGATAGCATATCAAAACTTGGAATTTTAGAGACCTAGATAGTATTTGTTGGCCTAGAATAAGCCCAGAGAGAGATGTCTTAAAATCATGAGGCTTTTAGCTAAGCAATTTAAGCTTTATAGAATCAGTGCTGATGATATTTTTTTTTTTTTTTTTTTTTGAGATGGAGTCTCTCTGTTGCCCAGGCTGGAGTGCAGTGGCACAATCTCGGCTCACTGCAAGCTCCGCCTCCCAGGTTCACGCCCTTCTCCTGCCTCAGCCTCCCAAGTAGCTGGGACTACAGGCACCTGCCACCACGCCCGGCTAATTTTTTGTATTTTTTTTTTTAGTAGAGATGGGTTTCACCATGTTAGCCAGGATGGTCTCGATCTCCTGACCTCGTAATCTTCCCGCCTTCGCCTCCCAAAGTTCTGGGATTACAGGCGTGAGCCACTGTGGCCTGCGATGATATTCTTTACAGTAGGAAAATAAACACTTTGAAGCCAAATTTGATGAAGTTGTGTAAACATATATCTGCACCATTAATGTACTTTGTGAATTCATTTTGATGCATTTATGTATCATTCTTAGATTTTGGAAACATTTAGTGTTTTAAATGCTCACTCATTTACTGGGTTTTGTTTTTTTTTTTTTGAGCCTCAGAATCTCTCCTATTATCACCCAAATACCTTGACATAATATTACAAGGCTTAAATAGTTAAGCAATAATAAAAAATAAAAACACACTTAGAAGAAAACAGTTAGCGATTTTATTTGGTCACATGGTTCCCCTAACTTCTTTGAACTTGTTGCCCTTTCACTGTCAGATGTAACACCATATCCTGTCAGTCCCTCATTTTCCAGGCTGTTTCACTCTTTTGATTTTACTTTGCTCTCTAGAGGGTCTGCTTTTATTGAAGGGTACAGGTTGTATCTTATGTGAGCAATTTGGACTTTCGATGATGCTTTTAGCTGTGTTATCCCATGGCTTCATTACTATGACTCCTGGTACCTAGCCCCTTGGGAATTGTTAAGTTACAGCAGATGATCCATTCATATTGGTTTCAGTCCAGCTTGAAGAAGCCTATTTAATTGATACTTACTGATAAGGTATGTCATTTTAAAAATAAGTAATAAAGGTATGCTGGGAACTGGAAAACAAGGGCTATAAACTTACAGATCTGAGTTTGGCTTCCAGTCCTACAACTTCCTCACTTTAAGAACTGTGCAGATTTCTCAACGACTCCAAGCTTTAGTCTACTTGTCTGCAAAATGATGATGAGCATACCTGTCTCGTAGGTATTTGGAGGATTAAATGAGATGATAAACGTAACCACTTAGCACAGTGCCTGGTACATGCTGGGCATCTGCCACGCACTACACACTGTGTACAGACTCTGGACACACAGCAGTGAACAAGGGTGGGTATCTGCCATCAAGATGTCAACATTCTAATGGGGACCTCTCTAGCCTTTGTGAATTGACAAAACCGTTATTCTGTGACAGGAGGGTTTGGATGGAAGTTATGCAGTTTAGCTTGTGCTGCAAAACAGTTTAGAATGCAAAACCACAACATTCAATGTGGTGATATTAGTATTCTGTACATTGAAAGTGTGTAAGCATACAATGGAATGTTTTTATTCTGTGAAAAACCACAGTGCTTTTTAATCATAAAACTGGAAAAATATGTTTGAAAAGTATATACTGAATTCTCTTGAACTTCCACTAGAGGGTAGTATAATCCTATTCCTTTGTTGAAATTCAAAAATGTTAAAGCCTTGTCTTTGAATTCTATTTCTTAGTTTATTTTATATGACCTATTTTAAAAAGACTGTTCCCTTCATCTAGAACAGAAGATTCTGAGTTTTGTTTTTGTTTTGAAATTTTAATTTTTTTTAGAGACAGAGTCTAACTCTGTTGTCCAGGCTGTAGCACGGTGGTGTGATCATAGCTCACTGCAGCCTCAAACTATTCCTGGACTCAAGTGATCTTCCTGCCTCAACCTCCCAAAGCTCTGGCATTACAGAATTGAACCACTGTACCCAGCCAGAAGATTCTGTTAATTCTTAGATAACAATTCTTAGATATTAGAGAATGGCAGCCATATACTGAGTTTGTCTTTTTCTTTTGATTTGACCTAGCCTGATATAGTATTATTTTGCTTTCTTCTGTACAGAATTTTAAAGGGCATCTAACAGAGAAATTATCATAGCTCTGTTGGTTTTTCATGAACTAGATTATCGTATGTCCAGGTTCCTTTCTGAGGTTAGACCCTTCGAGAGGCACATTAATTCTCTTAGACATCTTTTAGGCTACTACATAGATCTCATTTGTTCCATAATGGCTTTTGCAAGTTAATGTACCTCTTAAAGTTTCCTTATTCATACCATCGTTACCTTATTACCTTAGTACATAAAAGTGTAACGTAAGCATTTGAAGAGTCTTGTGGTCTTTCAGTACCTGGCCTCTGTGACCTATGGGTTTGCAGCCAAAGGAGATTTCTTTGTTCCATGAGGCTAATTATTTTGTTAGAAAAGAACTCATTAAGTGGGAAATAATTTTACTGTGCTGCTTCATTCTTTATATATTAGTGGTTACACTACAGATAATATGTATGTGAAACAAATGGCACAAAGAAAAATTCCAAACAGAATTGCTTTTCCTCTGGGACGGCCTTCTCACAAAGATTTGTGAAGCTCTTTTTTGCACAGCTGTCAGGCATTCCCAAATGGCTTTTCACAATAAAATTCTACCTATCTCTTCCACTGATCACTAAATGAGACATATGCTGTTGTTATAGTGAGCAAAATGGTGAGACTTGAGCTTCTTGTAAAGGTATATTTGTGTCCATGGAGGCCTGCTAGTATTTTATGTATATGCATCCTAAGTTGGTTACCAAATGTACTCATGTATGCAACTTGTTTTGCAACAGGAAATGAGCAGGCTGTGACAGGAAAATTAAATTTCTGCCGACTTAAATTCAACATAAAATATTCAGAATACACATTATGTATGTACTTGTCATTATTATATGAAGAGCTTTTTTAAGTTTTTAATATAAGAAGGGATGAAAATTTTTTTAATACCAATTCTTTTATATTTTATTACTGATTTCAAGTCTACTAATGTTAAAGTGGGAATTTTTCATCACTTCTGTTTTAAGTCACTGATAATGTGACCTGGTTTAATATACTAAAAGGTATCATCATGTTGTTTAATGTTTTCTAAGTTCCTTGCTTATGTTTATTCTTTTACAAAATTTGGCATAATCTCTTAATATTTAAACTAGATGACCATGAATAGATTTGCCTTCTTGGTTATTTTACATGTTAGAGTAATGGAATCATTCTATCACCAGCAATTATTCTTTATTGAATTCAACAGGCAAGTTATTAGGGGATAGCAAAGAAGCAAAAATACAGTCTGCACCTTTAAGGCCCTTACTGATTCCTGAGAGAGATGAGAGGACACAACTAGTTGGATGATATCAGTCAGAATGTGAGTCCTATGTGAGGCTGAAAGGTCTGGGGAAGCACAGAAGAGGAAGGGAGCCCTGTGGGAGGAGGGCGGGCTGCCACTGGCCTAAGCCTGAAAAGACAGGCCGGGGTTAGGGACAGGCAGAGGCAAGGAGGAGGAGGCACCAACGTGCAGGACTCATCTTGTTTTGCTGTAATGTAGAATATGTGAAGGAAAGAAGTGAAGTAAACACAGTTTATGGCCAGAGAGCAGTAGGTCTCTGAATGATAAGGAGTTTAACTTGAAAGGGTTCGGGAGCCTGTAAAGCTTTTTAAAGGGGAGAACATAAATATGAATTTGGTATTAGCAGTCAAATGACCACTGACTATTTCAAGCATTTTTAGTCTAAATTTGTCATTCAGCACAAGAGCATGATGCTGTCCTATTCAGAAGTATGTACAGTGTGTTTCTCATTAGGAATTCCAGGTTGATAAACCACTCACATGTTTTCATCTGGTCCCCACGTTATTAACAAAAGAGTGACTGGGGCAGCAAGTACAATTTGTACCTAGAACAGAATTTCTGTCCATGAGAAATTAATTGGCCTGCCTAGAGATCAACCTCATTTAAGTTCCTGGCCTCATTAGCTCTGTAGTCAACCAACAGAGCTAGAATCTAAATGGAAATTGCCATCTGTCCAGATAAAGATTAAAAAGGTAAAAAGAACATACACATTTTCCAGCATAGAATAATTGTTGGCTCCATTACATAGTTTCTTTTCAGAAAAATCATTTGAAATTTCATTCCTTTTACCAGTAGGAGATCTTAAGTCTAAGAATATAGTCTGGAAAATAACTTATAGGTGTGTAAGTTTGTAAGGTAAAAATGAAAATGTTGTTGACATTTTGATCTAATAGATCCATAGATCTTGTTTACATCATAATCATTACTGGTCAATGAAATTATTAGTTTTAAATGACTTATTAAATATAAAACTTAGCTAATCTAAAATTTTTCTCTATATTTTTTATATTCAAATATTAATTATTTACTAACTGTCAAGTATTAAGTTTAGGTACTTTGGCTCATTTAATCCTTTTAACAGCTTTGCAAGATATGTGTTGTTAGCTCTCTCTTCACAGACGAGGTATCACATTGCATCTCATCTGGCAGGAGCAGAGCTGGGTTTTTAAGCTTGTGCTTCAAAGCCTAGCTCTTAACCATTCCCCCATATGCTAAGCATACGTGCGTGATACTGAATGCACCAAGTAGCTTAGAGTTAAATGGAGTCTATATTAAATTTAACTATTCTAGTTTTTATCACTAATCAAAGTGAAACAACCTTTTACATAATCCTATTAGCTATGATAGTCTTTTATACATTTTAAGACCCTGTCAGACTAGTTATAATAGAATGAACTGAGTATTGCTTCTTTAGTGCTAGGAGTACTAGTTCCCAAGCTGAATCTCCTAGTCAGTTTTTCATTTAATAAAACAAAAAACAATTGTAGGCTGGGTGTGGTGGCTCACACCTGTAATTCCAGCACTTTGGGAGGCCAGCGCAGGAAGATCACTCAAGCCCAGGAGTTCAAGACCAGCCAGGTCATAGTGAGGCCTCGTCTCTACAAAAAAAAAAATATGTAAATGGCAGTACATCGTTTTGCCTGATTCCCCCATATAAACTCTTTATGTACCATTTGTGACATTCTTAAAAATCTTAAATATAGTTATTGGCTAAAATTTAGATTTTACAAATTGTTTCATTTAAGCGTTCCATAATCACATATAGTAGCTGTTTGATGTGGCCCCTGAAACTAGGTTCAAAACCACTCTGAACTACATTATTATTAGCCGTTTCCAGATTTACCAGTGGTTTACAGTGATATATCAGTATGATAAAAGTCACTACCTAAAATGTCTGAAGAACACTGCTAAACTGCTTGTCATCATATTTTCACTTTTAAATAAAATTTATTCCCCCCACCATATTCATGTTTTTAAGTCTTATACCCTAGCAGAGGGGAGAGGGAATTTTTATAAGCACAAATATTTCGTAGAGTTAAAATTCAGGATATTAGAAAGTGTCAAAAAAAAAAAAAAAAAAAGAAGGAATAAGACCTACTATTTGATGGCACAGTAGGGTGACTATTGCCAATAATAACTTAACTGTATATTTTAAAATAAAAAATGTAATTGGATTATTTGTAACTCAAAGGATAAATACTTGAGAGTAGGATAAAAAGAGAAAATGTCAACACTTCTGGATTATCTAACAGCTGTTTGGATCAAACAAAGATTAAAAATAAAATCTTCATTAATAAAAATTCATACTTTAAGAAAATTTTTTTAACTTAATAATTCTTTTCAGTTCCAAGATCCCATTCAGGAGACCACATTAAATTTAGTCATCTTGTCTTCTTAGGCTCCTCCTGGCTCTGACAGTTTCTCAAACGTTTTTGTTTTTGATGACCATGACAATTTTTTGAGACATGGTAATCAGATATTTTGTAGACTGTCCCTCAGTTGCAAATTGAATACTTTGTAATATTTTGGATATCAGTCCTTTATCAGGTATGTTCTACAAAGATTTTCTCCCAGTTTCTGCCTTGTCTTTTCTTTTAAAAATTTTTAAGTTTTTGTGTATTTTTTGCTTTTATTATTATTTTTAATTGACACACAATTGTGTATATTTATAGGGCACAGTGTGATTTTTGATACATGTACACAGTGTGTAATAAATCAAGGTGGTCAGCACATCCATCTCCTCAAACACCATTTTTTTGTGTTGGGAACATTCAAAATCCCCTCTTTTGCTATTTGAACATATACAGTAAATTGTTATACTGTCCATACAGTGCTATAGAATACTAGAACTTATTCTTCCTATCTAGCTGTTATTTTGTATCTGTTAACTTTGGCTACTGCCCACCTCCCCAGCAGCCTCTAGTAAGCACTATTCTACCCTCTACTTCCCTGGGGTCAACGTATTTAGCTTCCACATATGGATGAAAACATACAGTATTTATCTTTCTGTGCCTGGGTTATTTCACTTAACATACCTTCCTCGAGGCTCATCCGTGTTGCTGCAAATGATAGTACTTAAATCTTTTTTTACAGCTGAATAGTATTCCATTGTTTATATGTAACACATTTTCTTTATCCATTCATCTATTGATGGATGCTTAGGTTGAATTCATGTCTTGGCTATTGTGTATAGAGCTGCAATGAACATGGGAGTGCAGATAACGCTTCCAGATACTGATTTCCTTTCCCTGGGCTGTATTCCCCATAGTAGTGGGACTGCTGGTCATATGGTAGTTCTACTTTTGATTTTTTAAGGAACTTCCATACTGTTTTCCATAATGGCTATACTAATTTAAATTTCCACCAACAGTGTATGAGAACTCCCCTTTCTCTGCATCCTTGCCAGAATTTGTTGTTTTTGGTCTTTTCGGTAATAGCTATTTTTTTTATTATTACTTTTAGGGGGTAAGGGGGTACAAGTGCTTGTTTGTTGTTCGGCTGTATTGCATATTGGAAGAGATTGGGCTTGTAGTGTACCCAATACCCAAATAGTGAACATTGCACCCAATAGGTAGTTTTTCAGTCTTTGTCCCTTCCCACCCTTCCCCCTTTTTGGAGTCCCTAGTGCCTGTTATTTCCATCTGGCAATAGCTATTCTAACTAGGGTGAGATGTTATCTCATTGTGATTTTGATTTGTATTTCCCTTATAATTAGTGATGTTGAAGATTTTTCCATATACCCATTGGCCATTCATGTACCTTCTTTTGAGAGATGTCTATTCTGTTCATTTGCCCGTTTTTTAATAGGATTTTTTTTTATTTTTATTTTTTGCTGTTGAATTGTTTGGGTTCCTTGTATAAGAATTTCTTGGGAATTTTAATTAGTAGGGCCCTTATGAAAAACAGTATGGAGGTTCCTCTGAAACAAAACAAAAGGAAAATAGAACTCCATATGGCCAGCAGTCCTATACTAGGGATATATTCAAAGGAAAGGATATTAATCCCTTGTGGGATGAGTTGTTTGCAGGTATTTTCTCTCGTTTTGCTGGTTGTCTTTTCAGTCTTGATTTTTTTTTTTTTCCAGGCAGAAGCTTTTTAGTTTGATGTAATCTAGTTTGTCTATTTTTGCTTTTGTCACTTGTGTCTTTGAAGCCTTCTCCATAAAATCTTTATCCAAACCAATGTTCTGAAATGTTTCCCGTATGTTTTCTTCTAGTAGTTTCATGGTTTCAGCTCTTACATTTAAGTCTTTAATCCATTATGAGGTGATTTTTTTCTAGGGTGAAAGTTAGGGGTCTAGTTTCATTCTTCTGCATATGGATATTCACTTAACCCAGCATCGTTTATTGATGAGACCATGTATTTCCCAATGAATGTTCTTTGTGCCTTTGTCAAAAACTGATTGGCTATAAATATGTGGATTTATTTTTGGGTTTTCTGGGTTCTCTGTTCTAGCATGTCTGTTTTTATGCTAGCATCATGCTGTTTTGGTTACTATAGCTTTTTGTAGTATATTTTGAAGTCAGACAATCTGATGCTTCCAGCTTTGTTATTTTTGCTCAGGATTACTCTGGCTATTCAGGGTCTTGTGTGATTCCATATGAGTTTTAGAATTTTTTTTTTTCTATTTCTGTGAGGAATGTCATTGGTGTTTTGATAGGGATTGCATTTAATCTGTAGATCACTTTTGGCAGTATGATCATTTTCACAATATTCTTCTAATGCTTGAACATGGGGATGTCTTTTCATTTTTGTGTCTTCTTCAACTTCTTTCATAAGTGTTTTATAGTTTGTCATGTAGAGATCTTTCATCCCCTTGGTCTCAAACTCTTAGGCTCAAGGGAGCCTCCTGCCTCAGCCTCCCAAAGTGCTGAGATTACAGGTATGAGCCACCGCACCTGGCTCTTTTCTTCCCTTGGTTAAATTTATTCTTAAGTATTGTAGTTTTTTGTAACTATTGTAAATGGGACCGCTTTCTTGATTTCTTGCCCCCTGCAATTTCATCGTTGGTGTATAGAAATGCTACTGATTTTTGTATGTTGATTTTGTAGCCTGCAACTTTACTGAATTTATTTATCAAGTTCTAAAAGTTTTTTTGTTGGCACTTTTAGAGTTTTCTCTACATAAGATCATGTCATCTGCAAACGGGCATTTCAACTTCCTCCTTTCCTATTTGGATATCTTTATTTCTTTCTTGTGCCTAATTGCTCTCTCTAGGACTTCCAAAAACAGGCAAACATTTGCATCACGGTAAACCTGTAAGTGTCAGTTGAAATTTGAGGAGTTTGTCTCAAACCTAAATGCTATGAAAGCTGGTTTAGAAAGTCATATGAAAAGCTAGTACGTAAATGAAGGAATTATATTGTAGCCGTTTAAATGAACCCAAGACTGGAAGGCCGCAGAGCCAACTTGTTCCTCCCTTCCCCACTGGATCACTGTTACTTCCCGGCTTGGGAATCGTTTCTTGCTGAGCTTTCCCTCATCTGTGTTAGATGCCACTCCTTTGAGTTCCTACGGCACCTCACTCTGTCATGCTCTGTTGCTATTGAAATATGTCTCCCCTCTCCTGTAAGCTCCTTGAGCTCCAGGACTGTCTTTTTCATCTTTGTATCCCAGTGGCTGTCATATATCAGTGAATAATAGATAACTAGTTTTGAGGCTCTGAGGTCTCAAATGTTTGACCTCAAAAGCTTTTCTTTCATATGAGAAAACAACTAATCCTTGCCCCTACAATCTCAGTTTATTTAGCATCCTGTCAACTGGAAATCAGTGTAATGTGAGAGGGATTCAGTTTGGATTCCCGACTGCCCTTCACTGGCCGTGTGGCCCTTCACTAGCTTGCTTGGGCAAGGCACTGTATTTGTTTTTCTAGGCTTTAGTCTTGAATCTTTTCGGTGAAAGGTTTGAGTGAGTGATCTTCATGTTCCAATAAAGCTGCAAGGCTCTGTGGCCTAGCAGCAGAGTGGAGTGGTGAAAGACTAGTCACCTGACGGGCGGAGCGAAGTCACTTCCTCACCCAACCACTGAGTAGCCTGGTAACCCATGCTTACCAGGTATTTGTGCATGTCTACTGTGCCTTGAAGATTTGTGTATGTGATGTGCTGGAGGCAAAACAAATGCTAACGTAATTTAGAAACACAGATATTAAGTTAGTTAAGTATAGGTATAATTAGGTTAGGTTAGGTTAGGTATAATATATGTTAATTATATTTTGTCATATTCTTATTATGTGAAAATTGGTTATTCGCATGTGGTATATGGGATCATTAGGATATAGCATTACATTAATCAAGATAATGTTTCTCCATGTCTTTGTCTTCGTGGTTAATAAGTATTTAGGAAAGTTATTTCTTGATAATGCTTGAAATGTAGTCAAAAAAGATATTTTGAATTATGTTTTAATGTTGGCCAGTATGTTTTCTTTTGCGTCAAGAAAGTTTAATAAAAAGTACTTAAAAATGCAAAACAATCTCAACAATGTAAACTTTTACCTTTTTGATACTTTTTGTATTCATCATGATCAAGGATTCTGACTTTCGAGGTTTATTTTTATATACTTCCAGCTCATTTAGAGGCGAGTTTTGAGGAGGTAGAGAACAACCTGCTGCATCTGGAAGACTTATGTGGGCAGTGTGAATTAGAAAGATGCAAACATATGCAGTCCCAGCAACTGGAGAATTACAAGAAAAATAAGAGGTGAGTTTGAAAACTTTGCCACCGTATTCATTTTCAGTCTCGAAGTTTTCCATATTACTTTACATGCTACTCTTTAGAAGTCTCGTCTGATAAAAGACAAAAGTTTCAACATAAAACTGATAAATAAGCTTTCCAAAACTTTTTTAAAAAACCGCTATATGTTGCCATCTTTTGGAGATGAGTTATAAAAAGCTCGGGAGAGGGTAAAACTTGAATCCCAAATATAAAGATGAAGGAGCGGAGCACAAGGCAAAGTTTTCCAGCAAAATAGGAGCCCTGAGCTAGTTTTCTTCAAGTGGCAAATGACTGGGTTGCTCTTTTCTTTTCTTGCTCTTCTCCTCCATTACTAGAACAGAAGGAAGGAACCTGAGCTCAGGCCGTGGAAAGGGGCTGGAGGGCTTCGAATCTCAGCTCAGTTGCACACTACCTATGGGACCTTAGGCAAATTATGTTATCTCTCTTAGCCTCAATGTCACTGGTTTATGATGGGGATAATGATGTACCCCTATCATAGAGTTATGAGGATTAAATGAATTAATTGTTACCTAATTCAGTTAGTGCTTTGTAAATATTAGTTATAATAATGGCTGTTATCACTAGGCTAACCTGAACTGGAGATGGAAAAGGAGTCTAAGGGTAATAGCCTGCTACACTAGCTCTGGCATCCCAAGTCCTACAGTGGCATCTCAGAGATGGAAGGTACAGGGTCGGTATTTCTGAAGTCTGTGGGGAGTCAGTCTCAGAGGGCATGAAACAGACTGTTGTCTGTACTGGGCACCTCCAGAACAGAAGCTGGAGGTGGGCTTTGCTAGTTGGGAGGAAGCAGAAGTCATGGGATTGGGTCTGGCTGTGGCCCAAGAGCAGATTTGGTGGGAGAGGGAGATGGATAGGTTGGACAGAGTACACTCTTGGTGTTAGGAGTGCTGGTAAGGGGGTTGTTCTGGGTCTAGAATGTGACAATAACAGGAGTGGGTTGCTATCATGGACAGGAGGAGCTGGTCACTAATATACCACTCCCCCCACCCCCAAGGAAGCTAATACATAGGTGAGGTGGATTGCTGTATTGATGTTAAAGTCTTCTAGAATGAGGCCAAGGGATGAGACAGAAATGAATAGAAATGAGTATTTTAGAACACAAGTTCTCAATCAGGGTCATATATACTTAGAGATGGGCACTAAATATTAATGAGCCATAAAAATCTCCTGGGGAGAGTATTTAAAATGGAGTTTCCTGGGCTCCGTCCTTGGAGAGTCCATTCTAAAGTTAATTCCAGTGGAGAAAGTTGAAATGACACCTTATTCCATAAGCCTCTAGAATGGTTTAAATTTAGAATGGTTTTAAACACACCTTCTAGGTGGTTCTGATATGGGTGGCCTGTGGACCATACTTTGAGAGACTGCCGGGCAGAGATGGGAGATGGGTTGTGTGCAGGCTGTAAGTGGAAGAGCTTCAGAAGAGTTCCGGGGAGGCCATGGAACAGATTATTTGCAAAAGGTTGTACGTATGTGAATTTTCCAGAGGTGCTTTCTATACATTTCATTTGTCCCACAAAGATTGTAGGAGGGCATATGGCAGCATAAACAATGGAGTTGTTGGCCAGGCACAGTGGCTCACGCCTGTAACCCCAGCACTTTGGGAGACTGAGGCGTACGGATCACGAGGTCAGGAGATCAAGACCATCCTGACTGACACAGTGAAATCCCATCTCTACTGAAGTTACAAAAAATTAGCCGGATGTGGTGGCGGGCGCCTGTAGTCCCAGCTACTCGGGAGGCTGAGGCAGGAGCATGGCGTGAACCCGGTGGGCAGAGCTTGCAGTGAGCCACGATTGCATCACTGCACTCCAGCCTGGGCGACAGAGCAAGACTCCATCTCAAAAAAAAAAAAAGAATGGAGTTCTTGTCAGAGAAGGGAGTTTTTTTGTTTTTTTTTTTTTTTTTTTGTGGTAGAGTTTCACTGTTGTTGCCCAGGCTGGAGTGCAAGGCGTGATCTCGGCTCACTGCAACCTCTGCTTCCTGGGTTCAAGCATTTCTTCTGTCTTCCGAGTAGCTGAGATTACAGATGCACACCACCATGCCCAGCTAATTTTTGTATTTTTAGTAGACATGGGGTTTCACCACGTTGGCCAGGCTGGTTTCAAACCTCTGACCTCTGGTGATCCATTAGCCTCAGCCTCCCAAAGTGCTGGGATTACAGGCGTGAGCCACCGCGCCCGGCCTGGAGAAGGGACTTTTGAATGAGTGGGTGCACCTTGTGACCCAGGGCATTTCCAGTCTGATATGTGGGCGTGGGAAAAGAGGAACTTTGCTTAAGAGGAAGGTAGCAGAGGTAGAAATGCTCAGGCTAGTCTTCATTGTTAAATGAAAAGTTAGAGAGACATTCTGTTGTAAAGAAGTTAGGCATGGAAATATGTTTGTAATACAACAAGAGTTTCAAGGAATATGGTAGGAAGGCTTAGAATTTTGAGAGGAAATTTTTGCAGGAGGTTGGACAGGTTGGGTACAGGTCATGTGACCCTAGAAGGTGATTTTCTCGTCTGTGAAATGGGGATAATAACAATACAGTACGTTATAAGGTTTTAGGGAATCAGTAAAGTGCTTGGAATAGTGCTTGGCACCAGCTAAGTGCTCTGTCAGTGGCTGCAAGTTCTGACTAACTTGTATTATTAACTCGTGTAGCTATAAAGAGATGGGTATTCTATATATTTAAATAGCCCGTTGCTTTTTAGCTACATAATACAAGAATTATATGACTATTGTAATTTTTCTATCAAGATGTGTTGAAATTTAATTGTTGGAAACCTAGTAATACCTTAAGATATTGCGGATTCTGTTCCAGTCCACTGCATTCTGCAGTAAAGCTAGTTACATGATTTTTTTGCTTTCCTAGTGCATATAAAAGTTATGTTTATACTATACTGTATGTAGTCTATTAAATGTGCACTAGCATTGTGTCTTAAAAAACAATGTACATACCTTAATTAAAAATACCTTATTGCTAATGATCATCAGCCTTCAGTGAGTTGTAGTCTTTTTGATGGTGGAGGGTCTTGCCTCTATGGTAATGGCTGCTGACTTATCAGGTGGTGGTTGCTGAAGGTTAAGATGGCTGTAGCAATATCTTAGTTAAAATAGCTTAACAGTGAAGTTTGCTACATAGATGGACTCTTCCAGGAAAGATTTCTCTGTAGCATGTGTTGCTGTTTGACAGCATTTCAGCCATAGTAGAATTACTTCCAACATTGGAATCAATCCTCTCAAACATTACTGCTGCTTTATCAACTAGTTTATGTAACATTCTATGTCCTTTCTTGTCATTTCAACAATGTTCACAGCATCTTCACCAGGAGTAGATTTCTTCTCAAGAAACCACTTCCTTTGCTCATCCATAGGAAGTAACTCCTCATCTGTTTAAGTTGGATCACGAGATTGCAGTAATTCAAGCATATCTTCAGGCTTTGCTTCTAATTCTAGTTCTCTTGCTATTGCTACCACATCTGTAGTTACTTCCTTCACAGAAATCTTGAACCTCTCAAAGTCATCCATGAGGGTTGGAATCCACTTCTTCAAAATTATTGCTAATGTTTGATATTTTGACCTCCTACCATTAATTATGAATGTTCTTAATGCCATCTGGAATGGTTAACCCTTTCCAGAGGTTTTCAGTTGACCTAGATCCATTGAAGGAATCATTATCTACAGCTGCTATAGCCTTACAAAATGTATTTCTTAAATAATAAGACTTGAAAGTTGAAATGACTCCTTATTCCACAGGCTGCAGAATCAATGTTGTGTTCATAACAATGAAACAACATTGATCTATTTGTTCATCTCCGTGAGGGCTCTTGGGTGACCAGGTGCATTGTCAATGAGCAATATTATTTGGAAAGGATTTTTTTTTTTTTCTGAGCAGTAGGTCTGAACAGTAGGCTTAAAATATTCAGTAAACTATGCCACAAACAGATGTGCTTTCATCCAGGCTTTGTTATTGCATTTATACAGCATAGGCAGAGAAGATTTAGCGTAATTCTATGAATTTTCAGGATGCCTCCCAAGATTTTCAGAGTAGTAAATGAGACACTGGCTTCAGCTTAAAGTCACCATTAGTCCTTAACAAGAGAATGAGACTGTCCTTTGAAGTTTTGAAGCCAGGCATGGACTTCCCCTCTCTAGCTATGAAAGTCTAGCTATGAAGAAGATGGCATCTTTTTCCAATAAAAGTCTGTTTTGTCTCTTGACAATCTGCTGTTTAGCGTAGCCACCTTCATCAGTTATCGTAGCTAGGTCTTCTGGATAAGCTGCTGCAGCTTTTACATCAGCACTTCCGGCTTCACCCTGCACTTTGTTGTTATGGAGATGACTTCTTACTTTAAATTTCATGAACCAACCTTTGCTAGCATCAAACTTTTCTTCTCCAGCTTTCTCACCTCTTTTAGCTTTCATAGAACTGAAGAGAGTTGGAACCTTGCTCTGGATTAGGTTTTAACTTAAGGAAGGGAATGTTGTGGCTGGTTTAATCTTCTGTCCAGACCACTCAGACTTTCTCCATATATGGTGGGTTTGTTTTCTTACCGTTCGTGTGTTCACTGGAGTAGCATTTTTAATTTCCTTTAAGAACCTTTCCTTGGCATTCACAACCTAGCTAACCATTTTGTGCAAAAGGCCTAGCTTTTGGCCTGGCTTGACTGTCGACATGCCTTCCTCAGTAAGCTGGATTATTTCTAGCTTTTGATTTCAAGTGAGAGATGTGAGACTCTTTCTTTCACTTGATTAATTAGAGGCCTTTGTAGGGTTATTATTAATAATTGGCCTAATTTCAATATGTTTTGTCTCAGGGAATAGAGAGGTCCAAGGAGAGGGAGAGAAATTGGAGAATGGCTTGTCAGGGGAGCAGTCAGAACACATACAACATTTATGGGGCTTGGGGCACCCCAAAACAATGACAGCATTAATATCAAAGATCACGGATCACCATAATACATAAAACAATGAAAAAGTTTGGAATAGTGTGAGGATTCCCAAAATGTGACACAGAGACATAAAGTGAGCACATGCTGTTAGAAGAATGGCACTGGTTTGCGTAACACAGCGTTGCCACAAACCTTCAATTTATTTAGAAAATGCAGTATCTGATAAGTTCAATAAAATGAGGTATGCCCACCCTTCAATACATAAAATTGAATTTCCGGTTTTAACAAGTTAAGATGATTAGACAGAAAAGCAGGCAATAAGATTTGGAGCTATGAAATTTTATTTGCTTTTTTTCACCCTCACCCAGTGACTTAGATATATTTTAATCAGTGCATTATAATTTATGTGTTATAAAATGATGCCTGGGCATGGTGACTGATGCTTGTAATCCCAGCACTTTGGGAGGCTGAGGTGGGAGGATTGCTTGAGCCCAGGAGTCCAAGACCAGCCTGCACAACGTAGACCCCATCTCTAAAAAAAAAAAAAAATTAAAAATTAACTGGGCATGGTGGTACATGCCTGTAGTCCCAGTACTCTGGAGGATTGCTTGAGCCCAGGAGGTCTAGTCTGCAGTGAGCCATGATCATGCTGCTGCAGTCCAGCCTGGGTGACAGAGCAAGACCCTATTTCAAAATAAATAAATTAAATAAAAATAAATTTAAAAATAAAGTAACAAAAATTTAGGGTTGGGAAAAAAAGCATCACTTTAAAAACCAAAATCTACTGAGTCTTAGTGTGTTTTATATAATTGAAATGGCAGCATATTTGTCTTTTTGGAGGTAGAATTATGTAGTACAAATAGCATTCTTCTTAGAGTTAAAAGACCCAGGACCTGGCTTCGTTGGTAACGAACTCTGTGCTCTTGGACAGGCCATTCAGTTTCCTTTACACCTTATTCTGTTGTAAAGCTTTGCTTAGTCTGGAACTTTCTTGACTAGCGTTTTAAAAACTTCTTTAAAAATTGCATCTTTTAAATAAACTTAAATGTGATAAACAGATTTGTTGATAATGCCTGTTGCTCTGAAATATGTAAGAAAAAGTAGTGTGCCAATTGAGAACTACCAGCTTATAATCAGTAGCTTGAAATCTATAAATAATGGTAAATATTTCATACTCTGATAGGCCAAATTTTCTAAAATTATAAAATTATTTTCTATTTCTCAAGGATACCATGAGAGGGATTAATGTAGAATGTCATAATAGTTTTTAAACCTAAGAGTTTCAGTGAAAAGTTTCAAGGGTGAGAAATTTAAAGTAGTACTTTAACTTTTCAAGATTTAATTTTTAAAAAATTATGTAGACATTTCTTAATACTTATAGCATCTTCATAAAATAGATGTTTATTAATAAATGCTAATTTTGCATCTAATTGTCTCATAAGACATTAGACTTGTGTTTTAAAGGCATATTTTTATCCTGATATCATTACTGATTCAATTCAAAGTTATTAAGAGAAATACAATTTGTTTGGATTATTGTGAAAAGTCCTTGAAGATCTCAGCTTGAATTTCTTCTCTGCCACTTGTTACCTGTTTGAGCTTTTGCAAATGACCTATCCTCAGCTTTCTTATCTGTAAAATAGAGATAATGATAATTTCTGGCAAGGTTATTGAATATGAGACAGTTTTCTTCTTAAAGGGCCAAATAAGAACCAGTTTATTTAGCTCTCAGAATCACATGTAACTTAGTTCTAGTTAACTTGCTTCTCTAAACACAAATAGTGGAAGTACTGAATATGAAACATTGCTTAAATCTATTTATAAACTATAATCTTCCTGAAACTCTTAGCCTATTTCATTCAGCATACAAAAGGATGAATTATCTATTTAAAAGAAACCCTTTAGAAGTAATTTATTTAGTCTGATTATTTATATGGCTGATTAATAATTGGTCATAGTGTAAATAAATTTTTGGTTAAAAAACAGAGTTGAGCAATTTCATTTGGCAAATATAGATTAACTAAAATATATTTTAAATAAATCATGCAGAACATTTGCTATTTAGAGATATTTCATTTACATTTTAAACTACTTCTTTGTTACTCTTACTCATTCCTGGGGTATCAGAACTGGAAATGTGATGAAGGCTAGTGTAATTACACCAGAATAGTTTGACTGATGCAGAACTTCCATTTAACACAATGGATTGAACAGTCATCTTTACTGAAAATCCACTAAAATGATAATAAAGAGCTTTTAAAGTTACAGTTCAAAAGAATAAGAAGAATGGAAAAGAAATAACACTAGATGAGAAATGACATTAACTTTTATGAGATGGAAAGTAGATAAATAAGTGGTAACTGATAAGCAAAGCCAAGAAGGCTGACACCAAGCTAGGATGTGAGTGCCTGGAGAGGGGAACTCAGACAAGAAATATGTGCTGGTGTGTATCGCAGAATTCTAGAAGGGCTCAGGAATTGAAGGCACCACTTGAAAGATAAGGTGTGTTGAAAGCAGATACGTGAAGTAAGATCCCTTGATCCTCCACTTAGCCAGGTGATCACCCCATCCCTAGCTCATCAGGCCACGTGGAATTGCACCTGAGGGGCTCCAGACTTGACTCTAACACATTCGAGGACAGGTAGAGGTACAACTGTATTGAAAACAGAGGAACTAAGTGAAAGCCTACATGGTAAACAATAAGACTGTTTAGGCCCCTTTCCCCAGTAGGTCCCAGAACTCTGGCAGCCAAACTCACATCCCCTATGCAGAATAATGGAGGGTTCATCTGCAAAACTGCACCTGACCAGTCCACAAGAAAAGGCCTGCAGATAGGGATATTTAGGTTGTATGTATGTGGTGAAACAGCTAGGTCTGCTCTTAACCACCCTCTCATGCTGAGCTCATGCTCTGTATAACTTCGAATCAACTTTTGGTCCCTCACTCAAATACGAATGGACAGCTGAGAAATCATATTCAATCAAGAAAGCTTCCAAAATGAAAACAACTGAAATACGTAGACTGTAAGCTAGTAATCAATATTTTTTAAAACCTGCAGAAGAATGAGAGACTGAGGAGCAGAAGAAAACTTAAAAACAAGGCTGGGCGTGGTGGCTCACGCCTGTACTCCCAGCACTTTGGGAGGCCAAGGTGGGGGTGGATCACGAGGTCAGGAGATCGAGACCAGTCTGGCTAACATGGTGAAACCCTGTCTCTACTAAAAATACAAAAAAACTAGCTGGGCGTGGCAGGGTGTGCCTGTAATCCCAGCTACTTGGGAGGCTGAGACAGGAGAATGGCGTGAACCCGGGAGGCAGAGCTTGCAGTGAGCCGAGATCACGCCACTGCACTCCAGCCTGGGCAACAGAGTGAGACTCTGTCTCAAAAAAAAAAAAAAGAAAAGAAAAATTGAAAAATTATAATTAGTAGCTTCAGATATATGGGACCATCTTGTAAGAACCCATTTTGTCTTTATGAGACAAGAAAAGATGCTATAGAAAAGGAACAAGAAAGAGCTTTTAGAAATAAGCTAGCAAAAGTAGGAAGCTTCAAGTGAAGCATGGGAAGATAATGTTAAACCTCTAAAAGAACACAAAGTCTGAGGAAAAACTAAGAATGTGAAGATCATTCCTAAGTCCCATATTTGAGTTCTAGGAGTTTCAGAAATCAAGGAGTGAGAAGGAGGAGAGACATTTATTAAGGAAATAACAAGGAAATTGTCCAGAATTGAAGGATACGAGTGTTTGAGTTTAAAAGAGCCCATGAAGTGTCTGACAAAATGAGTGGAGAAAGATCTGTTGTCAAATACATATTTTTGTAAATTTCACTACACTAGGAATAAAGATCATAAAAATCTTCAGAAAGGTTTTATATTAAGGATCAGGAATCAAAGGGAACATCAGCTTTTCAACAACAATGCTGAAAGTAGAAAATGGTTACTAAGAATATTTACTGGGCAAAATTTTCATCAAGCATGAGGAAATAAAGTCATTTCCAGACAGGCAAGGGCTCCAGTGTGGTTGATGTGAACACTTTGTCAGGAAGCTCCTGGAGGATATGCTCCACACACAAGGGAATAACCCAAGAGGAAGAAGAGCCTGCACCGAGCAGAGGTGAGTCACTCCAGGCGGATTCATTCTGTTCAGAGGAGACACAAAGGGAATTTCCAGGGAGGTGGTGAGAAGCTTCAGCAAGCCTAGCGAGCAATTCATATTGGGACAGGAAAGCCTTCTGGAGAATTCTAAGTAGTATTTCCAAGGGGGAAAAAACGAAGCTAATGCATTGTCTGATAGGCATGGCAATATTGAGAGGAGCTTTATGACTCCTTTCTTTATTTATAACCTTAATTATTAAACCCTGGTGGAGGGTTTAATGAGGAATTACAGATAAGTTTGTTTGTTTTAAAACCAAGCAAACAACAACGAGGTAGATATTAATGCTGAGGGGAAACAGAGTTTTAAAAGAAGAGAAAGAACACACTACATGACTCAGTCACAAACAGTATTTATGTGATATTGGAATAATTAAAAGCAGAATTGTGGTAAAACTTGCTGGGGAGATGGGGGAGAAGAAGCATATTTGTGTTGAGGGGAAGCAGAGGTCTAAAATAGCTAATTCTCATCTTCTCCAGCAGGAAATCAAGAGTAATATTTAAAATAGAAAAAATAAATATTAATATTTGCAGATTATTTAGAAATAACAGAGGTAAATACCAGGAAAAATAACGGAAAGAATTGAATGTGGCTGCTTGTGAAAAACAGGGCAGAAAGGTGGAGAGAGCTGAGGTAGGGACTACTTGTCTTCACTATAAATACATCTCCTGGGTGCTGTTTGACTTCAGGAATGGATATGTACTATCAACATATAAAAATTGAATTAAGCATTTTTTAATAGCGATAACATTCCCTGAATTCTTCTGCGTGGAATACTAGACTGAAAAGGTTACCATTGATAAAACGTTTTGTGATCAGATAAGCTCCAAACACTTTGCATTTGCCCATGGAGCTTTGCAGTGTGCACTGGCATGCTAAAGGTTCTGAAAATTCTGGTGGTAAAGAAATGTTTTGCTGGGTGCTGTGGTTCACGCCTGTAATCCCAGGACTTTGGGAGGCCGAGGGGCGGGCGGATCACGTGAGTTAAAGAGTTCGAGACCAGCCTGGCCAACATGGTGAAACCCTGTCTCTACTAAAACTATAAAAATTAGCTGGGCATGGTGGCACGCACCTGTAATCCTAGCTACTTGGGAGGCTGAGGCAGGAAAATCACTTGAACTCAGGAGGCGGAGGTTGCAGTGAGCCAAGATCGTGCCACTGCCCTCCAGTCTGGGCAACAGAGTGAGACTCCGTCTCAAAAAAACAAAGAAATGTTTTGGTCAGGCACAGTGGCTCATGCCTATAATCCCAGCTGAAACAGGCAGATCACCTGAAGTCAGGAGTTCGAGACCAGCCGGGCCAACATGGTGAAAACCTGTCTCCACTAAAAATAGAAAAATTAGCTGGATATGGTGGTAGGTGCCTGTAATTCCAGATACTCAAGAGGCTGAGGCAGGAGAATTGCTTGAACCCAGGATGGGGAGGTCGCAGTGAGCTGAGATCACACCACTGTACTCCAGCCTGGGTTACAGAGTGAGACTCCGTCTCAAAAAAAAGAAATTTTTTGACTCAGCATTTCATAACTTACTTGCTCACAGAATCAATTTGCATGTAACACATATTAAAATTCTGTGACTTAGTATTCTACATAACACCATTTGAGGAATTTTCAAATACTGCTAGTGAAAAACTTTTAATTTTCTGGTTCATAAGAGATGAGTCGCTTAAAAATAAACGTTCTTCCTTTTTAACAAGATGCCATGCATACTACACTAATGACTTTTCTTACTCTGAAGAAAACGATAATATGTGATAGAAAAAGTTGGGTATGTGATATGCCTATGTGCATGCATTTTTTAACAATGTTTGCACACCCTGTAGCTTTCCCAAAAATCTGGGCCAGAACACTGGATGAAGGTGGGGAGAGTGGGAGAATGAAGGATAATTTTTCACACTCCTCCAATGCTAATAGTCTCTGCAATAGGTTCCTATGGCTTTTCTCATTCAGCTCCCACCAGAGCCTATAGTGTGGGCAGGGCAGCAATTTTTGGAGTTGAGAAGAAGATTGAGTTGCATTAAGTCATCAGACTATTTAGGGGCCAGCATCAGAACCAGAGTCTTCAGTCCAAGGCTCCCACAACACCACCACACCAACCCAAATGTGTCTTCTTTTTTGACGTTAAGTTGGAACAAACTTATTGAGTCCCAGATGTTTATACCAGTGCATCTGTAGTTTCAAATGGATATATGATATTTTGTCATTCATTTGATGGACATTCCCAGCAGAGAGAATAGATTCCTGCCCCTACAAAAACAGGAGTATGACCCATTCCTAAATGTGACAGTGGCTTCCTAGTCAGGTGGTTCTCCCAGTGGGTAGGGAAATATACAGCCTAGGGATGGTTCTGATAACTCTTACCTACCCTTGAGAAACATTTGCATAGATGGTTTAATCCACTTCATTTGTGAAGTAAAGAAGGACATCTCTCTTCAGCTGATTATCTGAGAAAAGTGCCATCTAAGACACTTGTGTGGTTGTAGGGGGAAGATACCCGTAAATTGCTTTTCTAAATATTTTTCTGCATGTAAAATGATATTACTGTTACCAGTGCCTTTATAGACAGGAATGGACAATGCCTTGATAAACAGCAAAACATTGTATAGTGGCTAGAATATGGCTATAGGTGAAGACAGGTACTCACACCAGTAGCTAAGTTGTCAGATAGTTCAGAAGATGAGTGCACAGCCTTATGAGTCTAATTCATGGACCCTGGCAGAAGCTTTTGTAACCAATAGGAAATATATTTTTCGTAAAGAAAGAAGAGCTGATATTTAGTATATGAGTCAAAATAAAGAACTTAAAAATATTTACGTGGAATTGTCTAACTAACAATTAGAAATGTGGGCTTGAGATTTGAGAGTCAGCTTACATTCTTCAGGGTGTGGAGGAAGACAGATGATAAACGTGTAAAGAAAAAAGAAGGATAATTTCAGACAATGATATAAACCTTGAAGGAAATAAAATGGAGTGATGGTATAGTGGTAAGGCAGGGGGGGACTGCTTCAGCTAGGGTGAGCAGGGCAGGCCCTTCTGAGAAGATATGTGAGAAGAGGCTTGAATATGAAGGCAGCCATATGAAGATCTAGGACTGTCCAGCTCCAAACAGAAGGAACAGTGGGAACAAAGACCCCGAGTCATGAACAGTAGGTAGGTTTAGAGACAGAGCTAAATGAAAGTATAGAATCTCAACCTTCTAGATTTTTAATCTTTCCAGTGCCACCATAATCCTTAGAGTGCTTATTGAAATTCTCTCACAATAATTAGTTATACTTGAAACCATACATAAGTGTGTAATTTAATTAAAATATTTCTTATTTCCAAATTTCTAGATCCCTTATGCATTCCCCTTCAGTACTTATGCATTCCCCTTCAGTACACAGCATACCATCAGAATTTCTCCAAAAATAGCAACATCTTGAAGAACAGTGATTTTAGCAATTCTTGTTAATTATAAGTGACTCATAATTTTAACATAGTCTTCTGTTGGATTCAAAACCTGCTTAGGGGCATACTGACTCCAGAAACATTTTTCACTGATTTATCCAGACTTTGAAATTTGGTTGTCTCCTAGAACCCACCTCCTGGAAGTTGTGGTCGCTGCTGCTTCTGATGACATTTAATGCTTATGCATATTTTAAGGGTCCTGATTCTTTTTGCTTTATGTTTATGTATCTATTGTAGTTAATGCCAAGGGACTCTGTCCTCCTTTTTGTTTGTGTTTTTTTCTTTTGTTTTTTGGTAACATTTGGACTATGGACTATATTTAGAAAATCTTTAGAATAAAGCATACCAGATTTATTTAAGAGATTATGGCATATCTGTAGTGGTATTTGACCAGTCTATGTTCCAGAGAATAACCTGCCAAACTCCTGAGCTTCAGGAAATGACTGTTCAAGCTCACCTGCCAAGAGACTGGCGAGTTGGGGAGAAGGGGAGATGTGGCAGGAGTGTGACCCTCAGGCCTAGCTTTGCTGAGCTGAGAACAGGAGAGAAGAAACCAACAGCATTCTTCAGGGTGAAGATGGCTCTGGAACCAGAAGAGAAGATCCAGAGCACCTTCTCCAAAGGAGCCAAGCAGCAGGGCGGTAACTGGCTTCTGCAGTTCTGCAGCGGAGGTCTGTTTGGACGCTGAATGAAAAGGGGAGCAGGAGAACTTTTCCTCAGGCGATGACTTTACAAAAAGGGAGTGGACTTCTGCATCCACTCAGGATGGAGTAACAGGGACCAGATTTATTCTCCCACCTGATACAATGAAAAACCAGGCAAAATAAACGAGAGAAAGTTTTTTAGACACTGGATTTTGGACAAAGGAGAGATGTGATGGTACCTGATAGATAGGAAACAATGAGGTGAACCCTGTGATTGCCTCTGCATCCTGCCTAGAGAGAGTTTCCAGGGTGCAGTGCAGGGAAGTGGACCCAGGCAGAGCCTGGCAGACTCAGAGTTGAAGAGTTAAATCTGGGGAGATCAAGGCAGCTGGAGTTTACAGGACACAGTCCCAGAGAGGAGAGAGTTGCTGAGAGGGTGTCCATGAATATTCACCTGATAATACAGGTGAGAAGACTATCCAAGGCAGGAGGGAAAAAAATATCCAAGAGGATGAGCTAACAGTGCCTGGCACTCACACAGTGCCTCTTCCCAATAGTCAGACTGGGAAAACTCATAATTACGGAGGTGTTGGGAAGTGGACTCGGTGAATTCTTGCCTCAGTAGGACGTGTAATTGGCTCTTATCTGAACACTGCTTCAGACATGCTTAGCAAATCATAAAGCAAGCATCAGAAGGATCAAGCTGTTTCCAAGTAAATTAACTGTATTACAAACAAAGCTCAAGAGTATTTATAGGAATATAAAAATACCTAGCACCAAACAAGATAAATCACAATGTCTGGTATCTAATCAAAGATTACTAGGAGAACATATGGAGGAAGATAACCAGTCAATCAAAGCCATTAAAAACTGACACAGATATTAGAATTAGAAGACAAGGACAGTAAAAATTGTTGTTGTAACTATTCTATTCAAAAAGTGAAGTAGAGACATGGAAAATATAAAAAAGACTGAAACTTGTATCTCTTTTCTCCATTTTCTCCTTTTACTCCCCCTTCCCTATTAGATACTAGATTTTAGATGGTTCCCAGGTGGTTAATTGAAAGTAAATTGACATTTTTATTTTATTGTATTTATTACAATGTAATCACATATACTAGGCCAATGACCTCTTGAAAACAGACTAAGAGCTATGAATTTGTTGGCTTCATAAATGTGTAATCACACCTTACATTTTCTTTTAAAATTAAACCTAAGCTTATGAGTTGGCAAGGAATTGAACTTAACAAAATTTTTGCTCTAAAGTGTCTGTTAGAGAATAAATCTTGGCAGTTTCAGACTTCATGTGTAGTCACGAGAACAGATGTAGCTAGAATATTTAACAGTTTATTAGATCCTTGGGTTGACAGTAAATATAGTTTAGGACTGATATTTAAGTTCTTAAAGCTTTATTTTGAACAATGAGTATCTGTTTGCCATTTTTAAGTAATAAATGTTTCTCTAACTGGTTTACAAAGTTCTTTTTGTTATCTCTTTCCCTCCGGTTATGTAAATAACACTCTGGGGTTCATAAAGCTTTTTGTTTTTAAGAGGCAAGAAAACCTAAAGTGTATCTTTGAGGTGGAGAGGAGTGAAGACTAAAGATGTAGCAATCTTGAGAAAAGTTTTTCAAAATTAAGCAAAGCAAAATTATTATTATCCTGGGTTGAAAAATAGGTAATCCTTTTTCCAAAGTTAGATTGATTATAGTTTGTACATTATAATTTACAGAGTCTGTAATAACTTTCAGTGTTTTAGAATTCATTTATTACTATTGCGCCCAGCTAATGCTACTGGAGAGGTTTGATCCTGGATTTCAAAGAGAGGGACATTTTTCCCCAAAGATAGCAACATTTTCCTTTCTCTCTGGGAGTTTCCTGTTATGGTCTGTTTAGGCCCAATTTTTTTTCCTTTTCTTTTTCTTTTTTTATTTTGAGATGGAATTTTGCTCTTGTTGTCCAGGCTGGAGTGCAATGGCGTGATCTCGGCTCACCACAACCTCCGCCTCCCAGGTTCAAGTGATTCTCCTGCGTCAGCCTCCCGAGTAGCTGGGATTACAGGCATGTGCCACCACTCCTGGCTAATTTTGTGTTTTTTTGTTTTTTTTTTTAGTAGAGGTGGGGTTTCTCCATCTTGGTCAGGCTGGTCTGGAACTCCCAATCTTGGGTGATCCGTCTGCCTCGGCCTAGGACCAATTCTTATAACTTATCAGAGAAGTGTATTATTATCATATAAAATAACGTGTTACTTTTGAGGAAGAGAAAATAGAAGTTAACAGTTCATAAGGATTAATTCAGGTAGATTTGAGAATTTATTAGTTGATCCCAATATTCCTGCTGTACATAGGTTTTTAAAAGCTAAAAAGTATCCTTTAAAAATTGTTAACATTGGACTACTTTGGGGAGAGTTAAAACAGGATTTTACCTCATAGTGAACCTTTAAGAGTATTTCTTAATTAAAATGAATGGGCAAGTTACATGGCATACCACAGTTAAAATATTGTCGAAAAAGAAAGATTTTATCAACATTGTGTAATATGAAAACGTTGTTAGAGAACAAATCTGTGATTCACTTGAAGTGTTTAACGTATGTTTTTCTTAGCTTTTTAAGTAACTAAGGTCCTTGACAAATCAATCTTTATTTACCTGACTTGATACGGTCCTCTCTTGACTTCAACACCAGTATCCTAAATGTTCTTCTCTGCCTCAGATTCATTTTAGTTTTCTTTGTAGATGCTTTAATGCTGGTGTTCACTTGTGCTGTGGTCTTGGTTGTTGCCTCCTCCTGTTGTGCAGTCCCTCCTTGGGCAAGCTCTTCTACATCCTTGGCTCATCTGCCGGCCATAAGGTGATCATTATCAAACCACTGTATTCAGTGCAGGTCTCTCTTCTTACCTGCAGAACCAGTTGCCACCTACACAGCTCTTCCTGGACTTCTCAACAGCACCATACCCAAAATGGTCTTCCACAGCAAAACCTGACCTTTTTCTGTTCTAACAAGATTCCATCACTACAGATTTATCCAGGCCACAAATGTGGGAGTCTTCATAATCTCCTCCTTCCTCCTACCGTCTGCTCAGTTCTCAGTCCAGCCCAGTATTTCCTGACTCTGTCCTTGCCTTTCTGTCTTCACTGATCCTTCCCGGAGTTCTAGCCCACATCTTTGTAGCCTGAGTTACACTAATAGCCTCCTAATTAGTCTTCCTGTCTGTAGTCTTGTGTCCCTTCATTTGTATTACTGTTAGAGTGTTCATTTTTTCCCAAAAGCAGATATTAAGATTTCTCATCAAGATAAAAAATGAAATGATGATGGTGATTATAGCTATAGCCTTTATTGAACACTTAATATGTACCAGAGACATTGCTTAAACACTCTAAATTAACTCAATAGAGGTCTCACAATGACCATTTGAGTAGGTGTACTCTCTTCTCTACCAGTAAGAAAAGAGAGATTAGGGGAGATGAACAACTTGTCAGGAGTTGGAAGTAGTGGTGCTGGGCCAGAACCAAATGTTTCCTGACTTTAAAGTCTCCTCGTATCTTTGATAGTAGACTGCCTCCACACAAAGCTATCTGCACTCTGTGCTTGGGTGCCATGGAGTATGGAAAGGACCTTGCTTCTCTGCATGTATGGACTGGTGTGGGTGATTCAGTATAAGGATGGACAAGCAGAGATTTTAGGACCTGATGTCGCTTGATCAGGAATATATTTGTATGTGGGATGCATGAGTTTTTAAAAAAAAAAAAAATCCACCTTCTACCCTATCAGCTATAAATGGCAACAAGCCTGTAAGGATACAGTTTCAGATGGTGGGGCCTGACTGCAGATGGCTGATAAATGACAAGCCATTGATTTGGTGATAATTAATGGCAGCATGGTTCTTTAAGGAATTGGCTAGCCACTAAGAATTTTGAGTAAAAAAATCAGTAACACAGAGTTGATATAACTTTTTAAAATAGTTTTATAATAAAAATTCTTAGCCAATTAGTTGCTGTGGGCTAGTCACTAAACACCAGTACACCAGTGAAAATAAAAGTGTTTTTTGCAGACTTGTTTTTGAAAATCACGAAATGTCTTCAGGGCTATGTTGGGGATTTTACCTCATGCATACATCAATGATCTTGGCTTTCAACATTAGTTTTTATTCATTTCCTAAAAATAATGTACTTTCCCCGAGCTAGGTAGACCCAGATGTTGCCTGGATGTGTTGGGGTGGCTCTGAGTTTCATATATCTGACTCTGGAATTCTATAGATTTAGTGATCTACTTAAGTAACTTTCTGTTAGGGCTAAACTTGACCCTTGAACTATATTCTGGATGCTGAAGATGATACACATGCAAAGTCAGAGAGCTGTGGGTTTTATTCCCAGTTCTGTCACTTATTATCTGTGTGGCCTTCCATCCTCAAGCCCCATTTTCCTCATGTATTAAGTGAGGGGTGATGATACCTACAGTTAGGTAATTATAAGTGATAGGAGACAGTGTGTGTAAAGTGCCTTGCATAATGTGGGGTATACAGTAGGAACTCAGTAAATATCCCTTACCCCTATCTCATCTTTCCTTATCCTACTTGCTTCAACCTCTCTTTCTCCAGGCATGGTTTCTAAATTAAATAGATTTTCATGTAAAACAGGTTTAGGGAAGTGATTCTTGCAAGGTGGGATGGAATGTAATCCACATATAACTTAGTGCTGCCAACCTGCCTAGACCTTCATTATCTTTTTTGGAATCCATTTTTCTTAAATTCCAAGTCTTCTTTGTTACCATATCCTTCAGATCGTTTTCAACTTTAAATTCCAAGATTCTGGGCTGGGCATGGTGGCTCATGCCTGTAATCCCAGCACTTTGGGAGGCCGAGGCGGGCGGATCACCGGAGGGCAGGAGTTCAAGACCAGCCTGGCCAACATGGTGAAACCCTGTCTCTACTGAAAATATAAAAATTAGCCGGGCATGGTGGCAGATGCCTGTAATCCCAGCTACTCAGGAGGCTGAGGCAGGAGAATTGCTTGAACCCGGGAGGCGGAGGTTGGAGTGAGCCGAGATCGTGCCATCGCACTCCAACCGGGGGGACAAGAGCAAGACTTCATCTCCAAAAATAAATAAATAAATAAATAATACAAGATTCTGGAATCTTATCATCCTGTTACTTTCTTGTCTGTATTTGCCCAAAGTAGATGTAGACAGTGTATATTAATAGCATAATAAATAAGGATTTAATGCCATTTTTACAGTGAACTAGCTACTTTTTAAGGTTTTATTTTGTAGATAATGTTGAAAATGTTTTGCTGGTTTTGCATAAGAATAAATGACAACAGAGACTTTTAAGGTATAGAGAGTCCTGAGAAAATTCATCTCAAGCTGGAAGGAGGCCCCTCCCACCACCCATCCCCAATCCCCCTCAGACCCTATCACCGGCAGCCCCACCAAGTCTGTAGGGTGGTGCCGCAGGTCTGTGGACTGCTGGGAAACAACAGACCGCTGACTTGGTGATGATGAATGGTACATGCTTCTTTCTTAAAAGTGGGCTTGTGAGGTCTTTCCCAGGAACAAGCAGTCACAGTAATAGGTTCTGTCCATCAACCATAGCAAAGGAACACGGTTCAGGAGTGTTCTGTAAAAGAACATTGCTGATCATGCTTAAAACAATTTCCCCTAAACATTTCTACATACGAAGAAAAATGGTAGGTGATTTTGCAGTTGGCATTTTGAATGTTGGTATTTTGTGTTAGCCTTTTATCATAGATTTGTCCTAGGGAGGCAGTTTAGTATTTAGAGAGAGAGTTTGCTTTATCTGTGTTTATGGAGGCATTTATCCGGGAGCTTCTGTCTATTAAGTTTTCATCTTGAGTCTGAGCTGGTTGATTTCTACTCATATATAGATTTAATATACTTCTTGTAACATTCCATAGACTTATTTATTAACGTGATTCTTTCATTTTTATTCTCCTTCATAACTCAATGCCTGGAGAGAAAATGATTAAGTAATAGCAGTTTCACCCTTTGGAATATGATTAGCTTTTGATCCTGGTGTTATTTCTTGAATGTTTTAGTTTTAGGGTTATGCTAAATTTTGTAAAGGCACTAGCTGAATTGAGTAAAATTTGAAATATGTTAACATTTAAAATGAGATATTTCAATTCTTCTTATTTGGTCTTCTGAAAATACTATTAAACTATGGAAATAAGAAACTCAATTTTTAGAAAATGCAAGCAACAAACAAGTTGCTTCAAATGAGATAATATTTGATCAAACTTTATCAAAAATAAAATATAGTTACAGCAAGGGCCTCTTTGAAGAAGCAGATCTTAGTCATCCTGCAGCCTCAGTACTTTGTAATAATGATTTGCTGACTGTTGGGTCCAACTCTGGGCACGTGTGTGATGCAGGATGGAAGAGATGCAGTCTCTGCACTTCAGGAACCCTGTAGTGTAACTGTAGAGACGACACCTGTACAGACAGAACCACATTACAAGGCAGCACATGAGATGTATAACATTGATCGCGTTTAGTGCTATAGAATTTTTGATAAAGGAGAGATCTCTGATTGGATGTCAATTAAGTCTTCTTGGAAAAGATGAACTTGAAGGCTGTTTTACACTAATTATTATTATTAGCATTTTTATGCTAATAACACAGTTTGAAGAAGAGTGACTAGAACTTAAAACTCCTGCTTACCCATACTTTTTTATGTGGTTAACTGAGATTATAACTTAATGCTTAGGAGTAAAATATCTGCCATGTTCTCGATAAATGTTGCCCATCGTCATCAGTTACACTGTCCTTGAAAACTCGTCAGCTCAGTCCTTGCTTCTCCAGGAGGCCTTTCCTACCAAACCTAAGTGTATGAATTGTTCTCTCTTCTTTATTCCTAGAGAATCCTCAGCATGTCATTACCAAAGCACTGTAATCTATGGCACTGATTTCTAATTATTGCTTTATTTCTCTGTCTCTCCCACTAAAGTTCCTTGAAGTTATGGAACGTGTGTATCCCAAACCTAGCATTATTCCTAATGCTATTCCTAAATACATTATCATAGTGTCTAAGGCTTAATACATTTTTGTTGAATGAATAATTGAACTCAACCAAGATTATATTTAGTATAAGAAAATGGATATTTATATAAAGTTGATGGCAGTGATGACGGAGAGAAATGGATCCATTCAGGCTATGTTTTGAGATAGAATTGACAGGATTTATTGATGAATTGGTTGGAGAATGAGGGAGATGGATGAGCCAAAACTTGAGAAGCTGGGTAATGCCATTAAGTGAGATAAGTTAGGCTGGAGAAGAACAGGCTGTCTTACAGATGTTTGAGTAGCCTACTCCACTTTTGCATAAAGCTATCAAATGGGCACTTGCATGTGAGTCTGGAGCTCAAAGAAGAGAGCAAGACAGGAAATGTAATCAGGAAGTTAGTAGCGTATGGATGGCATTTAAAGCTAAGGGTGAAATTGGCTTGTGAGCGAATGTAAGCTGAGGAGAGAGGAGGGCTCAGAACCAAGCCTGTAGCACTCCAGCATCGGGTGGTCTGGAAGGATGGAGACAATAGCAAAAAAACCAAAAAAAAAAACCGAAACTGAGGAAGTAGGAGAACACTAGAGAGAACTGTTTCAAGAAACCACTAGTTGGCGTCAAATGCTGCTGAAGGATTAGGATGAAAATAGAGAAGTGGTCACTGGATTTGGCAACATAATGATTGTTGGTGGCCTTGATTGCGTAGTGGGGGGTCCAGAAGCCAAATTGGAATGAGTTCAAGAGTGAATGCGAAGCAAGGGACTAGGAATCTGTAGGAGTTAAATCCTCGAGTAGGCTGAAGGGGATGGGAATCCCTTCTGCAGCTTTCGGTCTTCCTGTTTCAGCAATTCCCAAACTGAACTCATGCATTGCCCTCCAAAATCTTTTCCTTCTCATGATGCAGACTAGAACTGCCCCGGTTAGCATGCTTGTCTCCTTCCTCTCCTTACCCCATTTAGTCAGATGCCTTGGGCTGTTGAGTCTTCTTTATGATACTTTTCAAATTGGAATCCTTCATTTCATTGTCATTGCCACTTAACATTGCTCTTTCCAAGTATTAATTAGCTCTTCCCCACGTGCCCCCCATGGTTTCCTGAGTACTCACTGCTTTTATTCTCTCCCTTGCCAATATATCCATCCATCACAGCTAGAACGTTCTTCCTAAAATACAGCTTTGCTCATGTTATTCTCCTGCTAAAAATAAAACAAAATATTTTAGCCTGGCACTGAGAACTCTACCTTTTTATCTGAATTACTTTCTCTTCATTCAGCCTGCTGTTCTGAAGTATTTGCTTCAGGACAAGTACTTGCTGAAGTATTGCTGTTCTAAAGTCTGTTTCCTAAATATAACCTGCGTCTTTGGCCTCTGTGACCTCACAGTCACTGCTGCCTGTGACTGACGTGCCTTTCCCTGCCTTCTCTTACATTTTCTGTATTTCCAAATGCTGAGTACCTCTAACAGATGGTAGAGTACACCCTAAAAATTGTGAAATTTCAAGGCTTTCAGTGCTGCCGCTTTACGTCATCAGTTCTTTAAAAGTTCCATAATACTGGTCGGGCACAATGACTCACGCCTGTAATCCCAGCACTTTGGGAGGCCGAGGCGGGCAGATCACCTGAGGTCAGGAGTTTGAGACCAATCTGGCCAACATGGTGAAACCCCATCTCTACTAAAACTACAAAAATTAGCCAGGCGTGGTGGTGGGTGGCTGTAATCCCAGCTACTCGGGAGGCTGAGGCAGGAGAATTGCTTGAACCCGGGAGGCAGAGGTTGCAGTGAGCTGAGACCACACCACTGCACTGCAGCGTGGGCGACAGAGCGAGACTCTGTCTCAAAAAAAAAAAAAAAAAAAAGGGTTCCATAATACTGATATTTTTCTTTAAACCAATTATTTGTACCACCACTACTTCAAGCAGTCATCTTTTTTAGGAATTGGGTACAGGAATGATTTTCTTTCTGAAGAGAAGTTTCTTGGAAATTTCACTGGCAGTTGTGGAGTTGTGGGTCATGACACTGTGTGACAGAGGATACCCAGAAAATGCTGGGCTTGTCCTCTTCACAGCAGCAGCCAGACGGTTACAGGGTGTGCAGGACATGTCCATAGGAAAAGCACCCTCCTCAATTGCACACTCACTCATTAATGTATTTAGTAGTAGATGCTGGATTCCTTGTTTTTATGGTTGTTAATATTTGGGGGTAGGAGAAGAACAGTGTGTGTGAAATCATTATTCTGAGTTTCAGCTTTTTAAAACAAGAGAGCCCTTTAGAAATTCTGCTCACAGTCACACATTCTAAAAGAAGAAAATTAGAAGCTCTCTAAAGATTGTAATCATAGAAAAAAAAGAATTGTTCATTAGAATATTGAACTGAGTGTTCCGTCAACTTTCCGCACATCGGGGAATTGCTAATGTGAGGACGTCACTAAGAAGTAGATTGAAGATATCTTTTTGAGATCCTCTTATGATACATGTTGCCTTCCCGTTGTATTCTGGTTTTTATTATTGGGGTATAAAGCAGATTTTAGGCATATGTAGCTTGTACCTAGTTAAGCTTTTAAGAATGAAGTTGATTATTTTATTGACTGAAGGGAAACAACCCAGGATTTTTTTTTTTTTTTTTTTGAGACAGCGTCTCGCTCTGTTACCCAGGCTGGAGTGCAGTGGCACCTTCTTGGCTCATTGCAAACTGTGCTTCCTGGGTTCAAACGATTCTCCTGCCTCAGCCTCCCTAGTAGCTGGGATTACAGGCTCCTGCCACCACGCCTGGCTAATTTTTTTGTATTTTTAGTAGAGATGGGGTTTCACTGTGTTGGCCAGGCTGATCTCGAACTCCTGACCTCAGGTGATCTGCCCATCTCAGCCTCCCAAAGTGCTGGGATTACAGGCGTGAGCCACTGTGCCCGGCCACACAGGTTTTTGAAAAAATGGGATTGAAAATTCTTGCATAGTTTTTGAACCATGGTGCTGGATAATTATTATAAGTAGATATTGTTAGGGAAAAAAGGAGTGGGATGACCATCTGATTTAAGAACCTTCACTTTGGCTGTTGCAAGAACATTATCTACTTGGCCTTTCAGCAGGCAGCTTGCCAGTCCTTTCTAGCAGCTGTTGAATGTAGTCAGCTATTTTGGAACATGAGGGGTATTGTAATTAGGTGTGTAGAAAATTGATTTAAGAATTCAAAACATCTCTAGATTTTTAGTAAAACTCTAGAGTGCAAGTAAAAAATAAATCTCATATTTTAAGTGGGATAACAGCCTTTATTTCCTCAGAATTACTCATTAGTACTGATAATGAGGAAAAAAATACATAACTACAAAATTGTGAGGGAAAGCCTCAAAACAACTTGCTTTGCTTTCTTTGTCACAAAATGTTTATTTTAATATATATTTTCCCCACTGTACATTTCCCAGGAACCTTTGTGTTTTGGCATCCTTACTTAACATTAACAGAATAATAAACCAGAAGATTGCTGGAGGCTTGGCCCTTTGTGGCAGAATGAGCTGTACACCTCCATCCTTTGATATGCGCTTTCCCCCTTTTCTCCTTTGCTGTTGAAAGGGAAAACAACTGCTTCTATTTTGGATAATTTTTAACTAATGATCTCAAAAATCCAGTATGGAATATTTATCCATCAAGGAAAAATTGTGTTAAGTGCATTTTATAAACTGATTCTTACATATATGAGATGGTTCATAGCTGGGATTAAAATGCTGTGTTGTTATAATTGTTTTATTGTTTAGATGAAATTGTTCAGATTATTATTTGGATTCTGGTGGAACTTTTTTGAGCCATTAATAGAAAATAGCAGAAATAACTGAAAATAGTTGGTTTAGGCTCATTGTACTGGTCATTTCAGTAAAGTATAATTGATATGTGAAGATCCAGAAATACGACTGTGGGCATTTAAAGTACATAAATTTTTATTATGATGGAAGAACAGTTTTCATTGGGAAGAGATTTTAAATTTGCATTGTCTTGTCTTTTTTTTTCCCCCCTACAGGAAGGAACTTGAAACCTTCAAAGGTAATTTTGTGTTAATTCTTCACTTTAAAATAGTTGAGAGTTAATTGGTGTCAGATGTTCTCTCTTGATAATGATCAGCGAACTCATTTTTTTTAAATCAGTTTACACAAAAAGTAAAACTTGATACTGTTTTTGTAGGTTTTGTTTAATCACAAGTGGTTTTGATATTCTCTTTAGCACATATACCAAGTGAGAGTTTCTGCTAATGACCTTTATAAATGGTATGTTAGGAAGGTGCAGTGCTAACTTTGAGATTGTTGAGAATCATAGTTTAAGAAGATTCTGGTTTCTCTTGTGCAGTCTGGGCCACGTGGAAAGGGAATGGTGACAAAGATCAAGAGGTGCCCCTGCAATTGACCTTGCAGTCACTCAAACCTCCTGAGAGGTCTTCAGTGCTGGGTCGTGCTCTGCTGCTGTCTTGTGACTTTGGATGAATCTCTTACCTTTTCAGGCACAGTTTCTCTTTCCATCTGTAAAATTAGAGGCTCAGATGAAATATATTCTGAGATTCCAAAAGCACCCAGCATTACTTTTTACGTTTAGGGAATGCCTGAAGGAGGGACACTAGAGAATGATTCTTGGTTATATTGACCGTTACTGGTCATGGAGAAAGGCTAGTGGAAAACAGAAAAAAATACAAACTTTCCAGCAGCTCAAGGTTCTTCCAGTTTGCCATTTTTCAATTAATTACTCATGAGCAATTAAGTACTAGAAATCCTATTCTCGAGAGACTCAGTTCAATAACTGAGAAAACTTTTTGAAATCACTTCTGATTTAGTTGTTTTATGCTTATTATACTTCACATATAAACCAGCATTGTCCTTTAGATTTGCTGAATGGTGAAAGATTTCCAAGTATATCGTTTGTGGTTGAATTGTTGATATGTCTGATCTGTTTGAATTTAGAAAAAATGACAAATTCTCAAGATAAAAGGTATAAAGGCATATTCCTCCTATAGTTATTATTGAACAGCCTTGTTTGGCTGGATTTCTGTTTGACCTACTACAGCTGTAGTAAATGATTAAGCTCCTGGCCAGTTTGTTGAAGGTAATGTTAAATGACCATGTGATATAATGTGTTGTCATGGCTGTCATTGTTCTTAATTCGATTTGTAAACCACTGCTTGTATACTTTTTTTTTTTTAAATCAGTGCTTTAAAATAAGATTTGAAATCCTTATAAAATGCCTTTTCCTTCTCTTTCTTTTCTTTTGGTTGACTAGTTTAGTATCTTCTTATGTAACGGTAAGAGATGAAAAAAACAATCAAGTTAATATTAATAGACAGGGCAGGGACACAGATTATGTAAAATGTCAGTTTTACTTGCCTCTCAGTGCTGAGGCATACTTTTTTTAGTATGACAATATTCAGAGAAAAAGAAGAGAATAGCAGTTTGCAAAAGGTTAGGTAGTGTTGCATATTACCCGATAGAAAAATTCAGTTTAAGCTGAAATATCTTGTTTATACACACATTCCTAATTATGTACAATTAACAGCACATCAAATCCACCCACAGGCCAATTAAAGATCTCAAATGTGAACAAACCCTAAATTGAATGTTGCATTATATCAAGATTTTTAGTATCAGTGTTCATTCAAAATTGTTTTTTCTTGAGTGTTTTGCTAATATTTTAAAAACGAGGCCTGGGCATGGTGGCTCACGCCTGTAATCCCAGCACTTTGGAAGGGCCTCCTTTGGGAGGCCGAGGGGGTGGATAACCTGAGGTCAGGAGTTCAAGACCAGCCTGGCCAACATGGTGAAACCCCATCTCTACTAAAAATTCAAAAACTAGCCAGGCATGTTGGTACACCCAGCTACTCAGGAGGCTGAGGCAGGAGAATCACTTGAATTCGGGAGGCGGAGGTTGTAGTGAGCCAAGATCACACCACTGCACTCTAGCCTGAGCCACAGAATGAGACTCCTGTCTCAAAAAAAAAAAAAAAAAAGAACCCTATAACAAGAAAAACAGAAACGTAATAGCTCTTCCAAAGTATTAGTGAAGAAAAAAACATTTAAAAATTTGTTTGAACATACTGTGGCAATTTATTATTTTTTGAATATTGCCTTTTTCCTTTTCAGGTTGCAGGAAAATAAAAGGTATTACTTCCTCCAATTGCTTTATTCAACTTATATTTAGAAGCTCTTTTCTAAATTGGGGGAAAACTAACTTTTGAGAACCAAAATACAAAATTAGTAACCTTCAAAATTAGTAATGTACATTAATATCATCCACCAAGTTCTGGATTCTCCCTTCTGTACTCCATAGAGGTTGATGAGTTGTGTTCACCTTACTTCTGCTGCATATGGCCAATCTCTGCAAGATTATTAAAGCCAGTTGTTCTTGTCTTAATATTGGCAGTCGGAAATTTTTCTGTGTTCCCCAAATACTGCATTCATTTAAACTTTTTAGTGACAGTCACTTAAATATTAAATAGCAGAAAAAGGAGGTTAGGATCATAAAAGTCCTTATTTTATATTTTTAGTGGGAAGGCATTCCATTATTGTAAGCACATGTAGAGTACGTAAGCTTTCATAGTCTTTAAAGACATAAGACATTGAAGACTTAGCTCTGGAAAACAGAGGCAGTGGAAGAGGCAGAACCAGAGTGGTCAGAGAAACAGGAAGACCAAGGCAATGTAGTGACAAAACAAAAAAAAAAACCAAACAAAAAACCAAAAAACCCCACAAAACTGCAGAGGAGAGAGTTTAAAGGAGGAAAAGTGGTAATCCGTTATACAAGTAATGCAGAGAAGTTGAGCCGAATGGGGAGAGCCTATTGGATTTGACAATGAACAGGTCATTGGTGACCTGAAAGAGCTGTTTATAAAGGGTAAATCCGAATTGAAAATCAGAAGTGTATGAATAGGCCAGGCATGGTGGCTCACACCTGTAATCCTAGAACTTTGGAAGGCTGAGGCAGGCAGATCACTTGAGGTCAGGCATTCGAGAACGGCCTGGCCAGCATGGTGAAACCCCATGTCTGCTAAAAATACAAAAAAATTAGCCCAGCGTGGTGGCGGGTGCCTATAGTCCCAGCTACTTGGGAGACTGGGGCATGAGAATTGCTTGAACCTGGGAGGCAGAGGCTGCAGTGAGCCGAGATTGTGCCACTGCACTTCAGCCTTGGCAACAGAGTAAGACTCTGTCTCCAAAAAAAGAAATGTATGAGTAGTTAGGAAATAAAGGTGACATGAACTAATTGTTCAATCATGAATGGATAGAAAAAAATGAAAATGTAACGAGATAGGATCCGGGTCAAAGTCAGGGGAGGTATAGTTGAAGATATTGAAGGAGTCATTATGATATTAAAGAAAATGGAAGGAAATGGTATCCAGATACGTTATCCTTGGAGGGTGTCCAGGGACATCTCTTTTCCTAAGACCTTAGAGAAGGAAAGGATGGCTGATAATATAGGGAAAAGCTGACATGGAAGGATGAAAGAATTTTTTGAGAATTCACATAAGGAGTGATAATATGAATTTTCAGGGCTAGGCTCAGAAGCAGAAATAAAAAAGCAAAACAAATATGCTTTGGCTAATACAGAGTTGGAAATGGGAAGACATGTAAGATGGACCAGCAGGCATGGTAACCATGGATGCTAATGAGACTGTGATTGAAATGATTGGCTGTGGAGTTCACACTGGAGAGGAGAGGCCTGACCAGACCATGAGAATAAGCAGGCTGAATGGTACAGGTGAGGTACCCCATAAAGGGGAAGAACACTTTTAGTGGTTGAGGTGGATCTTGTGGTCAAAGAAGAGATTTCAGTTTGAAATCTTAGAAGGGGAGCAATTCCCAGTGATGATGATGGCTAAATTTGAGTAAAAATAGAAGGCACCAAGTCATCTGACTTGGAGAATTCTGAGTCTTTGAGGAGTCTCACTTGTTTGGATGACTCATAGATGTGGCTTATGCATGTTACTGGCTTGGCAGCCCTTAGCATGTTACAGATAGGGATGATGATGCTAGATGGTAAACTTCAGGAGAGTTTGTTGGTTCACTTAAAGAATTTGCTTAACATGTGAGACAAAACTATTCAGCTGCCATTTAGCAATATTTAAGTGACTCAGGTTGGATGATGTTACTGTCCTCTGTCCTCAGGGAGCTAAAGGACTGTGGCAAAGCTTATAGGTTAGAAAGGCAAACATATAATTTGAATACAATATAGAAATAATAGAAATAACTACGCTAAGGTGGGAGTAATCAACCAGAGAGCGGTCATTACACTTGATCTGAATGATGACTCGCTGGGCTGGAAAGGATAATAAAGACATTTCAGGAAGAGGAAAGAACAATTGTAAAGATGCAGATACGTTTATTTCAAGAATACAAGTTAAAATTTAATTTCTTATTTATTGAAGGAGCCACAAATAATTTGCCTGGCTGAAGCATATGGTGTGTGGGGTGAAGTGATGAGGGATGAAGTTGGACAGAGAGGCAAGGAACAACTGGTACCCAACCTTGAGTGCCGTGCACAGGAACTTGGACATTTCCCTTTAGGCCAGTGGTCTTCAAAGAGGAATGTGGGCTTGCAAAGCATGAGAAGAAGAGAGGAAACTGAAACTTTTGTTTTTTTATGTCATCCTTTTAAATGTCAATTTTCTGTATATTATGTAATGGAACAGGAATTCATGCCTATGTCAGGGGTGCATGATCAAAAAGAGCTCAGAGGTTATTGCTGTAGCTGATAGAGTCCGGGCAGGGAGTGGGTTATCCCCGAGGGTTTCAATCGGGGTAGAAGGATCAGATTTGCATTTTAAAGCAAGTTTTCTGAAATCATATAGGAGATAGGTTAGAGAAGAGCAGGTCTAGATTAAAAGAGATCAGTTGGGAAACTATTAGATTTGAATTAAGGCATTGCTAGAATGGAGAGAAAGACACAGATTCAAGAAACTGAGTAGAATAAAAAATCACTATATTGTTCCTTTTTATTGCTGAATTAATACTTCATTGTATGAATAGACCCCATTTTGTTTATCCACTCACCAGCTGATGGACATTTGGATTGTTTCCAGGTTTTGCCTGTTTTGAATAATGCTGCCATCAACTTTCTTATGCAAGTCTTTGTGTTGACATACATTTTTACTTATCTTGGGTATATAGCTAAGACTAGAATATATGGATTATATGACAACTTTGTGTTTAACTTTTTGAGAAACTGCTGAACTGTGTTCTAGAATGGCTGTACCATTTTACGTTCCTGTCAGCAGTGTGTGAGGGCTGCGGTTTCTCCTCATCCCTGACAACACTAGTTAGCTCTTATGTTTAGGTCTATGATCCATTTTCAGTTAAGCCTTGTGTTCGTGTGAGTTGAAAGTCCACCTGCATTTTTTTACACATCGATGTTCAGTTGTCTCAGAACCATTTTTTGGCAGACCTTGGGGCTCAAGGCTGCACAGGCCCCAAGTCTCCCTCACAAGCCTCAGAACTATTTTTTGAAAAGAGCTTCCTTTCCGCATTGAATTGCTTTGGCACCTTTGTGGGAAACCAGTGACCATAATGTAAGAATTTTTTTCTGAACTCTCCACTCTGTTCCTTATTGCCAATGCCACACTGCCTTGACTACTGTAGCTTCGTAGTAAGATGTGAAATTGGGAAGTCTAAGTCCTCCAACCTAGTTCTTTTTAAAATTGGTTTGACTATTTAAGGTCCTTTGTCTTTCCATATAAATTTTAGGATCATTTTGACAATTCTAACAAAGAACAGAGCCTTCTGAGACTTTAATGGGGATGGTTGTGTTGCATGTATAGATCAATTTGGGGAAAGTTGTCATCTTAATGATAGTGAGTCTTTCAATCCACGAACATGGAATGTATCCCTATTTATTTAAGTCATCTTCAGTTTTTCTAAGCAGTTTTGTTGTTTTCAGTATGTAAATCTTAAATTTATTCCTTAATATTTCATTCTTATTGAGTGAATTTCATCAGGAGCATGTTAAATTTGCAGTGTCTGTAAGACGTTATAGGTGGAAGTGTCCAGTGGGCGGTTGAACCTCAGGAGAAAGATCTGAGCAAGATTTGAAAGTAGCCAGCATGTAGGTGGGAATGGAAGCCCGGGATTTGAATGACGTTGCCCACAAACAACAGGGCAGAATGAAAAAAAGATGACAATGCATAGAAATCTAGGAAGCACCAACATTCACCAGACAGGCACGAGAAGAGAGCTAGTTGCCGATAGGGGAGGCCAAGAGGCAAAGAGGAAAATGTGATAAGGAGAACATTTCAAGGAGATGTCAAGAAGCAGTGTCATATTGTTGTGGAGAAGGCAAACTGAAATATAGCCTGAGAAGCTAATGGGTGATCTTAATGAGGACACTTTCAGCAGCATGGTTTTGTGTATATGGGGGCTGGGGGTGGAAACCAGATGGCAGAGGATTGGAATGAGTGGACTGTTCTGCCTTGTTCACCATTGTGACTCCGGTGCTTGGCACTTTGGTGCTTATTAAATATTTAAATGAATGAGGAAGTAGAGACAATGCTTTCAAAAGCTAAGGCTAAAGGAAGGAAAGAAGAGTAGTTAGAGGAGAGAGTTAGGTTGAAGGAAGGATTTCTTTTTTTTGAATTTTGGGAGGAGGTTGAGTATATTTCTGTGAAAAAGGAACAGAAGCTGTAGAGAGGGAGAGGTTGAAGATACAGTGAGAGTGGCTGATTGATGGAGCTGTGATTCAGAGGGGACCAGCAGGAGTGGAATTTAGACCATACTATTTTCAAAAAGGAAAAGATTGTGGAGAGGTGTTTGTAACTATTAGAATTGGTGATTTAAGATACTTATTAAAAATATACAGCACATTCCAAGCCCCTGGTTAGTGTTGCTGAATTTGAAAAAACCTTTAGGCTAATGCTACATTTAAAATGAGGTGGGGGAAAATTGTAGATGCCTTGTGTGTTATGAAATGAACTATATTTTTAGTTTTTATATTACTACTTTCAAACAGCAAGATTTCATCTCTCTTTTGCTGTGTTACTAAAGCATCTTTGTACCTAAATGATAAATTCATATGGATTTAGTATATTTTCAGCCTTCCCTCCCCTCCATTTTGAGCTGCATTTGGTATGGTCCCAGACCGGTGCATACATCCTTGCACACTAGAGCCCCTGAGAGCTTGCATTTTGCTTTTATAGAGGCAGTAGATTCCAATGTATGTCTGCTTCAGCCATCAGCAAAAAACTAACAGGTTTACTACAGTTTCTTTGGAAAAACCTGCTTCTGGCTTCAGCCTCACTTCCTTTGTTCTACATCCCAGAAGATGCACGTGAGGGCAGCTGCCTGGTAACTGGAGGCTTCACTTGACCAGCACTGAGCTTCTGTTCACTCATTCAGGTCTCACATCCATGTCATCTCCAGGACTCACCGAAAATAGTCAGAGGGATCCCTGTAGGTGGAACTTTATTTTCTTTTTCCTTTGCTGCTTTCCTTTGAAATGTTTACTTCCATGCTTGGATACATTGCTGTATTTGCATGGTATGCAGATGATATATTATTAAAAAGCAGAAATTAAATTCCAACTTGACTTGAACCTACAAGCAGTGCATTTTTATGAGAGTATTATTAGTTTCTTTCTATTACCAACAAGTAATACTTACTAAATTAATACCTAAAATAAGTTTAAAATGTTGCATGGAAATGTAGGACTTTTTTTTTTTTTTATATAATATGTGTCTTCTCGTGCATCAGGTGAAATTCATCAAACTGACATTTTTTATGAAGCAATCTTTGTATTAAAAGATAAATATAAAATACCAGGAAAATAATGCTAGCTATTTGAATAATAAGTCCGGTGCAGCTCCATAAAACTAATTCAGCATCCCTTGCTGCTAGTATGTTCATTTTCCAAGAGGCAGTTAATAGAGTTAAATATGTGAGCCATATCCAAAGATAGTATAAAGTTAAAATTCATTCTATGGTACTATATGGGTTCATTTAAAATGGCTGATTTTCAATATGAATTTTGAAAAATGTCATAAAGCTTCATATAGTTTGAATATATATATATGTATATATATTCTTTTCATAATTTTATACAACTTCAGTGTATTCCTTATCTGTTAGCCAGAGGCTGTGGTTTTAATGACATCTCTGTGTGGTATTTATATATATATTAATATATATACAAGAATGTTGAAGTTGTGGAACTCACTGCAAAAAATACCTGAAAAAATAACTGTACATTTTTGTTGAGTAATTTATTGTACTATCCATGGGGGTGGTAACTAAGGAATAATTTTTAATAGTTACTGCATTTTTAAAAACTCCCTGTTATTTCTTTAAGTTGACATACGTTATGGCATGTTATATAGATCATGCCTTGTCAGGTGGAAGCCATTCTCTTTAAATGAAAAAAAAAAAAAAAAAATGAAAGAAGTACATGTTATCTCTCATCTATCTATCAAAGTTATTCTCTTTTTAATATTACAAATTTGAATAAGATATATCAAACTTAAATTAAGAGAAAAGTTCCTTCTTTGTGTCCCTCTCTCACGCCTGTATATGTATAACATAGCAAAACCCTGCAAGCTTAGACAGACATAGTAACAGAAGTAAAATAATAGCTCAGGAGTTAATTACAAAATTGGAGCATTAATGGAATCAGATTCTAACTAGAGGTTTTACCACATTCTTATTCATGATTAAGTGTTCAGGAAAAAACTTATCAGTGAGAACTGTGGCATTTATTTTTAAAGTATTTACTTACAGGGAATGTATAATAAATGACATATTTTCTCTCAGTCATTATCTTAAATAATGGTTCTAAGAGTAAAGATCTGCATATAGGTATAATCTGATATTCAATTTTAATATTTTAGATTATTCATCTAAGAAATTACTCCTTGAAAATCTTGATTTGTTGGTAAATACTCGCAAGATTTTTGAGGTGTCTGCTCATCTTTTTCTCATATATCAATATGTGTAAGTGTATATTCGTTTTTTTAAAAGCTGGTTTATATTTATGTAACAGTGTTTAAATAAAGTTAGTATCTATGTCCTGTAATACCAAAATATTTATATCTTGTCTGTTAATTTTGGCTCTAAGACAGTTTGTTTTTAAGACGTAGCTGATTCTTTATTCTAATACCCTGTCTTAAGTTGTCATACTGGGCATGACCTGAAATTCTCTAAGACGGTGTTCTATATTGAAGGGGAATTGGCACTTTAACAGCTTGTTTAGGTATTAAACTACATAAAAATAGAGCATCGAGATTAGGGTTGTGATGCTTAAATGTTACCTTTCTGGGATTTCTTGTAATGATTATATACCACCATTGTGTGATCAATAATTATAGCAATAGAGTGTTTTAGAAGTGAATCAGGACAACGTTTTGTTGTCTATCATAAATGTTTGGTATCATGAATAAATACAGCTATTCTGTTTCATTACCTTTTTGCTGGAACATGGTATAACTTGACAGCAAAAATTATACCTTTCAGAAAACTAAATTTTAAAACCACAAAAAGAAATCTTTGAAAATTTTAGCTGTCAGCCTTAACAAGAGAGTTTGTCTGTTGAATTCATATGGAGCTTCATGATTTTGTCTTAACTTTTTAGAGGTGTGTGCTTAAAAATTACCTGTGGTATCTTGAAGCTCTGCTGATTAAACTGTTGAAGGCAACTGTGATGGAGTTTGTACTTTTCTCAGAAGATTGGTAGTTGCCTAATGGTTTTTATAAACTTCTGGAGCAGGGGAGAAGTCAAGTGGCCACCTGAGCTGAGAAACTCTCACTCCTACTTAAATATTCATCTGGCTTTCCCTATAAAGGTATGCCCATAGCATAAATATAAGTATATGGGTAGGAGCAGTGACTCACACCTGTGATCTAAGCACTTTGGAAGGCCGAGGCAGGAGGATCACTTGAGGCCAGGAGTTTGAGACCAGTCCAGGGTAACATAGTGAGACCCCCCACTCTACAAAAAAATTTAAAAATTAGCCAGGCATGGTGGCATGCACCTGTAACCCTACCTACTTGAGAGGCTGAGATGGAAGGATCACTTGAGGCTCAGGAGTTTGAGGCTGCAGTGAGCTGTGATGGCACCACTGCATTCCAGCCTGGGCAACAGAGCCAGACCCTGTCTCTAAAATAAAATAAAATGAATAAGCATTTGAAATTTGGCTAATTTGTTTTTATTTAAGAAAGTAAATGGTGTTTACCCTAAGATAGGGGAAGTAACTAAAGAAGCATTGGAATAATATTGAACTATTTAATATCCTTTTGTATTCTTAAGAATCATTTAAAGTATTTGTATAAAAGAGTAGCATAGGATACTTATTAATATGCTATTCACTTTCAAGTCTCTAATTCCGGTTTTGAAAACCTATGAAATAAATACTGCAGTAGATAAAATGGAATTGAACAGTCAGAAACTTACTACATGAAGATGACTCATCAGTTCTAATTATGTTTCTTTTTAACTGAAAATGAAAGTATATGTAATAAGAATTATCATAGTAATTGCAATGATGTGATCAAAAAATAAATAACCACTGGGATTTTTTCTTTCATTTAGTAAAATTAATGTGGCACAGAATATCAGTCATACCATTATAGGTATATAAAGGTATATAAGTATAATTCTGCTTATTTCTATTAAAACTCTAATGAATTAATGAAAAGAAATTACTTATTAAGCATGTGCATGTGTTACTTCTGTACTTTGCATTTCATAGTTAGTACCACAGTATCTCAAATAGTATCAAAACAACCTTGTGAGATGAGAAAATTGAGACTTAAGTCACCCAGCTAGTAAGCATTTCAGCAGGGATTTAAACCCAGGAACGTCTGCCCTCAAAACCTGTGTTTTTCTCACTTCACCACAGGCATTCCTGGGAAGTGCTAAAACGTAAACAGTAGAATTTAGACAAGTTTTCACTTTCCATAGTGTTCAGTGTTCTTTATGTATTGCATTTATATCCAGTCCCTTTCCCCTATTCTCTTTCTATACCACAAACTTTGAGTAGCTAAGTAGCATATAGAGATTTCATCTTTAACTGTATTTGAACTGCTTCCTGGTCTTGCTGTGTAGTGCTCCTTTAATACAGGGCTATTCTAAGAATAAAAACCCAGTGTTTAAAAAAAAGATGCTGATTTATGCTGCAGAACCCTGGAAAGATTCCTCTGAATTTGGAGTGTGGGTTGAAGCTCAGGACAGGATTAGAAGAAAGACTAGTAAGGCCTCTAGTTCCCCTCTCCACACTGTGTCCCCCTTGGACAGGAAATATTTCACCATTCTTAAAGTCAAGTCTTCGCTATTGCAGATGCTGATTTCTGAGTAACAATTTTAAAAGAATTCCTGCCTGGAATTCACACCTGTAATCCCAACACTTTGTGGGGCCAAGGCAGGTGGATCACCTGAGGTCAGGAGTTCAAGAACAGCCTGGCCAACATGGTGAAACCCCGTCTCTACTAAAAATACAAAAATTAGGCGTGGTGTGCTCCTGTAGTCCTAGCTACTCTGGAGGCTGAGACAGGAGAATTGCTTGAATCTGGAAGGCAGAGGTTGCAGTGAGCCAAGATCTCACCACTGCACTCCAGCCTGGGTGACAGAGTGAGACTCCATCTCAAAAAACAAAACAAAACAAAACAAAAAACAGTCGGGCTCGGTGGCTCACACCTGTAATCCCAGCACTTTGAGAGGCCGAGACGGGTGGATCATGAGGTCAGGAGTTCGAGACCAGCCTGACCAAGATGGTGAAACCCTGTCTCTACTAAAAATACAGAAATTAGCCAGGCTTGGTGGCAGGTGCCTAATCCCAGCTACTCGAGAGGCTGAGACGGGAGAATTGTTTGGACCTGGGTGGCAGAGGTTGCAGAGAGCCAAGATGGTGCCACTGCCCTCCAGCCTAGGCCACAGAGTGAGACTCTATCTAAAAAAAAAAAAAAACAGAAAAAGAATTTCTGGCCGTCTCCCCTTTTCTACTTCTTTCTAGCCATTGTATCTTAGAAAAACTTTTGAAGTCCTGTCGTCTAGCACCTCGTCCCATGCAGAGTCCCTTTATGAGCAGTCCTGAAGGTGTTTATCTGGTATGTTGACAGTTCACACTCTCTACCAGCCTTCTAAGGCTTCAGAGTTGTAGTTCCTTGACCTTTTCTTTTTGTGGTAGCTGATTATAAATGCTTTATTCTCCTGGTCATTCTTGTCTAGACCCTTGCTAGTTTTCCAAAACCCCATATAAAAATGGTGTTTGTACCTGCATAGTCTTCTAGAAATGGTGACTGTGACCATAGCTTTTTAGTCACCTTTTCTGCCGGTCAGCTCATGTTTAACCACAATGCCTAGATCTTTTTAACATGAAAGTGCCCCTAGTCTTTATTTTAAAAATAATTATAAAAGCAGTGCATCCCCATTGAAGACAGGAAAATTTAAAAAGCTGCTGGGGAAAAAAATTGAATCACTAGTCTGCAATAGCCTCAAGCATTTTGAGGTTTATATACACACACACATATATGGGCATATCATCCAAAATTGGAGTAGCATACAAACAATTTTGTTTCCTGTTTTTTCCCCTTATGAAGTGAGCATTGCCTCATGTCATTAACATACTGTTTTCCTGTTGTTGGAAATCTAGGTAGTTGCCAGTTTTGTGCCAAGCATAACTTGTGCTATAATAAGCATCTCTATACGTACATAGATAGGGCCACAAATTTTTACAGCCTAAGGGTATTACATTTTTTAAGGCTCTTGGTGTGTATTCATCATTAGCTTTTTAGAAGGGTTGTGCCAGTTTATACTTTCATTAGCAATGTCTATGACTTTATCTATTTCATGGACCCTCACCTGAGTATTTTTTTCTTGTCTTTTCTAATATGATAGCAAAAATAAAATTTGATTATTGTTTACAGTGTGGCGGGAGGTAAAATGTGATTTATCAGCTTTTAATTGTTGTTGTCAACTGCTTTTGCTTCTGGCTGCTTTCAGTTGCAGTTTTAGTGTACTTGTAGATTTGAATGAAGGGGTTACATGTTAAGGGCTTCAAATTGTCATATTTATTGCAGATATTTATCTTCATCTAATTATTTGCCTTTTAATTTTGCATGGTTATTACACATAGAAGTTTAGTATTTTTATTCAAAATAATTGTTTTGCTTTTATTATTTTAATGGACACATAATTATACATATTTGTGTGGTACAGTGTAATGTTTTGATACATATATATAATGTGTAATGATTAAATCAGGATAATTAGCATATCTATCTCCTCAGATATTTCTTTGCATTGAGAACATTCCAAATTCACTCTTTTTTCTTCCTTTTTTTTTTTTTTTGAGAGGGAGTCTCACTCTGTCGCCCAGGCTGGAGTAGTGCAGTGGCATGATCTCGGCTCACCGCCGCCTCTGCCTCCTAGGTTCAAGCGATTCTCCTGCCTCAGCCTCCCAAGTAGCTGGGATTACAGGCGCCTGCCACCACGCCCGGCTAATTTTTGTATTTTTAGTAGAGACGGGGTTTCACCATGTTGGTGAGGCTGGTCTCAAACTCCTAACCTCAGGTGATCTGCCCACCTTGGCCTCCTAAAGTGCTGGGATTACAGGCATCAGCCACCGCACTCAGCCAAAATCCACTTTTATAGCTATTTGAAAATATACAATAAATTGTTATAATCACCCTGCAGTGCTATAGAACACAGGAACTTATTCCTCCTCCCTGTAATTTTGTATTTGTTAACCAACATCTGGCTAACTCTCCATTCCCAGCCTCTGGTAACCACTATTCTACTCTACTTCTATGCAGTCAAGTTTTTTAGCTTCCATATATGAGTGAGAATCTGTAATACTTGTCTTTCTGTGCCGAGCTTGTTTCACTTAATGTTTTACAGGCTCATCCATGTTGCTGAAAATGGTAGGATTTCGTTCTTTCTTATGGCTGAATAATATTCCATTGTGTATACATACCACATTTTCTTTATTCATTCATCTGTTGATAGACGTTTAGTTGATTCCATGTCTTGGCTTTTGTAAACAGTGCTGCAATAAACATGAGAGTGCAAGTATCTCATCAAAATACTGATTTTCTTTTCTTTGGGTAAATATCCAGTAGTGGGATTGCTGAATCATGTGGCAGTTCTGTTTTTAGTTTTTTGGGAAAACCTCCATACTGTTTTCCATAACGACTGAGCTAATTTACAGTCCAACCAACGGTGTCTAAGAGTTTCCCTTTCTCCACATCCTCACCAACACTTATCCTTTGTCTTTTTGATAATAGTCATTCTGACTGGTAGGAGATGATATCTCACTGTGGTTTTCATTTGCATTTCCCTGATGATTAGTGATGTTGAGCATTTTTTTTCATATACCTTTTGGGCATCAAATGAATATTTTTAAATGATATCTTCCATTGCTTTTCTGCATGGAAGATTCTCTCCCAATCCTAAGAAATAAATATTAGCTTGTTATTTCTTCCAGTTTTAATTCTAGTTTACTTATCACTTTACTTAATCTAGAATTCATTTTGATTTATGGCATGAAATGACCACTCAATATTTTGCCATATAAGTAATTAATTTTTCTAGTACCATGCAATAATTCCTTACTTTTCTCTCCCTCTGTTGCTGGAAAAAATGTAATTGGTTAAATTCTGTCCTGCCTGCATGGTGTATGCTCCTGAGCAGCTGAGAGTAGCTAGAAGAAAACATACATCCTTTCTTGAGTTCTCACTTCAGATGTTGTCCACAATTCACTAGAAAGCCTTGAGCCAGGCTGGCAATCCTGGTACATTCTCCTCTGCACACCAGGAGAATGCTCTTTTCTTGAACTGTGATGTCCCCTCCCTGATCCCATTCCTAATTGCTTTCCTCTGATTTCAGTGAGGAACTAGAAGCAGTCAGAAGAGAAGGGCTCTGTGCTCCTTGCACTAACGCCCCCTCCTTCCAGTGTCGGCTTGCTCTGGCTTCCTCCCTGACACTGTGGGGACAGTCCCTGCTTCCATAGCAAGGCCCTCAGTATAGGCACTGGATTCCTTCTTTCTCTCCTGCCTAAGTGCTTTACTCTGGCAGCGTTGCCCTCTCTCTCCTGCACCATCAGGCTCATTTCTCTGCAGAATCGTCTGGCAGTTATTCGTACTGTCCACATACTTCACTATTCTTTTCCTTAATCCCTTTTGTCTGTAAAAGTAAACACGTAACTAATAAAACTGACATTATCACCCAAATTATCTTGTCTACAATATCTTAGAAAACTACACTTCAGGACTAAGTCCGAGCTCTTTACCTTCCCACCGGAGATGTTGAAGTGCCTCTGGGGTTAATGCTTGGGCCTTTTCTCTCCTGCATTCTCATTCAGTTCCAAGACTTTAAATACCACCCAATGCTATTGGTTCCAATCCTGGCCTCACCCCTAAATTCTAGACTGGTTTATTCAACTCTCCGCTCAAGAGTCCTATGATGGTGCTCACAGGCATCTTAAACTCAACCTGTCAAAATCTGCAGTCTTGAGTCTCATCCTCCCTGCTTGTTGGCTCTTCTGTCTTCTCCGTTTCATTAGGTGATAGCGCTGTTCATCCCCAGGCTTAGGCTGTAAGAGATGTCAACAAAAATGCTGCTTGAGTCCGCTCTTGCCTTACACATCCAGTTCATCAGTAAATCCAGCCAGCGCTGCCCACAAACTGCCTCTCACCGTTTCTTCCTGTCTCCGCTACTACTGCCTACCCCGGTACCGTTGTCTCTCCTCTGGGCTGCCATGAGGGCCTCCTCCCTGGGCTTCCTGCCTCTGCACTCATCCTCCAGAGACAGCATCACCTTCTTGTGCCAAACTCTCTGTGGCCTCCCATCACATGTGGAATACCGCCCGAGTCCTGGGTTGCGAGGCCCTGCAGGGCCCAGCCCTTTGCTCCCTCTCTGGCCTTGGCTCCTCTGCTGCAACCCTCAGCCATCTTACTCCCTCCAGCAGGCCCATAGGCCCCACAGGCCTCCAGCTTTTCCCACCTCCTGTCCTGCTCTTCCTGTAGGTCATGGCCTGGCTCGTTCCCTTCTGCTGCTTTCTCAAGGCTCTCCACATTTTACGTTGTATATCATTCTCTCTCTCTCTTTACCTGGGTTTATTTTATTTGTGACCTGGATCCTCTTTTTTGTCTAAAATGTAAACCTAACATACATTTATCTGGGTTTGCTCTATCTGATGGGCCTAGAATAGTGATTGGCACAGCACCCAATAAATGTCTGTGTGGATGGAGTTCTATAACAGAGTTGTATCTCTTTGCTTTCTTCCAGTGGCTCTCCATTTCTTACAGCGGTGTCGCCTAAACATCAGTCATTTGAGCCTCACTTTCACAACCTTTTTTTTTTTTTTTTTTCAAAGACAGAGTCGTACTCTGTCGTTTAGGCTGGAATGCAGTGGTGCGATCTCGGCTCACTGCAACTTCCATCTCCTGGGTTCAAGCTATTCTTGTGCCTCAGCCTCCTGAGTAGCTGGAATTACAGGCACACACCTCCATGCCTAGCTAATTTTTAGTACAGACGGGGATTTTGCCACTTTGGCCAGGCTGATCTCGAACTTCTGGCCTTAAGTGATCTGCCCACCTCGGCCTCCCAAAGTGCTGGGATTACAGGCGTGAGCCACCACTACCAGCCGAAAATACATTTATTATTATAAATGGAAAACCAATATCATTTGACATGAGTAGAAGTTAATTGCAACCATAAGCCTGGCACGGCAGCTCTTGCCTGTAATCCCAGCACTTTGGCGGATCACCTGAGCTCAGGAGTTCAAGACCAGCCTGGCCAACATGGCAAAACCCCATCTTTACTAAGAAATACAAAAATTAGTTGGATGTGGCGATACATGCCTATAATCCCAGCTACTCGGGAGTCTGAGGCAGGAGAATCGCTTTAACCCGGAAGATGGAGGTTGCAGTGAGCCGAGATTGTCCCACTGTACTCCAGCCTGGGCAACAGAGCAAGACTCTGTCTCAAAAAAAAAAAAAAAAAAAAAAAAAGAAGTTAATAGCAACCATAAACACATAAAACTGCCCTTGCCCACCTAGATTGTCTTGCCTATAATATCTTAGAAAACTATGCTCCAGGATTAAGTCTAAGCTCTTTACCATAGTAGACAGAAGTCGTCCCGAGGGCCATGCTTGTGTCTCCTGCTCCTCTCTGTCTCACGGCTCGTGGGCCAGCGGCACGTAGCACATCTTGCATCAGCTTTTGTGCACGCCGACCCTTCTTCATGGAGTCCATTTCTTTACCCTCTTCCCCTCACAGGGCTATTTCCTGTTTGCCTCTGAAACTGTCCCATCTCTCCCTCTTCTGGGAGGTCCTCCTCAAAAGCTCGTGAGGCGCACCTCCCACATCTAGTCATCATACTAAGTTGTGGTTATCTGCACAGTGTTTTTTCCCCTTCCTGAGTATAATTTGCTGAGTATATCTCGGACCAGACAGTAGTTTGAAAAGTGTTTTTCTCATAAAACTCAAAGAGAAAACATACGTCACACTGAAAGCTGTTTTGGCCACCAGGTCCCACAGCTCTGGTAGCTACTTCTTTTCCAGGGGTCACTTTTTAGCAGTGACATTTTCACTGCAACTCTTGCTAATTCCATTAATTTGTCCCTTTGTGAGACAAAATGTCAGTTACAACTGGAAATGTTACCGTAAAATTAAAGAGAAGTTGTTCTGTGGTCTCTTGCCCATAGCAAGTGATTTTGGAAAATGTTGGCAACATGGTAGGGGATGAGTGGGGTATTTGGTTTTCTTTTTTGCTTTTTAGTTTCTCTCATATTCAGTCTGTTCCCAAATTGTCTTGTTTCAGCATTAATAATTACCTTCAGAGGATTTTGTCTTGTATTACACCCTAAATAACGCATTTGTTTTGTTTACTCAGACTTGTAGTAAGTAGGTTTATATTATATTACTGTATACCTTTTTTCCTTCAAATTTAACACTGCAATAGCCCAAATAAGTTTAAAAAAAAAAAAAAAAAAAAAAGGTTTTCTTGAAAGTCACACGCAGCTTTGCTTTCCTGTAGTGGATTTGGTTTGTGTAGAAGGAACAGAGTGAAAACATCACTGGTTTCTGTAATAGGACAGTTTGGGCTAGTATGGCAGTATCATGTGCTCTGTATTCAGAGAACATATAGCAGGAAATTATGTTTATGTTTGTGAAATAAATCTGTTTTCAACTCTCTGTTCAGAAAAAATTAGTACTGATAACTTTGTGGTGGAAAGCATTCAACCGTACTCAGAAACCTGTCACTCTTGTTATAGGGTTGGATTGAAGAATATTGGGAAAGCTGGGACACTTTGTTTTAATTGAGAGAAATATTAGAGGGTCTTACCGCCAGCTAATAAGTAGGTTTTTTTCATGTCCAAGTACTTCCAGAGAAACTCTTCCTTTGAATGGTTAGACACTTCACTATCCTCCTCTTCCTCCCCCACAAACGTTTTTTGAGCATTTGAGCAGAACAGCTTGCTGAGGGCAGTGCTCTGTGTGCTGAGGGATGTTTATTTCTGTGCACACTGGAGAGCGTGACAATAGATTCACTTTGAATAATTTTTGGTGAAAACAATATGCTCAGTGTGAACTGAAATAAATGAATGCAAGGCATCTAAAATTATATGGATGGTACTGTAAGTGTTTACCTCTAGATGCCAGAACCTTGACAGCTCCCTTGTGTGATAGTGTGCCCTTCCCTGCTTAGCCTCGCTTACTCTTCTGTCTAGGAGAGCCTCCTTTCCCCCAGGCAACTCCTGTATGTACTGAAATCTGGTGATCCATCTAGGAGAGACTTGTGTTTACTGTTCTTGCTGTCTACTGTGCCCCGTGCTAAGGATGTGAGATGAGTAAGGATACCTCCACCAGTGTTTGTGTCCTTAGCAGCTTTGTACCACTTTTCACACAGCAGGCCCTCAGTCAGTGCTTGTGGAAACCATCCATTTATGGAGCCTCTGCATTTTCTTTTCTTTTCTTTTCTTTTTTTTTTGCGGGGACAGAGTCTGGCCCTGTGACCAGGCTGGAGTGCAGTGGCGCGATCTTGGCTTACTGCAAGCTCCACCTCCCGGGTTCACACCATTCTCCTGCCTCAGCCCCCCCGAGTAGCTGGGACTACAGGCGCCCGCCACCACGCCCGGCTAATTTTTTGTATTTTTAGTAGAGACGGGGTTTCACCGTGTTAGCCAGGATGGTCTCGATCTCTTGACCTCGTGATCTGCCTGGCCTCGCACTCTCAAAAGTGCTGGGATTACAGGCTTGAGCCACCGTGCCCGGCAAGCCTCTGCATTTTCTCCTTGTAACTCTTTGTGTTTTGTTGGTGATGCAGAGAATCCACGTGGGTTCTGGTTTGTGTATGTGTTCTGATTCTGAAGATGTAAGCATCTCCCAAGACATGGTCTGTTTGTACCTGTGAAATACTTAACCATCTGGATTTACTGTCTTTTAACAAAGGAGAGTCTGGGTGCAGTGGTTCATGCCTGTAATCCCAACACTTTGGGAGGCAGAGGCAAGTGGATCATGAGGTCAGGAGTTGAAGACCAGCCTGGCCGACATGGTGAAACCCTGTCTCTACTAAAAATGCAACAGTTAGCCAGGCGTGGTGACGGGCACCTGTAATCCCAGCTGCTCCGGAGGCTGAGGCAGAGAATTGCTTGAACCAGGGAGGCAGAGGTTGCAGTGAGCCAAGATCGCACAACTGCTCTCCAGTCTGGGCAACAGAGCAAGACTCCTTGTCTCAAAAAACAAACAAACGAAAACAAAACAAAACAAAAAAAGCAAAGGAGCAGAGCTTCTCCTTTTTTTTTTGTTTTGAGACGGACTTTGTTCTTGTTGCCCAGGCTAAGCTCCTGACCTCAGGTGATCCACCTGCCTCGGGCTCCCAAAGTGCTGGGATTATAGACGTGAGCCACTGCGCCCGTGTCTTTTAAACAAAGGCTGCTCCTTTGTCTTTGAAAGTAGTGCTGGGAGCCTCTGTTCCTGTTGTTAAAGTTAATATTGCTTATAGACTGTACTCTGTTCTTCATTTTTAAGGATTTTCCAATGGACTCTTTACTGTAATTTATATAATCTCTTAATAGAGTTGATTAGCCCCAGAGATGTTATTGATTTGATAAATCAAATTGTTGAGTTTAAAATGGTCTTTGCTTGAGTTTTTTTCAATATATATCATGTATCAAAAATTTTCTCTATGGTGATAAAGATGGAAAAGAACAATGTCTACTTTAGTACACTAGTGTTGATCATTGCAATTTTCATGATTTTGATGTTGACTATAAAACATACCTGAAAAAACATGTAAGTGAACAGTAACTTTTGGTTACTGTAAAGATTAAACAAGGTTTAATCTTTAAACCATGTATTTTAGATTAACCCAAATATATGTGTACATATTAGGCAGTGTCACAGATGATTAAGAACATGGAATTCTAGGTGTGGTGGCTCATACCTGTAATCCCCATACTTTTGAAGGCCAAGGCAGGAGGATCGCCTGAGCCCAGGAGTTAGAGACCAGCCTGGGCAACAGAGTGAGACCTCATCTCTACAAATAATTTAAAAATTAGCTGGTTGTGGTGGTGCACACCTGTAATCCAAGCTCCTCCAGAGGCTGAGGTGGGAAGATCACTTATGTCAGGGAGGTTGAAGGTGTAGTGAGCCATGATCGCATCACTGCCCTCCAGCCTGGTCAACAGAGCAAGATTCTGTCTCTAGAAAAAGAAAAAAATAAGAACATGGAATCCAGAGCCAGATTGGGAGTGCTGAAATGCCAGTGTGGGTGTTATCTAATCTCTCTGAGCCTCAGTTCCCTCTCTGAAAAATGAAAATGATTAATAAGACCTACATCTTTGAATTGCTGTAAGGACTGCATTGATACACATAAAGGGTTTAGAACTGTGCCTGGTATTTAGTAGAAGTCCTGTATATAAGAGTAAGCTATTATTACTACAGAGACAAGCCGAACAGGTTAACTGACTTGTTTTCCATTGGGTTCTTGTCTTGTAATATATAAAGATAGAGGAACAACAAAAAATCAAGTTGAAACCTCCCCAGGTTACAGAACTGAGTTTTCTGTGCATAATGCATATGGAGGGGAGAAATCCACAACAACCATGAAAGGAAGAGCGTCACTCAGGCTGCTGAAAAGCTGTTAGACACCCTGGGTGGGTTTAACTCACCTTTATCACTTATAGCTGTATGTCCTTCGGCAAGTAACCTAACCTCTGAAGTCTGCTTGCTCAGCTATAAAATGGGAACAATAGTGGTTTTTTTCTTATTTGTATGAGAAAAAAATGAAATAACAGTGCTAGCAATACAATCAATAAATTTTAAGGTCTTTGTAATTATGAAGTCATGCTAATTATAATTCCTGTTTATGTGACTCCTAAATCTTTGATTAGCCACAGGCTGTCACTTTCTTTAATGAAAACAATAAATTAAGATAATTTATTACCTTATAAATTAAGATAGTTATTCACATGCAAATTGGCTTCAGAACTCAAACTTTGGTTTCAGAAACAGTTTATTAACAAATGTGCAATAGTAGAATTAAAGTAATTTTTGGGAAAATTTGAAAATATTTAGTTTTAGGATGAGCGCTAACTTTGAGATTTACGGATTTGTTCTCTTATTCCTCAAAGGTTTATTTTGTACCTAGTAAGTCTAAGTGCAGGATATAAAGATTAAGACCAAGTGTCTAGCCCCCAAGAAGTTCACAATGCAGTTGGAAGACAGTCAATAGTGACAGTACTATCAACTGACCCCTGGGGTTTGCTTGGGCTGATACAGGGTTGCAGTGGAGGCCTGCCAGAAGTGAACAGTGCCTAGAGGTAATGCATTGGACATCCTTGCAGTCACTTGTCACTAAACCTGTGGAATTCTGTGCATCTGTCTTGTGAATATGCAAGTATCTTGCAAAAGATCTCACTTGGCTACCGAAACCCCAGAGCAGTGGTTATTATAGTGAAACTAAAAGAAGGCGGGAGAGAGGAACAGAGGGAAGGAAAACTCTTCATGGATCTGTGATTTACGGTCTTTAAAGAGATTAATGTGAGGTTTAATGTGACAGGTGATATACTTGTTCAATCTTTTAATTGAGACTGACAGTTCTTTGAATGAACTTGAACTGTGACAGCCAAAATCTTTTCTTTAATCTATAGGCAGTTAAAAGCTTTATTTTCCCTTTTTGTTACAGGAGTTTCTAAATATGTACAACAATAAAGAGAATAAGTAGTACAATGGACTTCCATGTCCCCATCATCCAGATTCAGCAATCAACAAATGGCCAGCGGAAGGTCTTCTGGACCTCTGCCTGTGCCCTTTCCACCTCGGTATTTTAAAACTGATTCCATATGCCATGTCATTTCCTCTGCAAATATCTCATGTAGACCTCTAACAAAATAAGACTGTTTTAAACATAACCACAATGCCATTATTATTCCTAAAAATAACATAATTATTATAATTTTTAATGCCATTAACATAGATATTTTAATGTTAGGTTTGTTCGATTAATGAGTGAAATAGATGTTAAACCATATATTTCTGTAATACCTAGTTTACTAATTTTTGATTTTCTAAGTATGTGGTTTTGAATTAGTCTTTATTTTCCTGTTGTCTACTATTTAGTTAACACACCACCTTAGTTTACATTCAAATGTTATTCAAATATTATTTTTTATCAAAAACTTTTACCCCCTTTAAGTGAAAATTTACAAAAAGCTGTGAGTATAATTAGCTTATTTTTAAGCACTCCCAGAAAGAACAGAGTGATGTAAACAAAAATTATCTGAAGAGAAATTTGAAGGAAAGTGACTTTATTGCAGTGAACAGTTTGCAGTACAGGGAGACACAGCCTTTGTTGTAAAACGAAGGTGGGGTTTGGGTTTTATAACAAAAGTTTCACCCTGGTTCCCAGCCAGGTTCATTTATGCAAATGCAGGATTCAGACTTGCTTAGTTACAACTGGTTGATATAGCTGAGTTCTGATGGGTTCGTTCAGGTGAGCTCTGAAAGTTTCAAAGTTGAACAGAGGTGTGGGTTTTTGGAGAACTCAGAGTACATGTGTGACTGCTAGTCAGCAAACGGCTGCTTGACTGTGTATTAAATGTAACCCAATTAGGTACTTAGGATCCATCTTGAAGCATTGGCTCTTTCAGGTTCACATTTGTTCACACTAATAACTTTAGAAAGTAAAGATGACCGGGCGCGGTGGCTCAAGCCTGTAGTCCCAGCACTTTGGGAGGCCGAGACGGGCGGATCACGAGGTCGGGAGATCGAGACCATCCTGGCTAACACGGTGAAACCCCGTCTCTACTAAAAAAATACAAAAAACTAGCCGGGCGTGGTGGCGGGCGCCTGTAGTCCCAGCTACTCGGGAGGCTGAGGCGAGAATGGCGTGAACCCGGGAGGCGGAGCTTGCAGTGAGCTGATATCCGGCCACTGCACTCTAGCCTGGGCGACCCAGCGAGACTCCGTCTCAAAAAAAAAAAAAGAAAGTAAAGAGTTTACTCTGCAAACAGAATGGGCATGTCTTATGGATTTGCTGGAAGAGGTAAGATTTATTTATTTATTTGTTTGTTTGTTTGTTTGAGACAAAGTCTTCCTCTTGTCCCCCAGGCTGGAGTGCAATGGCACAATCTCGGCTCACTGCAACCTCCGCCTTCCAGGTTCAAGGGGTTCTCCTGCCTCAGCCTCCCAAGTAGCTGGGATTACAGGGACCTACCACCACGCCCGGGTTATTTTTGTATTTTTAGTAGAGATGGGGTTTCACCATGATGGCCAGGCTGGTCTCGAACTCCTGACCTCAGGTGATCTGCCTGCCTCAGCCTCCCAAAGTGCTGGGATTACAGGGGTGAGCCACCACGCTTGGCCAAGGTTTAATTTTTTATCTGCCGGTGAGTTTTCTGTTACAAGGTGGAGTTTTTGGTTCTTGCCCAGAGAGGAAAAGGGAGGCAGGTACAAAAATAGGGGATTATTATAGTAGTTAGTTCATTGCTCTTACATGAGTTGACAAAACAACACATTTTCAGGTTCCTCTTTTTTATCCCCCTTTTGTTCTCTGGAGCAGCAAGGTTAGGCTAATGAGCAGAACTGTTTTTGGTTATTTTTAAAATTTTTCAAAATCAGGCTATATATGTTACACAAAAATTTCAGTCGTTTCCTATTTGCTATCTCGAATTGCTTTAATATGTTACAGTGTGAAATATCGCTAAACACATTTGCTCCTTGTATAACAGAAACGCTATACCAACTTCACACTGCAAGTTTTCTTTAGGTGGTATCTTAGACACCTCATTCCACTGTTTGAGAATATTTTTTATTAACCTCTATTACTACAAATATGTATAATTGATTTTTAATACATTTGTTTAATTTGTTTCTGCTAATAACATGGTTTTCTGTTTTTTTTAATTTTTAAATTTATTTTGTGTATGGTTTTTGGTACCTGATTTTCTAACTGCAGTGTTCTATTGAGTCTTCCTGTGTTTGAGGATGCAGAATGGAAAAAAAATGGTTTAATTATCTAAGGCTTTTCAGATTAAGATACCCTTATGACATGTGCAAGAGACGGGAGATACAGCCTCAAATTTAAGTTTACATTTAAAATGGAGGAAAAATTGGGCTGCTGCACTTGTAATGTAATTAGTTCTGAAAGTTTTACAGTATTATAGTAAACATTTGCATTTTTGTAGCATTGTGCAATAAAATCTGAAACTGCCTTTTTTCTTGTACATCTCTGTTTTCTAGTCAGGGCGTAAAAAATGTTTAAAAACTCTATAATGTTAACAGCATGCCAGTTGATCTAAGAGGAAGGGATATTTTGGTTAATAGTCTATTCAACACATCCAATAAAAACATGAAAAAGCCCAAAGAAAGCATTCTGTACATCACAATGTATTATTGAATAGAACTGGCTCTTGCAGAAAGTGAATTAAACCCCAGATCTTTTAAGTCTTTATTTGAAAATATGAAGTCTATTTTCTTTCTTTCTTTTTTTTTTGAGATGAAGTCTTGCTCTGTCGCCCAGGCTGGAGTATGGAGCGCAGTGGCTCATTGCAAGCTCTGCCTCCCAGGTTCACGCCATTCTCCTGCCTCAGCCTCCTGAGTAGCTGGGACTACAGGCATGCGCCACCAGGTCCAGCTAATTTTTTTTGTATTTTTAGTAGAGACAGAGTTTCACCGTGTGTTAGCCAGGATGCTCTCGATCTCTTGACCTCGTGATCCTCCTGCCTCGGCCTCCCAAAGTGCTGGGATTACAGGCTTGAGCCACCACGCCCGGCTTTCTATGAAGTCTGTTTTCATGAGAGTGTCTTTGGCAGGGTGCGATTGTGTGTGGAGGTGGGTGTTCTTTTTGTTGTTCTTTTGTATCAATTTCAGTTTCAATTTTTAGCTTCTTCCAAAAGATTATATTCAGTAAATTAGGAATTGATTTTGTCAATCTCTAGACCAGAGTAGATCACATTGCTAAAATATATTTGCACAAAATTATGGAGAGTATAGTATAGGGATGAAGACTTGTGATAACTTTCCTCACCCTTCATAAGGGTCATGGCCAACAGTCCTGTAACAAAAGACAGGTTAGCAAAAGAAAAACATAACAAATGTATTTAATCAGAGTTTTCTACAACATGGGAGCTTTCAGAAATGAAGATCCAAAGACCCAGATAAAACTGTCTATTTTTATACTTAGTTTCAATGAAGAATGGACAGCTGTGTAGAAATATGATTGGACAAAAGGGTATGATCTAATGGTAGTAACTGAGAGATGAAACCCCACAAGGCCTGTCTGTTCAGATTCTTGGCCTCACGATATAGCAGTCCTTCCTCCCAGGTATAGGGCAGGACCCCTGTGGAATAATGGTCTTGAAGGGAGAAAGAAGAGAGTAACCTTTCTAGGTTTTATAGCTTCCTTTGGGGGAAGAGGAGTTCTAGTGCCTGTGACCAGCTTTGGGGAAGAGGAATTCTGATTTCTGTAACTTGCTTTGCAGGAGGAAGAAGGGCCGGAGACAGAAGGGCAGGAGAAGGTCATAGATAACTTGCTTCTTAGGCCCTTCCAATGTCCTTCACTGTAAAGTATTCAGCATGTCAAAGTGCTATGCTTTGGGCCAGGCACGGTGGCTCACGCCTGTAATCCCAACACTTTGGAAGGCCGAGGTGGATGGACGAGGTCAAGAGATTGAGACCATCCTAGCCGACATAGTGAAACCCTGTCTCTACTAAAATTACAAAAATTAGCTGGGCATGGTGGTGGGCACCTGTAATCCCGGCTACTCAGGAGCCTGAGGCAGGAGAATCACTTGAACCTGGGAGGCAGAGGTTACAGTGAGCCGAGATCACACCACCACACTCCACCTTGGGCAACAGAGTAAGACTAAGTCTCAAAAAAAAAAAAAAAAAAAAGGAGTGCTATGCTTTGGAGTATTGTTTCTGAGCCTCAACATTAGCCATGTGTGTTTCCTTTTCAGATCTTTAAGCTAAAATTAATTACTTGGATTTACTCGTACGTTGTAAATGTATTTTATAGAAAGTACAGGCTCTTTGGAGATGCTGTGGGTGATACGGTTTTGTATTTCTAATTTTGCTGTATATTTGAAGTGTCAAAGTAAAACCAGATTATTTACATATTGGTGTCTGTAAAGGTTTCCCAAATGAAAATTAGGTTTTTAAAAAATGAATTCTAGCCTGGGCAACATGGTGAAACTCCATCCCTACAAAAAAATAAAAAAACTAGCCAGGCATGGTGGCATGCACCTGTAGTCCCAGCTACCTGGGAGATTGCAGTGGGTGGATGGCCTGAGCCTGGGAGCTGGAAGCTGCAGTGAGCCGATGACAGACCACTGCACTCCAGCCTGGGCGGCAGAGCAAGACCCTGTCTAAAAACAAAAACAAAAAAACAATTTCTGTCTGAGTTACTGTTTGCTGATTCAATAAGGATTTGTGCCTGTTGTGCCTGTTTCCTTTGTTAAGCATTGGGGATTCGCAATTGGAAAGATTCTTACCCTCAAGAAGCTGGCAGTCTGCAAGGAAGAGACAGAAAAACAGTAAGATAGTTGCTTTAATGAGAGTATATACATGTGCATTTAGGAACAGAAATGAGTCTCTCAGTCCTCTTGGCAGTGTTGGGAAAGGTGCTTTGATGAGTGTGGGTAAATGGTCATTTTTGTTTCTGTAAACTTTAACAAAAAGTAAATCATAGAATGTGGTGTTGATTGTCCACTGTATGCCAGGCACTGTGCTGGTTGGCAGGTCTATCCCTGTGTAGTAGGTATACATTTTAACATGTGTACAGACACACATAGATGTATGTCCACACAGGTATATATATGCATGCACATACACAGAGAAGGGGTGAGAGGGCGGGAGGAGGGAAGAGTGAGGTGGGCGGACACCTTCATGGAGTTTTGTCTAGTGAGAAGAGGGAGTTTACAAGCAGTAATCAGCATTATCACAGGGACATAATTTACCAAGGAGTATAGAAAGGGCAGGGACTACCTGACGTGGTGACTATTAAGTCTGAAACTGAAGGACAAAAAAAGAGACCACCAATAGGAGTAAGGAGGGGCACGAAATGTCTGTGCAGAAGGAACTATGTGTTCAGAGGTTCTCAGGAAGCAAAGAACTTGGCAGGTGTGAGACAACTGAAAGAAGGCCTCTGTGGCTGGAATGCGGCGAGGCTGGAGAAGTTAGCAGAAGCCAGTGTGACTGTAACAGGTCTGTTGCTTAAGGCATGGCATGTCACGACACTGACACCAAGGCTTTCAGTGGAGAAGGAATTTAGTAATTATAGGGCAGCTGAAAGAGGAGATGGGAGGAAACCGCACATCGCCTCCCTGAGGAGTTTGGGTCTAGAGATGTTAAGGGGTTTGGAGTGGGCTGTTGTCTGGGGATCATTGATTGGTTGAAGAGTGCAGGGTGAAGTCATAGGACGGGAGATGGAACTGCATGCTTACGCTTTTTTCGTTCCTGTGGGGGGGTCTTAACCGGTTGACTTCAGCTGTACCGCTGTAATTCAGGGTCTGAAGAACATCTTAAGCAATTCTTTAAAAAGTTTATCATTCTAATGTCAGCGATCCTATCTGTGGGAAGAGTGGGGATGCAATTGATTCTTAAACAAAAGCCTTATGATTCTAAGGTCAGATATCCTATTTAGAGGAACAGTGGGGAGGCAGATGGTCAGTGTCTAGTGCTATATGATTTTTGGTTACGAGGAAATGGGCCAAAGTACAGCCTGATTAAAGTTTAATTATAACCGTATTTCTGCCCAGAACTTGGCACATAATTCTTGTTAGCCTGTGAGGATGGTTTCACTAGATCTCAAAGAGCTTCGTAAGGGGAAAACAGTACAGTTGACTCTTGAACAACACAGGGGTTGAGGGGACTGACCCCATTCCCAAAGGCAAATGGATATGTTCGCATAACTTTTGACTCCCCAAAAACTTAACTACTGATAGCCTACTGTTGAGCAGAAGCCTTACCATTAACATAAACAGCTGATTAACATGTATTTGGTATGTCATAAGTATAATATGCTATATTCTCACAATAAAGCAAGCTAGAGAAAATAAAATGTAACTAAGAAAATTATAAGGACAAAAAAATTTACTATTCATTAAGCAGAAATGGACCATTATGAAGATCTTCATCCTCATCGTTTTCACATTGAGTAAGAGGAGGAGGAGTTGGTCTTGCTGACTCAGGGGTGGCAAAGGTGGAGGAGGTGGAAGGAGAGGCAGGCACACTTGATGTACTTCTATTGAAAAAAAAATTCATGTATAAATGGACCTGCCCAGCTCAAATCCATGTTCAAGGGTCAACGGTAGTATCTTTTCCTTTTCCATGACAAAGTGGCTGAGACTCCTAAAACAAAAGCAGATTAACAAAAGAAAAGCATAGACATTTATTTAATATAAGTTTTACATGACATGGGAACCTTCAGAAATGAAGATAGAAATAAACAGGGACACCTGTGTATTTTTATGTTAACTTTGATGAAGAGTGGAGATTCACGGAGAAATATGATTGGAGGACGAAAGGATTATCTCTAAAATTCTTTCAGTAATAAATGGGAGTAGGGGGAACTTAGGAAGACCTGTCTAGATTCTTTTCTTCAGGGATAGGAACATTCCTTTATTCCAGGTATACAGAAGATACCTCTCTGAAGAGGGTCTTGGACCTACTTTAGGGGAAAGTTAGAGAATTATTTTATGGACTGCTTCAGAGGGAAAGGGCAGAGAAGGTGAGAGTGGCCTTCCTGATTCTGCTGTTTTCTCAAATGCAAGGTGTACCTTATTTCAGGGCAGCATGTCCTGAACTCCATCAGGGGCTTAATGATAATATTATACATATATTATCATTAATCCTCACAGCAACCTGTACTGTTCTTGTTCCTATTTTACTGAACTGGAGAGATTTTAAGTAACTTTCCAAAATTACCCAGCTAGTAAGTGGTGAAGCAGGAGTTTGAACATTATTGTTTTGTCGGTGAAATAATCCAACTTCATAAAATATTTTAAGAGGTTTGTTCTGAGCCAAATATGAGTGACCATGGCCTGAAACACAGTCTCAAGAGGTCTTGAGGACATGTGCCCAAAGTGGTTGGCTTACAGCTTGATTTTATACATTTTAGGGAAAAATAAGGCATCAATCAATACATGTGAGGTGTACATTGGTTTGATCCAGAAAGATGGGACAACATGAAGCAAGGGGGCTTACAGGTCATACATGAATTGTACGATTTTCTGGTTGGCAATTGGTTGAAAGAGTTATTATCTAAAGGAGTATCTGGGTTAAGATAAGGGGTTGTGGAGACCAAGGGTTTTTTTTATTTTTATTTTTATTTTTTTTTAAGAGACAGGATCTGGCTGTGTCACCCAGGCTAAAGTGCAGTGGTGTAATCATAGCTCACTGTAGCCTCAAACTCCTGGGCTTAAGCGATCCTCCCACCTCAGCCTCCTGAGTAGCTGGGACTACAGGCACTTGCCACCATACCCATCTAATTTTTTTTTTTTTTTTTTTTTTTTAGAGACGGGATCTCACTGTGTTGCCCAGGCTTGTTTTGAACTCCTGGCCTCAAGCAGTCCTCTGGCCTAAGCCTCCCAAAGTGTTGAGATTACAGGCATGAGCCCCTGCACTCAGCCCACTCAGCCTAAGGTTCTTAGTGTTTAGATGGAGACTCATAGGTGGCCACCCTTAGAGATGACAATAGATGGCAAAAGTTTCCATTTAGACCTTTAAAAGGTGCTATACTCTCAGTTAATCTCTTCAGGATTGGGAGGGCCTGGAAGGGGAAAGACCTAGTTATGTTAATAGAGATACATTCAGGCTGGGTGTAGTGGCTCACACCTGTAATCCCAGCACTTTGGGAGGCTGAGGTGGGCAAATCACCTGAGGTTAGGAGTTCAACACCAGCCTGGCCAACATGGCGAAACCACGTCTGTACTAAAAATACAAAAGTTAGGCAGGGTGATGGGTGCCTGTAATCCCAGCTACTCAGGAGGCTGAGGCAGGGGAATTGCTTGAATCCAGGAGGTGTAGGTTGCAGTGAGCCGAGATTGTGCCACTGCACTTAAGCCTGGATGACAGAGAGAGACTTCGTCTCAAAAACAAAAAGATTCATTCCAGATGCAAATTTTCCCCCACAAAAGGTGGCTTTGCAGGGTCATTTCAAAATACATCAAAGAAACATATTTGAGGGTAAAACATTTTATTTCCTTCTTTATCTGTCATGTAAGGTTATGCTAGAGTCAGGTTGGAGTTGGTATCTTATTGCTATAAAGTCTGTTCTGTCTCTTTTAGGATCTGTGTTTTAAAGTTAGTGCTGGTCAGTCTGTCTGAACTCCAGAATGAAGATGGTATGATGAGGCATGCCTGACCCCCTCTTCCCATGGTGGCCTAAACTAGCCTTTCAGGTTTCTTTGGAATCCCCTTGGCTGAGAAGGTGGATCCATTCAATTATTTGGGGGGCTTAGAATTTTATATATCAGTCTTGGCTTTAGAGCTTGTGATCTTTCTACTATATGAGGCTGCCTGTAAGAAGCAAAATGCTTGTAGAGGACTCTGTATTTCTCCTCTGAATGTTTAATATGCTTAACACTTCACAACAAGTGCTAGCAAGGAACTACGTGGTCACATGAGATTTTTGTTTTCAAACAGTTTTATTGAGATGTAATCTATAAGCCATAAATTTTCCCATTCTAAGTGTATCATTCAGTGATTTTTTAGTAAATTTAAGGAGTTGTGCAGTCATCACCACAATCCAGTTTTATAATATTGCATCACCCCAAAAAGATTCCTTTCTGCTAAGTTTCAGTCAATCCCAGCTCCCAACCCCAGCCCCAGACAAGCATAGCCAACTTTGTCTCTATAGATTTGCCTTTTCTAGACATTTCATATAAATGTCCAGAATCCTATGTTATGTGTAGTCTTTTATATTTGGCTTCTTTCACTTAGCATAATATTTTCTAGATTCATCCATATTATAGACTATATCAGTACTTCATTGTTTTTTTATTGCTGATAGTTTCCATTGTATGAATATATAACATTGTATTTATCCATTCCCCAGTTGATGGACATTTGGATTGTTTTCAGTTTGGGGCTATTAAGAATAGTACTACTGTAAACATTCCTGTGCAAGCCTTTGTGTGGACATGTTTTCATCCTCTTGCATAGGTTCCTAGGAGTAGAATTGCTGGATTGTATGATAAGTTTATGTTTAACTTTTCAAAGAAATTGACAAACTATTTTCCAGAGTGACTTTGCAATTTTACATTCCTTCCGGCAGTGTATTAGGGTTTCAGTTTCTCCTCATCCTTGCCTACACTTATTGTTTGTCTTTTTTAATATAGCCATTGTAGTAGATGTGACGTGGTATCCCATGTAATTTTGTCTTTTTTATTTGCCTGAGACAGGGTCTTGCTCTGTAACCCGGGCTACGGTGCACTGCGCCGTCTCTGCTCACTGAAGCCTTAACCTCCTGAGCTCAAGTGATCCCCCCACCTCAGCCTCCTGAGTAGCTAGGACTACAGGCACACACAACCATGCCCGGCTAATTTTGTTTCCTTTTTGTAGAGACGGTGTCTCACTGTATTGCCTAGGCTGGTCTCAAACTCTTGGGCTCAAGAGAGCTGCCCATCTTGGCCTACCAAAGTGCTAGGATTACAGGCATGAGCCACTTTGCCCAGCCATGTGATTTTGATTTGTACTTCTGTGATAACTAATGATGTTGAGCATCTTTTTTCATATGTTTCTTAGCCATGTATGTATCTTCTTTGGTAAAATGACTATTGAAATATTGAAATATTTTGCCTATTTCTTAGGCCGGACACGGTGGCTCACGCTTGTAATCACAGCACTTTGGGAGTCTGAGGCGGGCAGATCACCTGAGGTCAGGAGTTCAAGACCAGCCCGGCCAACCTGGTAAAACCCTGTCTCTACTAAAAATACAAAAATTAGCCAGGAGTGGTAGTGCACGCCTGTAATCCCAGCTACTTGGAAGGCTGAGGTGTGAGAATCGCTTGAACCCATGAGGTAGAGGCTGCAGTGAGCGGAGATCGTGCGACTATACTTTAACCTAGGCAACAGAGTGAGAACCTGTCTCAAAAAAACAGAAAAAAAAAAAAAAAGGAAAAAATTTTTTGGTTTGTCTTATTATTGAGTTGAGTTTTTAAAAATTTATTTTGTGTAAGTTCTTTATCAGATATGTGATTTACAGTATTTTCTCCCAACTTGTGCATTTTCATTTTCTCAATATATTTTGAAGGGCAAAAGTGTAACAGTAGTAGGTTCCTTGACCGATGTACACGGCAAGTCAATATACCGAGACACCGAGTTACAGCAGAAAATGGTTTACTTGTGAAGCCACTAAATGAGGAGGAAACCTCAGAGGAGTCTCCCTGGGGAGTTTGGGGCTAGGGTTCTTTTTTTTTTTTTTTGAGACTTAGTTTCACTCTTGTTGCCTAGGCTGGAGTGGCACGATCTCAGCTCACTGCAACCTCCACCTCCCGAGTTCAAGTGATTGTCCTGCCCCAACCTCGTTAGTAGCTGGGATTACAGGCATGTGCCAGCACGCCTGGCTAATTTTTGTATTTTTAGAAGAGACGGGGTTTCACCATGTTGGTCAGGCTGGTCTCGAACTCCTGACCTCAGGTATTCCATCCTGGGAACCTCAGCCCAGCCTCGACCTCTCAAAGTGCTGGGATTGCAGGCGTGAGCCACCGTGCCCAGCCGGGGCCAGGGTTCTTAAGGGTTTTGGAGTGCACCAAATGTAGAGATCATTGATTAGTCAAAGAGTGCAGAGTGAAGTTATGGGACAGAGAGATGAAGAAACTATATTCTCATGTTGATTTGGTTCTTCTATGGGGATCTTCAAGCTGGTTGGCCTCAGCTGTTCCACTGGAATTCAGGATTTGCTTAAGGAATTCTTAAACAAAAGCCTTATGATTCTAACCTCAGAGATCCTGTCTATAGGAACAATGGGGATACAGATGGTCAGTATCTAATGTTATGTGACATTAGGTTTTAAGGAAGTGGCTTAAGGTACAGCCTAATTAATGCTTAATTATAACTATATTTCTGTCCAGAATTCTTGTTAACCTTGTGAAGATGGCTTTAAAAATTTTTAATTTTGATGAAGTCCGTTTTATTTTCTTTTTTATGAATTATGTTTTTGCTGTCATATTCAAGAACCCTTTGCCTAACCTGAGGACATGAAGATTTTCTCCTGTTTTCTTCAGAACTTTCAAATGAGGTTCTGTAATAGGTTGGGTTTCACTTAATTAGGAAGGTCATAAAATTCTTCTGAGGAAGTGGTACTTTAGCTGAGATCTGAAAGCTGAGTAGGAGGTAAGGTGGAAGGGAAGAAATTCCAGCCAGAGGGAAGAGCATGTGTAGGTGGGATTATGGCCAGTATGAAGAGCTAGAAGCAGGTTGTGAAGGCTGCAGTGGAGTGCATCTTCTGGTTCCCAGTGAAACTCAATTATGCCGTGTGAAGCAATCTTGCTACAGTGTAGTCTCAGGGAAGGCTTTTAATAAGCAACGGAAACATGATCAGATGTGCTTTCTAGAAAAGTCACTCTGGCTGCTGTGTGGAAACAGCTTGGAAGGTGGCCAGTATGGATTTGGAGTGACCAGGTAGGAGGCTGTTGGCCAGTTAGTGAGAAACGATGGCAGCTGGGACCCAGGGGAGTTACGCAACTAGAGAATATTAGGGACAGTTGAGAGTCTGCCTGCCTTGCATACTGCGTGGTGAGAGATTATGGCCTGCATAATTTAGGAGATTGTAATAAGGGCGATTATGCTAGTTTCTATGGCTTCGACTCCATTCCCCAGCACACTTCTCTCTTTTGTTCTGCTCATTGAGTTTTCCTCACCAGAAAGAGATAGTCTTAATAGCCTAGACACAGCAATTTAAACATTTTCAGTGCTTTCCTCCTCCTCCATAAGACTTTGGGAAAAAATGGAAAGCAAGTTATCCATACATCCATTTGGGATTTCTAAGCTAATGGTGAGAAGTGTCTTGCTCAGAAAACTAAAACATTTATTATGTTTACTAAGTGTTTCCATTCTGTGCATGTGATACCTAGGAACATGTTTTCTTTTTATCAGTTTTCTGAAGTGTACAGAAAGTCAAAGGTTTCTCAGTTTAGATCATAGAGAAACAGATAAATAAATTCTGCTATAAATTATGAAAAAAGCACAATGTGATATTGTTACCAGAAAGGGGTCCTGAACCAGACCCCAAGAGAGGATACTTGGATCTTGTGCAAGAAAGAATTCAAGGCAAGTTCATAAAGTGAACCCAAGTTTGTTAGAGAAGTAAATAAACAAAGAATGGCTACACCATAGACATAGCAGCCCTGAGGACGGCTGGTTGGCTGTTTTTATGGTTATTTCTTGATCATATGCTAAACAAGGGGTGGATTATTCATGAGTTTTCCAGGAAAGGGGTTGGGATTTCCTGGAACTGAGGCATATCCTCCCTTTTTCAGACCATATAGAGTAACTTCTGGACATAGTCCTGGCATTTGTAAAATGTCATGGGACTGCTGGAAGTGTCTTTTAGCATGCTAATACATTACAATAAATGTATAATGAGCAGTGAGGATGACCAGAGGTCACTTTCATCAACATCCTGGTTTTGATGGGTTTTGACTGGCTTCTTTACTGCATCCTGTTTTATCAATAGAGTCTTTGTGACCTGTGTCTTCTGATACCAGTTTTGCCGACCTCCTATCTCATGGTATGACTAAGAATGCCTAACCTCCTGAGAATGCAGCCCAGCAGGTCATTTTACCCAGCCCCTATTCAAGATGGAGTTGCTGTGGTTCAAACACCTCTGACATATTTTCCCCTTCCCTTTTACAAGGAAATTTTAATTCTAAGGGTTGTAGAGGGATGAAGATCCATCTTCTCTTCTTTGGGCTGAATAGGGGTGATGATATTCCCGCCCAACTATTAGGGTCTCTTGTATTCATGGTAGAGAGGTGCTTGGTCAGAAAGCATCCGTATGGTGAGGGCCGTTCATAACTCTGAGTTCCGACAAAAGGTGATATTTGGAAGACTAATAAGTGTTCAATTTAAGAAAATATTGAGTAAACTTATCCTGCATTCCTACACAAAGAGCACAGTGACAATATATTCCACAAAAGTAAAGCAAAATAAGTAAAATTATCTCAAGTAAACTAAATAAGAAGGCTTTCCACGAACTGGGCAATTGTTGGAACTAAGCTGACTTGGAGTGGCTAGCTGATCCTAATGTGCCCAGAATTATAATATTGATCCAGATTTTTACATTACCTATCCCTCTTGTTTCTTCTGAGCTGCATCCAGACATCACTGGTTGGTTCACAGGAATAAGCTGGGTCAGTCTAAATTGCAGGAAAAACCTCAAAAACAACAGACAAGACTCGATTCTAGTAACAGGTGTACTATAGTTACTGAAACATAATTTTTCTCTCTCCAGTCTCTCATTTTTACTAAAGACAAAGCATGATAGGTTTGATTTGTTAGCAAAATAAACTTTATACCTGGCCTGATTATTTGTATAAAGTGCAGCAAGAATAATTTTTGCTGTGTAGGCTCTTTTTAAATTGGCTTTGATACAACTTTCTTCCATAAGGAATCTTAGATTAGACTTCTTTTTAAAGGTTTGAGCCCAGCCAGAGGTTTGTGCTTGCAGATACCTGTGTGAGTTGGATAAATTGTTTCCTTCTCTCAGGGTCCCAAGATAACCTGGGCCTTCTGAGCCTGTCAGAAAGTGACATTCTTTACTTACCACAGGTCAGGAACCCTATACAGGGACTGTATAGACAAGGTATGAGGCCAGTTTTCCAAGGAGCTTTTATTGACTCTGTAAGTCAACTTTGATTCCTTAAAGAAGTCTATTTATATTTGAAAGCATGCCATTTCAGTCAAAGCCTTGGTAGAATAACCAGTTTCTCCAACTGTGCCCTGTTACAAAAGAAAAAAGATTCTTACTGCACTTATGCAAATAATTATATTGCCATAAGTTACAAATACAAATAGTTTCCAAATTCTGGAGAAATCAGGGAGAGAGAAAGAAATATGCTTCAAATTTTGTTAACGGGAATACACTTTACCCAATTGGTGCAAAAGTAGTTGCAATTTCAGACCATGAATTTTAAATCATTATAAGTAGGCTCAAACACATTTTTATTAATCAAAATAGTAGCAATTACAATCAACACAGTTTGGTCAATGAGAAATAAGTTTATTTATTCCTGTAGCATAAAAATCCATGCTTTGGGATTTGACAAACTTTTGGGAACCATTTTCTGCATCCCGCTGGTTGTGGAAGTGTTTTCCCTGCAAAAAAGTTGTCGAGATGCTTGAGGAAGTGGTAGTCAGTTGGCGAGAGGTCAAGTGAATATGGCAGATGAGGCAAAACTCTGTAGTCCAATTCATTCAACTTTTGAAGCATTGTGTGATGTGCAGTTGGGCGTTGTCATGGAGAAGAATTGGGCCCTTTCTATTGACCAATGCCAGCTGCTGGCGTTGCAGTTTTCAGGGCATCTCATTGATTTGCTGAGTATACTTCTCATGTATAATGGTTTCGCTGGGATTCAGAAAGCTGTAGTGCATCAGACCAGCAGCAGACCACCAAACAGTGACCGTAACCTTTTTGTGGCTCACATTTGGCTTTGGGAAGTGCTTTGGAGCTTCTTCTAAGTCTGGCCAATGAGCTGGTTGTCACTGGTTGTTGTATAAAATCTACTTTTCATCACACATCACAATCCGATTGAGAAATGGTTTGTTGTTGTTGTTGTGTAGGATAGAAGAAGATGACACTTCAAAATAACAATTTTTTTGATTTTCACTCAGCTCATGAGGCACCCACTTATTATGCTTTTTTACCTTTCTAATTTGCTTCAAATGCTGAATGACCACAGAATGGTTGATGTTGAGCTCTTTGGCAACTTCTCCTGTAGTTGTAAGAGGATCAGCTTTGATGATTGCTTTCAACTGGTCGTTGTCAACTTCTGATGGCTAGCCACTGTGCTCCTCATCTTCAAGGTTCTTGTCTCCTTTGTAAAACTTCTTGAACCACCATTGCACTGTAAGTTCGTTAGCAGTCCCTGGGCCAAATGCATTGTTGATGTTGCGAGTTGTCTCCACTGCTTTATGACCCATTTCGAACTTGAATAAGAAAGTTGCTCAAATTTGCTTTTTGTCTAATGTCATTTCCATAGTCTAAAATAAAGATAAAATAAACAGCAAATAGTAAGTCATTAGCAAAAACACATAAAGCGAGAAATGCCCATTAAAATGACCTATAACATAACCACATTTATTTAAGAACATACTGTAATATCAAACAGCAAATTCCAGCAATGCAAAACCGAAATTACTTTTGCGTCAACCTAATAAAAACTGTAAACAGCTCAAAAGGAAAGTTTTCTTGACTCTGAAAAGCAAAACAGAAAGTATGGGCAACATTTTAAGCAGAAAGTCATAAAAAGATTATTTCAGTCTTTTATTCAGTTTATGCAATTCCCGTTTTGTTCAACATTTACGAGTACATTAGTTTTTCAAGAGAGTGTTGGAAGTCCTTTCCTATTTTATTGGCATACTTTTCAAAGTTATCAGAGACCTGCATTTTAAGAGTACTCATCAGAGGCCGGGCATGTTGGCTTATACCTGTAATCCCAGCACTTTGGGAGGCTTAGGTGGGTGGATCACCTGAGGTCAGGAGTTCAAGACCAGCCTACTCAACATGGTGAAACCCTGCCTCTGCTAAAAATACAAAAATTAGCTGAGCGTGGTGGTGAGTGCCTGTAGTCCCAGCTACTTGGGAGGCTAAGGCAGGAGAATCACTTGAACCCGGGAGGCAAAGGTTGCAGTGAGCTGAGATTGCACCACTGCACTCCAGCCTGGCGACAGACACTCCATCTCAAAAAAAAAAAGTACTCATCAGAATCTTATAGTGGATTATAAACCATCTTTTGAAGAGGATCAAAACAAGACAATTGTCTGTGGATGACAAAATGTCTTTGGGCAGCAATAATCAAAGATGCAATTGTCAAGGAAATTTGGTTGCTTCTGTGGCATACAATAATTTAACATAATATAATTACTGATAACGGACACTAAGCCATATCAAAATTATAGATGTTTCCAGTATTTTTGAAACACATACCAATAATATATTTATACAAGTACAACCCAAAGAAAGCCAAACACAATTTCATATTTAACAATGCTTCCTGTATGATTTTAATATACCAAATAAGCCAAATATGTCATTTTTTACTTTAGGAGACTGATATCTAAAAGATTAATTAAGAAAAAGATATAATTTATAATTTTACTTTGGAAAGTTTGTCAGATATCAAAGGTTTAAAACATTTGATATTATAAAATAGAATCCTAGGTCATAATAAGTCATTTAGTCAAAATGATGAAGATTTTAAAAAGACAAAAACCTTTACCTGTTAATACAGGAGAACTTAGCTTTCCAAACTGTCTCTTTTTTCCTGCCTCTTTTCTGTAGCTTAGGCAAACAAAAATCTTTCATTATCTTTTAATATTACATGAAAATCTTCTTCAAGAGAGAAAGCCAGATTTTACCTTTGTATTAGTGTACTATGAATGTTAAACCCAATTCTTAGTAAAACTCTTAGATAAATTTGTCCAGTCTTAATCAGTTTGACCATAACGTAAGATTCCTGTAAACCTTTTATAAACTGTTACAATTTTCTGTTAAATAAAATATTAATATTCTAAGAAAACCCTGTGGTGCTTTTATTTCAATATTCAATTTATGTAAAAACTGAATATTACCCCTTTAACTTTAGCCAAATTGTTTACACACAGAATTTCTTTTACAGGATTAGTCTTTCACAAACCTTTCACAACTTGCTCAAACCTTCAACTTTATCGTATCTACCTTAAAACAATCCTTTAACCTTCTAAACCAGGCCAAAAAAAAAAAAAAAAAAAATTCCCCATCCTCATGCCTTCTTATGTTTTACCAAAAACTCATTATACTTTTAACACATCTTACGTGTAAAACTGTTTATTCAGTAGTCTCAGTTATGTATGTTACAGTATTAACTCTTAGCAACTTTTATTTTTGGTAAAAATCCTGGTGAGTACCAGGTGTGAAGCCTAGGACACCAGACAGAAGTACAGCCAAGGTCTGATGCTTTCCAGCATACCCAAGGGGCATGGCCAACTCCACAGGTCCCCAGGCCCCCAAGCCTTGTCTAGAATGTAATGACTCCAAAGCAGTCAAGTTGAACAATTTTCAAGTGAAAGAAGCAGTTTATGACCTTAAAGCATTTAATCCATTCAAAGTGGGATGGAATGACCTCTGACTAGGAGTTTCAATGTGTGGTCCCTGGGCAGGATGGAAGAGAGGACAGTCGCCCTGAGTGACAGAAAAGATAGGAAAGGGAAAAGGGTGTGTGAGAGAGAGAGAGAGAGAGAGAAGGGGAGGAGAGGTGAAGAGGCGAGGGGAGGGAAAACAGCATTGCCTGAATTGGGGCTGGGCAGGCGAGGAGCTCAGGGAGGCCAGGGGAAGACCCACCCAGTGCAGTGACACTGAATCAAAAGTTCAGGTGGCTGCTTGTCAGCCACAAAGGGATCTTGATCTCCAGCATCTTCATCAGCTCTTATTTTTCTCCTTTGAGAAGAAAAATCTCCCCATGTCCCGTGTGCTTCTGTACGTGACTAATTCTGTCACCCACAGCCAACAGCATAGAGCATAAGGCAAGTTAATCCAAAGATTTTTAGGCCAGGTGCAGTGGCTCATGCCTGTAATCCCAGCACTTTGAGAGGTTGAGGCAGGCGGATCACGAGGTCAGGAGTTCGAGACCAGCATGGCCAACATGGTGAAACCCCGTCTCTCCTAAAAATACAAAAATTAGCCAGGCTTGGTGGTGCATGGCTGTAATCCCAGCTACTCAGGAGGCTGAGGCAGGAGAATTGCTTGAACCCAGGAGGCAGAGGTTGCAGTGAGGTGAGACTGTGCCACTACACTCCAGCCTGGGCAACAGGAGCGAAACTCCATCTCAAAAAACAAACAAAAAAAAAGATTTTTAACTCCCTGTTTCTTAGGAGGGACTCTAACCCTGCTAAATTGGGCATTTCACCTGGGGATTGACCCAAAGACCTTTAACCCCTTATTTCTTAGGAGGGATTCTAACCCTGCTAAGTTGGGCCTCTAACCCAATTCTGTTCTTTACTCTGGACAAATACCCTCCCACTTCCCCAAAGTTGGCCGCAGTCTATTCTTTTGGGCCAGGGGATCCTCCAGTGTCTTCCCTTGGTGGTTTGCCAGGAAGATGTTACTGGAAATGGGTCCCAATCCAGACCCCAAGAGAGGGTTCTTGGATCTTGTTCAAGAAATAATTTAAGGCAAATTCGTAAAGTGAATGCAAGTTCATTAGAGGAGAAACAAAAGAAAAGCTACTCCGTAGAGCAGCCCCAAGGGCTACTGTTTGGTTGTTTTTATGGTTATTTCTTGGTCATATGCTAAATAAGGGGTAGATTATTCATGAGTTTTTTGGGAAAGGGGTGGGGATTCCTGGAACTGGGGGTTCTTCTGCTTTTTAGACCGTATGGAGTAACTTCTGGACATAGCCATAGCATTTGTAAACTGTCATAGTGTTGGTGGGAGTATCTTTTAGCATGTTAATGCATTATAACTAGTTATAATGAGCAGTGAGGACAACCAGAGGTCACTTTCATCCCCATCTTGGATTTGGTGGGTTTTGACCGGCTTCTTTACTACATCCGGTTTTATCAGCAGGATCTTTATTACCTGTATCTTGTGATACCACAGTCCTGCTGACTTCCTGTCTCATCCTGTGACTAAGAATGCCTAACCATCCTGGGAATGCAGCCTAGGAGGCCTGAGCCACCTTTTACCCAGCCTCTATTCAAGACGGAGTTGCTCTGGTTCTAATGCCTTTGACAATATTGCTGGATCATTTTAGAGTCTTAACATCCTAAATGGTAAATATAGGAAATATAGGACCTTTTTGACCATCAAAATTAAGGGATTCTAGCAAAGTGGAAAATGTTTCATCTCATGTGCATATTTACATAGCGGAGTAAGAAATAAAGATAAAATCCTAAGCCCTGTAACTGACTGAACAGACCTCCTCTTAGCCAAGGGGACCCAGAGTAACCTTGAAAACTGAGTTCGCAGTCATGATGGGATAGGAGGTCAGACATGCCTCTTATACTCTCTCCCTGGCTAACCACGATTAGGCTTTCTCACCTAAGGGCTAAGGAGAAAACAGCCCTTTCAAAAGACTCCACCGCTGATTTTAGCCAACCACCTGACACTGCTTCTCCCTTTTGTACTTTTCACACAACTGACCAGCATTTTTTCCCGTAAGAGACCACCAACCACGGAATGGTTCGGGCCAGTCCACACAGACTGCACAGCAAGGGTTTTCTGGTCTTCTTCACCTTTTGACATCACAGGGCAGGAGTCCACCCTTGGATCTTGCTAATGCTACCATTTTTTTGTACATGGGTTCCATGAAGGAGCATGAAGCTCCAGTGCACGTGTGCACCTTTCTCCTTTCATAAATATTCATGACTCCTGGGACAGCTTATTGAATATGTACATTTGGTCACCCTGCTTAGCATCAATTTCTGTTTCCTCTGCCCCTCCCTCAAAGTGTTTGTGTCTGGCTTCTGGCCTGAGGCTGTGCTTCCCAGCTTGTCAGAATGGCCACCCTACAGGCTGCAACCCTTCATGAGAAATAAAGCTCTCTTTTCCGAATTTATGAACCTCATCATTCTTCAGTTGACAGGAAGAAAAATATCTTTCCCTCACCCATCCTAGATTCATGGTTAAGACCCCTATAGCAAAAGACAGATTAATAAGAAAAAAGCCACTGGGCATAGTGGTATGCACCTGTAATTCCAGCTTCTTGGGAGGCAGGGGCTGGAGGATCAGTTGAGACCAAGAGTTCAAGACCAGCCTAGGCAACATAGTGAGACTCTATCTCAAATAATAATAATAATAAGAAGAAGAAGAACAAGAAGAAGAAGAAAGAAGGAAGAAGAAGGAGAAGGAGAAGAAGAAGAAGATGATACAAATATAAGTTTTATGTGACATGGGAGCCTTCAGAAATGAAGACCCAAAGAAACAGAAACTTGGTGTATTTTCATGCTAGGCTTGATGAAGAGTGGACAGTTGTGTAGAAATATGACTGGACAAAGAGTGTGATGTAATGGCAGTAAACTGGGGGGAACTTAGCAAGTTCTGTTTGTTCAGATTCCTCTCCGTGTCCCTGCATCTTCAGAGATGAGGACGTTCTTTTTCTCTATGTGTAGGGTGGGCGTCTCTCACATGAGGATCTTATGTCCTGCTTCAGGAGAAAATGAGAAGATCTTTCCCAGGTTTTATGCCTGCCTCAGGGGAGAAGGGCAAGGGGAAGGTGGGAGTGATCCTCCTGTTTCTGCGGTTTTCTCAGATTCTTTCAGCTTCAAGTATCTAGTATGTCTCAGTGCCATATTTTGGGATATTTTGTCCTGAACCCCGTCACCTGTAATCATAAATGAAAGGAATTAGGCTTAGGAAAGGAAGGAAAAAAGAAAAATGAAAACGACTTAAGAAGTTAGCTGTCAGGCTCTGGGTCTGCTTCTGAGGAACCTGCATGTGTTTTTATAAGAAAATTTAAGAAATGGCAAAGCTGTCTGAGGAAAAAAAAAAAAAAAAAAAAGCTCACCTGTTGCCAAGAGCATTGAACTGCTTTGCACATGAAGAATAGAATGAAGTTGTGCCTCTGCATGTGAGGAAAGATAGATAAAGAACTTTGGAAGGCCTAAAACAGTTTATGTCAAAATGCTAATCAAGTCACTTACCACTTATCATCTCTCTGGAATGCTGTGTGGTTCCATCTTAACTGAATTTAAAACAGAATATCTATCTTGTATGGTACCGTCTTTCATAATATGAAGCTTATGTTTTAAAATGTCTAAAAATCTTGTATTTTCATCCAGGACCTTTTTTATATGCTATTTCTGTTCCCTCTTCCCCTCCCTCAAAGTGTTTGTGTCTGGCTTCTGGCCTGAGGCTGTGCTTCCCAGCCTGTCAGAATGGCCACCCTTCGTGAGAAACAAAGGAAATGCAAATATAACAGGGCAGTATTCCTGATACTTTACAAACCATCTCATAAACTTGTTTTACTTGATTTTCAGGCCTACTGCTTTTCTCGTAAGTTGGCAAGAGTTTTTGGATTTTTCTCCCCTCTCCTGTTGATGATTATACAGCAAAAAACTAAGCAATGAAATAAAATGATTGAGCTTAAACTTTTTCCTTAAGGAGCTATTTCCTGAATCTTATACCCTCTCACTCTTATTTTTTTAATTAATCATTTTTCACTCATTTTACAATCACTTTTGAGTTCCTACTTTGTGCTTAGAACATAGAGGACCCCAAAGTATTCCATGAAAATAACCTATTTCTGTGTATTGAATTGACGGGCAAATCTTCATCCTAAGGAATATCAACATATGTTATCAGGAAAGTTCATGAAAAGGACATTATCACATCACAATTTTCAAAACAATATGGGTCTTATTTTAGGAATGTTAGCTCAGTTTATAAGTTACACTTTTCTTACAAAATAATAGGCTTCTTGTATATGAATTCCTGTCATATTTTTAAGAAAAGAGAGAAAGGGGCTCTCGCTGTGTTGGCCAGGCTACTCTTGAACCCCTGGCCTCCAGCAGTCCTCCTGCTTTGACCTCCCAAAGTGCTGGGATTACAGGTATGAACCACTGCACCCAGCTGTGCTGTCATACTAATTGGGTACATGTAAGAGAATCCTGTAATATCTTGGATTTGTTGAACCTTTCATTGAATGGATAATATCAGCTTATAGGTTGTGTGCTATTCTAAATAAACCCTCAATATTCCTTCAGCTTCTCTACCTACTTTCAGCTGGGGTCAAACCCAAAGAAAGGTTCATGGCATCATTTTGTGAGTATGAATTTGGGGGAAGAGTTCAGAGGGTGTATTTTGTTGGTCATTTGGATGTGATTTATTTTGGCATGCTATTTTTAATGCATTACAGATTTCCTGGCCAGCTTTTCCATAGCCCTTGGGTAACGTCACTTTTTATTGAACTGAATCTTAAGTGCAGGTGTTTTTGGATACCTCCTGCACTGATTCCATGGACCAGTCTGATGTCATTGTCCATTGCCTGTTCCTTAGAGCCCCTTGTAGCCACTTCCTGCTCCCACTTTTAGCCATGAGGATCGTAGTTGTTTGTTTCCAGCCCATAGAATGGCATGCTGGTGGTTCCCGTCAGCTGTGCCGCTGTTTCCTGAGCTGTGTGCTGTTTGTCTTCTGCATCAGTGCACCTCAAACGTCTGGCTTGCTGTGACTGCTGGCTACGGCTTTGCGATCAAGCAGCCAGTTGAAGGCTGCTTCAACTCCTGTGCACTCATGAGGCTGCTTCTGATATCTGGCATTTACTGTGCAGCCCCCATGTAGTGATTGCTGCCAGTACCTTCATCAGACCGTTGTCGAGTGCCAACTCCATGACGGGCACTAAAGCTTCCATGTTGAAAGGCACAGTGCTTGCTCTCGAGGAACGTGGCATCCAGTGGAACTATAGGGGGCAAGTGTGTGGCAGCAGTGGACATGTACCAGTTATGTGGGAGCATGGAGGAAAGAGAACCTGGGTCTCCCTGGCCTGTCAGAGAAGGGGGCAGTCGAGTTGAGGTGTGGAGGGTGCATGGAAGTCGGCTGAGTGCAGGCCTCTGAGCAAAGGGTCGGTGCAATTACAAGTTGGGGCATGGCTTCTTTGGAGAACCGTCAGGTGTTGGCTGTGTGTCCTTCTTCCGCAGCTGGAAAAGTGGCTTCCTCGGGATACTTCCTGAATAGTGGTTTCGTTGCAAAGCTGTTCTTATACGTCTTTACTGAGCGTAAGGTAGTTTCAGCCAGTAGATAACAGGAAGAGCAAGGGGTAAAATCTCTGAACACTATTTTGAATCAGAAGTAGCGCATCTTCAGCGTCTCATACTTGTCTTTTGCACGTCCTTGTCCCCGTTTCTGCTAAAGCATTGATACTTTCAAGTTTGCCAAAAGCTCCTGCTGAGGCCCCCAAGCAGGGCTGTCCTGTCTCCCCACCCACTGCTTTTTTTTTTTTTTTTCTCTCAGATCACCTCTCTGCTCATTTCCCCCTTCATCTACAGAGCAGTTAATCTTAGAGAAGCGGTAAGGGAGAGGTAAGCCTGATAAACTAATTCATGTTAAGCTTTGAAGGTTAGTTTTCTCAGAGCCCCCCAAATATAGTACTCTTCATACTGAAAAGGGACATATTAAAACATATAATCTCTAATTGGTGAAATCTCAGGAAAGGTGACAATTTCAGATGACTCAGCATGCTGCCCCCACATTGTCAGCACCCCTGCTCGGACCCTCCTCATGCAGCATCTTCCTCAGCTTGTGGACTCAGGAACTTCTCCAGGTCCATCTTCCGTCATCCCCGTGGGCTGCAACACCAGCCTGCCTGGCAGGGGCAGAATCTGCCTCTCATCCCCATCTCGTTAGCTGGCAGTGAAGGACTCCTGGTGGAAGGAGGGAGGGGACCAAGGCATCTTTTCATAATACTGATTTATTCATAAGTCACTTATTCATAAGCCTGCGACAGCTTATAATTGAAAGTGATACGTCCCCATTTCAAAAATATTTTCTGGAAATAATGAGGTTTCCAGCAGATAGGATCAGCTTTCAAGCATGCTGAGATTTGGCTGTCACTGAACCTTTTAGAGGCAGGATATTTCCAACTGGTGGCATGAGGACATTTATAACAAGAGGCCTTTGAACCCAAAAGCATGTTGAGCTTTGGATAAATATTTTGTATTGCAAGTATATGCAGTATTTTATTTGAAATATATGTAAATGTTGTGGGAAACAAAATTCACAGCTAGGTAAAGTGCTACTGAATTCATAATAGATTTTCGTTGTCACATACTTTCTCATAAATTGCCAAAAAAAGGACACCCATTCTTAAACTTGAAAAGGTTTGAGACTCGTCCTAGTTTAGAATTTTTGGGCTACTTAATTTGAAATCAAGGCATTATGAGCGGAAACATCTCCAAAGGTGATTGTTTTGAACATTTTTAAGTGTTCTTCAGTGATATTCAAAATCCAAAGAAATCTAGCACCTGAATTCTAATTAATGTTGATAATCATTACTCTAATGGTAAATTTTAAACCCAATTTTAATTTCCTGGAGCTCCACTGGTAGACGGTGGGGAGCTGCAGGTATCAGTAGTCAGGTTCCCTCACCTTTGGACAGGAAGTTCTTGAAGTGGAGGTGGGATTGGCGAAGTCAGGATCTAGCTCTGGCGGTGGGATGGCTTGGGTCAAGGGGCAAGAGCCCTGCCCAGAAAGATTGAAAGTGATTCCTCGCTGTAGCTTAATTCCTTGAGCTTCAAAGGCCTTTCGGATTCTGTAGTGGCCTATGAAAATGCAAATGTCCTGGGGAAACACTAAACCTAAAAATACTGAATCTTGGCTCTGAAGAGTTGAAAGGATCTTCTCTTGTTAAAACTTTTCACAAGGCTTGGGTTTGGTCGACAGCTAGCTAAGTATAAAATGCTAGAAAAAAAGATAATGCAACCTAGCTAGGACAGGAAAATGAGCCTCAAGAGGGGAGGCCCAGCGTTGCTGCAGGGTGCCAGAGGTGGCAAGGAGGGCTGACGGAAAGGGCAGCTGCCAGGACACCATGTCCACTGCACCTGCCACCCACATCCAGCCTGTTTCTGCATTGTGATATGTCAGTTCCCTTATTTTTTTTTTTTTTT